>NC_025702.1:6049416-6068098 GCF_000633955.1 Camelina sativa | reverse complement strand
CCTCTCTTCTCATGATTGCCTTTCAACTCATTAAAATCCCCAATTAAAAACCAAGGTGAGTCTCTATTTAAACCAATCCGTGTTAATCGTTCCTAAACCAACTCCTGATTTTTTGGAACCGGATCACCGTAGACAAAAGTAAGATAAATTAATTTCCCTTTGTATACCAATTCCACATCAATAAGTCTGTTGGATTCAAATAATATTGAAACATTACTAATTTTATTATTATTATTATTATTGTAAAAAAGTGCAAGATCCCCACTAAAACCAATCGGTTCAACCGTTTTTAAATCAGAATTACAAAAATGACCAACAAAAGATTCTAATAAAGAAAAAGATTGTCTTGTTTATGCAAGAAACAAAAACTTTGGTTGATGCTTCCCCCATAAGTCCATGAGATACCCAATAGTCGCTTTATTCCCGAATCCTTGACAATTCCAGCTTAAGATCCTCATTTATTATTTTGTGGTTTAGGTGGCTTAGATGCAATAGGTGCTCCCTTCTCCCGTCCCTAGTTCTTCGGGTTAGGCCCCTCATCACCCAAATCGTTAGACCTAGGTGCAGGGCGTTTCTTCGGTGTTGCGCGTAAATAGACATTCAGCTTCTAAGAAGCAGCCCCTTGAAAGGCCATAGAGGCTTTTGGTTTACGACCCTTATCCATAACCTGATTAGAGGAGGATGAGGCTTCAGTAGGAACCGATGTATCCATAGGATCCTCCCCTCCATTAGCTAAGTCCCCTCCTAAAACTGCTGAATCTGAAGCAGGACCATCCACATGTATCTCCGATCCCTCACTACCCAGACAAACATCCTTTAAGAATGGTGAATCTGAAGTTTCACTTCCTATCGGAATTGCCACTTGATCGACATGTCCATCAGCAGCTACCACTGCTAAAGGAATGACCTCATGACTCAGCTCCATCCCTTCCGCAACCACTTTTTCCGAACCACTATTTTGCACCCCAATTAACTCTTGAACTACAAAAGGCACAACAGGAGCGAACCTTATAGCTGTCGGATCAGAGCCGTCTGCCTCAGTCTGTCCTTCCCCGGACCCAACAACAGCCTCACTACCTTGTTCAGACCGCACAACCGGAGCCTGGTCCCCTTCCACACCCAAAGTGGTTTCTTGGAAAAGAGGTCTAAGAACCCTCTTTGGGGGAGGGATGCGACCACCAACCTCCTGCACTAGCAAACTCTGGTCACTAGGACCCAGAGGTTGACCTTGCTCCTGTTGATCAGTCGGGACCGCCACTGATGCTAGAACATCAGCAACAACGCGAGCCATATGACGATTATCATTAACTTGAACATAACTCAGACCACTCTTTAGCTTAGTAAAAGGCTCACCAAAGTCACCACCAGATCGAACCTTAACTCCTGAAGCATTTCTGCCTTTATTTGTTCGCGGACGCTCAGATTTGTGAGCCATGCCTGAACCCTCACTCATCTTCTCTTTGCCTTTTTGTCGATCACTTATAACCGCTCCCTTGTAGCTTTGAAGAGGTCTGGTTACCTCCTCCTCCATAGGAACAGCAGTGGTATGAGCAGGCTTTCATGGTCCCAGCAGCGGGCAATGGTCAGTAGCATGACACATACTGAAACACCGTTTGCAGAAGCCATAGAGCCTCTCAAACCACAAAGTAACAACAGTCTCCTCACCATTATAAAACTCTATCACCGTGTCAAAACATAATGGCTTGAGCCCATTAACTATAACCCAGACTCTTCCTCCATTGATATCAACTGCTCAAACCCGACCCAGATCCTCCCCGATGCTCCGGAAAGTAGGTTCAGCCCAGAATTGGAACGGAACCCCAATCACTCTGACCCAGAAAGTTATGTCCGAAGGGTAATCCGGATCAACCGTTGGGCTCCATCGTACCATGGACAGCATCCACCGATCAAAGTGAAACGGCTCCATCTGAAGAACCTCCATGATATCCTCTCATTGTCAAAGTCAAATTGGAACTTCCCGAGGCCTAAGTCGGCTCCCACAACCTTCCCGTCCAGATGCTAGATCCGAGGAAGCATAAACAGAAGAGACTTCATGTTTTGCAACCGTGGATTCATGCATCGACCCACCACCGTCTTGGAATACCCCTTGATCATATTTGAGTTATCGAAGTATGGTATTTTGATCTTCCTCTTGGGAGTCAAACCATCAGCCTTCTTCCCCGACCCATTCTTACCCAACAGACCGCTTTGCGACATACTCAAAAGTAACAAGACAGAACAAAGGGATAGGAAAAAATTGCAAAAGAAGCCAAGAGACTGAAAAACAAACAAGCTGTGATGAGAAATAAACGATGAGAAGAGACCCCTTTTATACTTCGCAACTTTCCTTGCACACGAAATCGTGAAAATCCGTTGATAGCAATCCTTGAAATCCCATTTATTCAGCCATATCGAGAAGAGGATCGATATCACAATCAAAACTCTCAGAAAAGTAAACCAAAGTTGTGTTCTCCAAAAATAATAATCAATCGAATCCGATCGAATTGAAATATTCAGAGATCCACCTTCCACAAATAAACCAGCGACGATATCAGCGATATCCGTTCCTCCAACCCAAATAAATCTGATCAAGACAGAGATCCGGGGATCCAAAAATGATAGTAATCCTGATGAAATCGCCCATTTATGATAAACCCAATCCTCCAAATCAGAGGCAAGTCCCCAAGACAATCGCGAGAGATCTCCACAAAAAATACCGAATCCCTTCCTCCCTTTTCCATCACATAGTGAGTCAAGAGAGAAAGAGTACCCAGAAACCTCAAAATTCCAAGAACGAACAAACCCTGTAGCAATCGAAACGATTTAGAAACCTAGATCCGCCGTCGCCCTCACCATCGTATCTCAGAAAAAACTAAATTTATTATTAAGAAAATATAAATTTTTGTGCGGGTTTAGAGTTGTTAAAATAAAATTAAATTTAATATATAATCTAAAATAAATATTTTTAGTAAAAAAAAAACTATCTATAAAAATAAATTGATACACAGAATTGTCCAATATGATATTTGGTGTAAAAGGTGCGACTCTGCGGTTGAGACTATTAATCATATTTTCTTTGAATGCTCTCGCTCTTGTGAAGTTTGAGATTTATCTCCGACTCTGGTCTCGTCAGAGGCTTTTGCATATGAGTCGGTGTACTCGAATTTGGATTTGTTTTCTGGAGGGGTGCCTCTCAACATGGTGATCCTGATCAACTTCTTCAATTACCATAGGTTTTATGCGCAATCTGGAAGGTCATAAATAAAAAAAAATTTCAAGGTTGAGAGATCGAGGCGAATAATATAATTGCTCAGACTTTGGGCGATAAGTTAACCATGGAAGAGGCGCTCTCTTTTACGGCGGTCGTGTCAGCTCCAACTCCGTCTTTGGATGTCCAGGTTTCTTCACCTGGTTGTCAGATTGATGGTTCTTGGAAAGCAACCAATGTGCATGATTGGGCTGGTGGTGTTGCATTGGTGAGGAGCGAACCTTGTTGCTGGGAGACAAGTGTCTAAGACGGAACCCCTCCCCCCTACATTGAGAGTTAGAAGCGTTGTTGTGGGTCATGGAGCGGATACGTGCTGCAGGGATCGCTTGTCAACATTTCGATACTGATTGTGCTGAGTTACTCACTATTGTGCAGTCCTTAAAGATTGGTCGTCCTTCTCCAACCTGCTCTATGAGTTTAACTCATTGGAGTCCTTCCCACTATTCTATATCTTTTGGATCCCGCGTGCGTCAAATACGAAGGCAGATTGTCTTGCCCGTGTTTCACGTTCTCTTATCTCTGAAGTTTCTTTNAAACTCTTTCCCTCCAGCTTGGACAACTAATCGATGAATTTCCTTTTAATTTATTGTTTGGTTGAAAAAAAAAAAGTAAATAGATACAGTGTTAGTTAAAGAAAATAGTTGTAGATGAGTTCAAATTTATTAAACTAAAATTAAATTTAACAAAGAATATATAGATTAATTCTTTTCATAAGTAAAAACAATGTATAAAAGTAAAGAGATAAACTTTTAATTATAGAAAATATACATTACCATTAAAAGTATATTTGTACATACAAATATATTTTACTATTTAAATATACTTTTTATCCTTTACTACTACGAACAAATTGTCTTTATGAACACATTAAATAGCCTATTATATGTCTTTTCACTTTAACATTTTTACAGGTACAAAAACGCATACGTTAATATTAATATTAAAGGTGAGTATTTACATTTTTACATTTGTACATACAAAAACGCATACATTAACATTTTTACAATTTTTGTTTTTTTATTTATTTCAACCATCTTTTTTTTATGTAAAGGTGAGTATTTACATTTTTTTAAAACAGTAATTAATTTTATATTTTCACAACCTTTTTGTATCTTATATAAAAATTAATCATTTTTCTTGTAAAATTTAAAATTAAAACAAATAAACTATATTATAATTTCGAATTTTATGATATAGATATAATTTCCTTATAATGATCTTATAAAATTTTAAAGCTATTTAAATTTTATAATTTTCTTATAATTGTCTTTTAATATTTTTAAAACTGTTAATGGTTTTTTTTTACATTTAGAAGTTTACAAAGGTTTTTTTTTTCTTTAAAAGATTTTAAATAAAATTAGGTTTTCTTTTCTCTATTTTAATTTTATATTAAACATTTTTATGGTAAGTTTTGAATTTTTACATTTTTTATTTTTTAAAAAAATTTAATATATTTAGAATTAACGTTTGTCAATATCTGAATGATACAATTAACACACGTTACGATCTTGTTAGTGGGTAACTTTGACAATAAGGTTTAGAAAATAAGATTTAAACACAGTTCGAAAATCAAAGTAAATTATCTAACTATGAGTCAATAATTTAATAATATTCAGACACGTATACAATATATATCATTATTTAAAAATATACTTACGTATGAGTTATGTATATACAAATAAATATAAGCATATATATCAAAGTTTTTAACCCAGAAAGGTATATACATGTTATGTTAAAGTTTTTTCTTCCAAAGACAATTTATTCTGATTCCAAACTTTTGAATTAAAAAATGATATTTTTGTTTCTAATTGAATATTTTTATTATTCTTATACATAATTTGTATACTTTCCATTTCTAATATTATGTAGATAATGATTTATGGTGCAAACATTTAAACCGTTTAAAATCATACAGATTCCCGATTAAGTATTTTAGGTATTTGGTGCTGGGTCACCACCTAGTTAGTGGCTTAGTGCCTAGCGGTTTTTTGAACACTCTTTAATATATAAAATATATCATAATGATACGTAAACTTTATACTAAATAAACTGAACCAAACCCAACTCTAATCCTAATTTTTATAACCAAACCGAATATACCAAATAAAACAAAATGACTTAAACTATAGTTGAATATGTACAAAATACATTTTTAACTATAATAAAATTATGATGCTGACACAATTTGGTTAAGTACATTTTACCTAAATCCATATTGAATATAATACAAACTGAACCATTTTTTAAAAACTCCAACAGACCCAAATAAATTTTTGTTTAATTTTAATATATTTTTAAAAATCTAAAAAAAAAAAGAAATAGGAACCTGAAAAATTCAATTGAAGACATATATATATATATATATGTATAGGATATTTTGGAAAAAAGTATCTGAGTATTTCTAATAATTTCTTTATTTTATATACTTACTTGTAGCAATTTTACAAGTTTTTGCAAAATTTAGAGGGATACAGTGTGTGGTTAAAAAAAAAAAAAAAAGAAAAGAAAAAGAAGGATACAGTGTGTCTCATAAAGTAAAAGATAAAACGTGGAGGTTACAGCATCCACGTGGATTCTATACACAGAGAGAATACATTTCACATACGCTTCTCTTTCAATTTGTATCACAGAGAAGGTCAGCTCACAATTTGACTCTCCAAAGCCTTAACACAAGACAAAGGAAGTAAACCCAATTTGATGTAGTCGAAACTTTTTTCAAAAGCTCTCCTTGCTTTCGTTCTCGATCGATTTGCATTGTTGCGTGGTGTGCATCGATTTGATCTCGATCGCTTCAAAAATCGAATCTGATGGAGATGGTTTTGGAGGAGAAGGATGCATGTGATTGGATTTATAGAGGCGAAGGCGGTGCTAATCTCGTACTTGCTTACGCTGGATCATCTCCACCTTTTGTTAGTTCTTCTTCTTCGATCTCTCTTCGTTTTTATTTTTGAATCCTGTAAAAGTTAAAAAGCAAGCTTTTGGTGAATTTTGATTTCGTAGTCAAAAAAAAAAAAGTAGTTCAGATTCTCGCCGTCATTGAACTTTTTTTTCTCTTTTTTGCTTTACGAGTTTTGCTTAGATTCTTCAGATTCTATTTTAGTGGCTCGAGGATGATGATAAATCAGAATCAGAATCAGAATCAGAATTAGGTTTGCAAATGTGATAGGCGATAGAAATGTTTTGGCTGTTGAACTGAGTTAATTTGTATAGAGAATCACACAATTTTCCAAATAATGTAAAAACGTCATGTACAGGATTGATTTGGTTTGTTTTAGTTTGATTATGATTGTCATTCTGTTATCTTAATCTCTAAACTTTTATATTAGGTGGGGAAAGTGATCCGTATACAGAAGGCTCGGAGGAATGATAAAGCAACAAAGAGTGCAAACGGCGTTGTTTCGGTTTTAACAAGTGATGAGCAACTTCTGTGGAGAGAACACAAGGAGATTATTTCATCTCCAAACAAGGAAGTTCTTGAGCAAAGATATGTTAAGCATGTGATCATCCCACTCTTGGGTACTAAACATGTCGATGCGGGAGTAAGTTTTAATTATCAATTTGTCTTTGTTGGTTTAGTTTGGACACCAATGGCTTCTTAGTAAGCTGATGATTGGAGTATTGTGGTGTTTTTTTTGTCTACCAGGTACGTGTATCTGTGTCTAAGGAATTTCTTGAGTGTGTTGATAAGAAAGTAACTAAGCAGCGTCCGCTATGGCGTGTTAATGCAGCCAATGTTGATACTAGTCATGATTCTGCCCTTATTTTGAATGATCATTCACTTTTTTCTCAAGGTAACCATTTTATAATCAGAAATCAGTTTTGTTTAGAGAATCATATCTGTGTTGAGTTTTTTGTTGTGATCACGTAAATTAGTCGTAACTATCAGTTGATCTGTGTCAGGGATTTCTAGCAGTGGTGACTGCATTAGTGTTGAAATCAAGGTTTGATAAATCCTCTTCTTTTTTTTTCCTATTCGCTGGTCCTTGTATTTCCCATCCTTGACCTAAACTCGCTGTCCTTAATTCCCTGAAGTAGCCCAAATGCGGATTTCTTCCAACCTCAAGGTTCATAGGTAAAGAAAACATGCTCAAAACAAGCGTAAGCCGCTTCAAAATGCATCAAATTTTGAAGTTGGAATATAACGAGGTAAGGCAAATCATATGTAGTTTACAATCTTAATGGAACTTTCTTTTGTGGAAGAGGTCTATAGATTGTGGTTTGCTCAAAAGTCTTATAAAAAGTATGCCATTGTTGNGCGAATATGATCCTCTTGATCTCTTCTCTGGATCCAAAGAGAGAGTTTTGGAAGCTATAAAAGCCTTATATTCTACTCCCCAAAACAATTTCCGTGTATTCTTGAATGGTTCTCTCATATTAGGGGGTTCCGGTGAAAGCACCGGGAGAACCAGCCCCGAAATCGGGTATGCCTTTGAGGATGCTCTCAAAGGCTTTATTGAATCAGAAGATGGCCATAGGACGAAGTCCTTTCTACAACTAGTATCTGACGCTGTCTGTGGCTCAGGAGTGCTCAATAGACTTCTTGAAATCCAGAAGCTAGACATATTAGACATTGAAGGAGCGATTCATTCGTATTACGATATTATCAACCAGCCTTGCCCTATCTGTATAGAAGGTACGCCATTGGAGGCGAAATCGTCTCTACATGGTTTACCTTTAGATGAGAGCTTGAAGATCGTGAAGGAGTATCTAATTGCTGCAACTGCCAAAGACTGTAGTCTTATGATCAGTTTTCAATCAAGAAACGCTTGGGACCCAGCACCTTGTTGTGATTACATTTCTCTACAATCGACCAATCAAACTTTCGATTACAAGGTATCATTAATTTTAACATATTCTTATCTTTTATGGTGAAAGAAATATTAGAACTATCTGCTGAGATCATGGTGTGATTGTTGAATTTGTAGTCCTGATGAGAAAAGAGATTCATTAGAAAACAGTTTGAGTTTTCAGGAACCATAAAATCTGTTTTTTATTTTTTATATATGTAAAGATATTTGGACTGGGAAATGTAGGTACACTTCATTGATCTAAGCCTGAAACCATTAAAGAGAATGGAGGCATACTACAAACTGGATAAGAAGATAACTAGCTTCTACAATCGGAAGCAGAAGGTCGAAAACATGGTAGAACAAATTGGCGACGCAAAACCTTCCCATAGCTAAAGCCATCGATCATCGCAATACCACTTACTGTGTTTTTGTTGTTGTTACTGTTGTAAAACATAAAAAAGATATCCCTAAAAGATGATGAATGTTCATTTCTTCAACTTATAATCTGTTGGAACGATATCTCCGTCACTCTATATAGCCTTCTCTCCCTGGTCTTCTCTCGTGGAGCTCATACTTTTTTCTACAGCCGGAGTGGAGCTGTTACCTGGAGATGTTACCCTGGTTCAGACGGTCTCTGTCAAGTTTCCGGACTGCTTGTACATTCAAAAATTGCGGAGAGTCACTCACTTCTTAATCCACGTAGGAGGGAAGTTATGTAAATATCAATCTGAACTCAAATCCTTAAAATTAGGTAGAATCCCAGCAAATTCCACTAGGATTGTTCTCCACTCCTTCAAAACACGCATCAACCTTTAAATTCTGATGTGTGTAATTTTTCTTTAAACTTTTACTTTGGAGATCACACAGAAAGCTGCAAGCAAATAATTTAGATGAAGATTCCAAATTTTTGCTGTACTATCCTTATCCTATCATTCTAGAAGTTTCCATTGAACTCCAAAATTTAACAAGTGATACATACCAAAGAACGCTTTAAAAGAACTTATAATTTAAAAATACAGGATAAGAGTAAGCAAAATGTATATGAATAACTTAAAATGGGTAATTACAAATTGGATAATAACACTTCTTCAGAAGGCTAGTATTGTTCTTACATCCGATATATATTATTTAACCCCATATTCAAAAATTACAGATTTTTTTTTCCTTCAAAATAGGCATGAATAGAATAACAGGTGTGACAAACAAAAATCATTACCATGCTATAGCTCGAAGCATACACGATGACATATGATTTGAAATATCATACTACAGGATTACGAGATCGATACTCACAAAAAAAGAAAGAAAGGGTTAATGAAAAAAACTCTAATAAAGGTTGCTTTCATCATGAATCCTTTCTTCTTATTTTTGAAAGTTGCTTCCTCGTTGAATTGTTGGAGAGCTAATGTTTTTGTTTCTCCTTCTCCCTCTTTTTGTGTGTGTATTTATAGTTTCGAAAGGATACCTATAGTGTAATATTAAAAGTAGTAAGTCTCTTAGCTACCTAATATTATTAGTATTATATTATGTATGTTTAACTCAGTCAAACAATAATTTTTAGTGAAAACTTTGACCAAAACATGCCTTATTTTTATTTTAAAATTCAAAAAAATAATAGAAATATAAGAGAAATTCAAGTCAATTTGTTTTTTTTCCCAAATATTTGTAATTTGTTTCTATGTTCGCTAGAGTAAATGTCAACACAATCATAACTTTGACTAGTAATAATAACTAAGTTTTGAATCTACCATACGCTACGCGCGGATATCTTTTTATGGATTGTTTTTAAAAAGTTTTAAACTTAAAAATCATATAAATAGCTATATACGGATAGATGATATGCAAAAGTATTATAATATGCAAAAGTTTTAGATAATATACAAAAGTATTATAACTTTTTTTTTCATATTCTTGACAAAAATATTCTTTTGTTTATAATTTAAGCATCATTTTTGTTTTTTTATAAAATTAATAAGAAAAAAATAAAATAGTATAGAATTATTTAATTTATTATTTTATATAGACTGTTGTTGGTATTAATATATATATGATAAATAACAAAAAAAAAATACCTATTTTCATAAGCCATGGAAACTCCTGCAAGGTTTAAGCTCAAACCAAACTCGTGCAATTCCACCGTTGATTATGGAGCATGTACTACCACGAGTCTCTCCACAAATTTTCAGCTCAATCGGACATCACTAAGACCTCCAAAAGATGCCCTCGATAACCCATCTACGAACTGTTCATATTCTTTACTTAGCATAAATTACACCACTTTCCAGCAACTACTTGGCTAGGAAGTAGCACACATAACTCGTTGAGTTTAAGTCCTATTGAAGCTCTGTCACTTAGTAAGGACTATTGGCTTGTTGGATATCACGTAGGTATCTTTACTTTCCCCAAAAGACGTCAGATACGTTGCCGTAGAGCCCCCAAAATTGGGTCCTTCTAAACATCCTTTATCTCCATCTTTCTTTACACTTTATTTATCTTCTCCCCTTTTACCTTCCCAGATCTGACCTGTCTTGGCTCCTCCACCACAATCAAGACTTGCTACAACAACAACATGAGTCCCCAGACCCACCATTGGTTTTCACCACTCCACTGTGTCTTTCTCTCTCCTCTCTATCACGATTTACTCTTTTCTTCACATCATTTCCACCAAGGAGCATCATAGTCCTCTCACCTCTGCTCACGTCTCTCTCTGCTAATCCATGTCCTTTGTTTCTCTGTTTTCATCCGACGGCGTCCGGTTGAATTTGTGTTATTTGCAAATCACAAATCTCTCCCTTCTCCCTTTGTGGATTTTTTGGTTAGTAAAATTGAGTTATTTTCCATTTAGGTTTTGAACTATTTAAATTATGTAAATAATTAATTAAAAGATATGTTTAACATTACTAAAAGTTAATTTCAAAAATAACATGATATTATAAATGAAATTATCTAATTCTTTGTGTTCTTTCTACCGCTCTCTAGTAGTTTCTTATAACACCTCCATCGGTTACATTATAGAAGGTATCTAAAAAAATTTTAAAAAGAAAAGAACGAAGAGAACATAGATCGGTTCTCATTTGAGAACCTATAAGATACTCCAAAGAAACTCTTATAGGAAACCCTACTCACTCCGGGAAACATCTGTCCCGGAATCCACTAGAATCAAGCTTATATAATTGGCTTCTACATAGAGATTTTACACTCACAACTCAAACCCTACACGCATTCAAAACTCTCCCTTCCCACTCACCCACTCACTGCGTTTTGTCCCTTGCTTTTTCCTCTTTTGTTCGAACATCACTTGCAGATTACAGAACACATAGTTTCATTAACAAGGAAACAATGAGTTGGCTCCAGCACATTTCCTTGAATGACTCAGACGAAATGGGCTGTCTTGGTGTTGGGCCTCTAATACAATAAACTCCACAATCGAACACAAACTTCTTCAATTCAATACCACACAACGAACAATCAATCCAATGTTCACAAAAAACACATAATTGAATTAGCCAGCTCTCGAGATGAGAGAAACCTAGCCAAAGAACAAAGAGTGTTTTTAGTTTTTAGAGATTTTTTTACAAATGATTCAATATGAAAGAGAAATGAGGAAGAACCCAGCTAAATATCTTCTAACGGCCACATTTGAATACGCCTTTCTCCACTTGCCACACGTCCTCCTCTGATTTGTCATTATTCAATTGCTCCCTCACACGTGAGAGCTCACACGCTTGGTTCTGGTTCTGCAACACATCTCCCTCCTTTTGTAGAACTTTGACCACAAGGTTTAAGCATCAAACTCCGAGAATCTCCTCTGAGGATCAAAAAGAAACTCCCAAGTTGCCTCTTCTCCGGTTCCCTCATCCACTGAACCAACACCTTAGT
Source organism: Camelina sativa (assembly GCF_000633955.1). NCBI lineage: Eukaryota > Viridiplantae > Streptophyta > Magnoliopsida > Brassicales > Brassicaceae > Camelina > Camelina sativa. Next base: position 6,056,158 of record NC_025702.1, on the reverse strand, counting down.
CACATCACGACCCTGGCGATTCACCATCTTCCTCTCAAGGATCTTTGCTGGCTCCTTCCTGAACACATCAGACATAACAGTAGGTAATTGAGTTGTAGTAGAAACATTACCGACTAATACCCTGAGCTGCGAAACATGGAAAACATGATGGATTTGAGAAGATGAAGGTAACTCCAAACGGTAAGCCACGACACCACATTTGTCCAAGATCTTATATGGGCCATAGTACTTCAGAGATAACTTCTGATTCACCTTCATAACCACCGAATTCTGTCGATATGGTTGCAGCTTCACATATACAAAATCACCAACTGAAAACTCTCGTTCAGTGCGACTTTGATCCGCCATCTGCTTCATACGATGTTGTGCTCGTTAAAGATGAAATTTAAGTAGCATCAACATGTTCTCCCTCTCCTGCAAGGACCTTGCAACCACAACAACCTTCGATTCCCTTGGCAAGTAACGCAAGTGAACTTTAGGTGCTTGACCATACACAATTTCAAAAAGTGTCATTTGGCTAGATGTGTGATAATTGGTATTGTACCAATACTCCGCCAAAGCAAGCCATTTACTCCACATGTGTGGTTGGTCATGACACATGCAACGCAAAATACCCTTCAAGACATCTATTCACCACTTCCGTCTGGCCATCACTCTGAGGGCGATAAGCGCTTGACATTTTGAGAGTCACACCCTGCAATGTAAAGAACTCACGCCAGAACTCACTTGTAAAAACAGTGTCCCTGTAACTGACTATAAAAGTAGGACACCCGTGGAGTTTGAAACGTTGTCCAAGTAAGCCTTAGCTACTGACAAAGCACTGTAATGATGAGCCAAAGAGATAAAATGTGCAGCTTTACTCAAGCGGTCCACCACCACCATGATCACTGATTTCCCAGCAGATATCGGCAATCCTTCAATAAAATCCATCGACACTTCACTCCAAACTGCCTCTGGAATAGGCAATGGTTGAAGCAGACCAGGATAAGCAGCATTGCCACTTTTACATTGCTGACAAGTACCACAGACTCAAATATAAGCTTGAATATCCTTCACCATACCTTTACAGTAAAAAAGTCCCTTCACATGTTGATGAGTCACCTCCCTTCCTGAGTGACCACCCACACCAGAACAATGAAGCCATTGTAGAATAGTATCCTTCAAAGTAGCATCAGAAGGAATCACAATTTTGCTCTTCCTACGCAAAACATTTTGACTCCAAGAGTAATTCTTCTTAGCCATCGAGTCTTTCTTAAGCTCTTCTATAATAACTTTTAAAGCTGCATCTGACTCATACCCAGCTTGAATCATCTTCATCAAGTCACACTCCATAACAGACATTGACATATGCAACACCTTCAAACCATCCACTCTAGACAAAGCATCCGCTACTAAATTCACTTTACCCTCCTTATACTGAATCTCGTAGTCGAATTCAAGTAATTTTGGTAGCCATTTTTGTTGAATCGGAGTATTCAACCTTTGCTCTAGCAAATACTTGAGGCTCCTCTGATCAGTTTTAATAATAAAATGATCAGATAACAAATAATGCCTCCACTTCCTGACAGCAAATATAACAGCCAACAATTCTTTCTCATAAATTGACAAATGAAGCTGTTTTCCCTTTAACTGTCTGCCTATATACGCCAATGGGTGGCCCTCCTGCATCAATACAGCACCGAGACCATGGCCACAAGCGTCAGTCTCAACAATTAATTGCAAAGCTAATACCGGAGCCTGACATAAAGCAAGTTTAAGATGCCCAAAAGCTTGTTGTGCCTCCGTAGACCACACAAAAGAATCCGTACGAGTTAGTGCATGAAGAGGTCGAGCAATGGTTCCAAAGTTCTTCACAAACTGGCGATAAAAGCCTGCTAAACCCAAGAATCCTCGCAACTGCTTAAGAGTTTCCGGTACAGGCCACTCCTCCACTACCTTGACCTTGACCGGATCAGTAGAAATACCCTCTGCATTAATGAAATGTCCCAAATACTCGACTTACTCACCGCAAAAGCACATTTACTCATCTTAGCATACAACTTATTTTGTTGCATAAGCTCAAACACACTCCTCAAATGCTGAATATGCTCCTCCAGATTCGCACTATATATCAATATATCATCGAAAAACACCAATACGAACTTCCTCAAGAACGGCTTAAAGACAGAATTCATCAAACTCTGGAAAGTCGCAGGCGCATTAGTAAGACTAAATGGCATCACCAAATATTCGTAGTGGCCACTATGCGTCTTAAAAGCCGTCTTATGAACATCATTCGGATCCATCCTAACTTGGTGGTAACCTGCTTGAAGAACAATCTTAGAATAAATATTTAAACCACCCAATTCGTCCATCAAATCTTTGACCAGAGGAATAGGAAACTGATCTTTAACCGTCATACCATTTAACTCTCTATAGTCAACACATAACCTCCAAGATCTGTCCTTCTTCTTCACTAGAACCACAAGAGATGCATAAGGACTAGAGCTAATCTGTATAGTACCACCCAAAATCATGACCTCTACAATCTTATCAATTTCATTCTTCTGTTGAACTACATAGCGATAGGGTCTTTGATTCACAGGATTAGATCCTTCCATCAGCTTAATCTTGTGATCATGTTGATCCCTGAACGGTGGTAGTTTGGTTGGCTCCACAAAAATATCAGGAAACTTTTCTACCAACTGCTCAACAACATTACTCTCCCCACATTCATCAGTAATTGCATTAAGACTACACAATTTACCTACCTGCTCCTCATGAATTTGATGTACACACACCATGGTGAGTTGTGCCTGATCCTCCTGCTTCTTCTGCAATTTTTGAGCCTTCACATCCCTTACCGAACCCTTTTTAATTCCATATAATAGCACCTTTTGGTTGTTAAATTTGAATCCCATTTCCAACTTCATGAAATCCCAAGTAATAGGACCCAAAGTTCGCAACCATTGGACACCCAACACCATGTCAATCCCTTACAATGGAATTAATAAAACATCAGACTGGAACTCTGTAGTCTGCAACTTTAATTTAAAATCCTTGATACTGCCATCAACCTTCAATTTCCTGCCATCTGCCACTGACACACGTGTGAAGCCTGCCGGATCCACATTACATCCCAACCGAGTTGCCATCTTAGAGTCTATGAAGTTATGCGTTGATCCGGTATCAATCAAAAAGAAAAGAACCTTTTTGTTATAAGTTCCCCTCACACGCATGGTTCTGTAGTCAGAGATACCAGAAACTGCATTGACAAATATTTGTGGCATATTCTCATCTTCAACCATTAACACCTCCTCAGCATCCATAAACTCATCCTCTACTTCCAAGCTAAACAACTGAGTTTTTTTATGCACCAAATAATGCTCCGGAGTGTACTTCTCATCACAAAAGTAGCACAACCCCTTAGATTTTCTCTCACTCATCTCCTTCTGAGACAGCTTCTTTGGTGCTTGAGTAAATGGTTTTGTTTGACCCTTTCCCCCTTGCGACTCAGTTCTAACCTCCATCTCCCTTGCAAACTTCTAAGTACCACTGAAACTGCTTGTCTTAGGAGACCAAGTTGAGTGAAAAGGTTTCTTAGGATGCGCCTTATCATACAACTTGCCTAACAACAAACAATGCCTCACAGATTGAGGCTGGAACATCCGCACATGCATTTGTGTATCCAACCTCAAGCCTGCTAAGTAGACTCTCACCAAATATTCTTCAGAGAGATTAAGCCTAGTCTTAATATATTCGAACTTCTGGTGATAATCAACTATGCCATCAGTCTCTTGCAACTGCTTAAGCTCAACCATAGGATCATCACAAACATCTTCAAACCGCTCTTTCAACAATGCAACATAACCAGGTCAATCATATAATACTTCTAAACCAACTCCAGATTGAATGAAAGAGTGATGCCAAGTAGCCGCATGACTATCAAAGTGTATCGCCGCGCTCTTAACTTTCATATCATTCGGAGTAAAATCAACTCCAAAAATTCTTCTGCCTTTAACAACCACTCCTTAATTATACTACCGTCAAACCTAGGGAAATCTATCTTCCCTAACCGTGTAACACCGCCATAGTAGTAATGAGAATCAGATCTTACCATTTCAGGCCGACCTTCACGGCGTGGATCTGAGAATCCGGATCGAGTCTCCCCTGACTCCGATGACATAGGATCCTTCTTATTTGGTCCAATCGGCGTCTCTGAAGTCTTCGCAGTAGTCGATTGACTCATAATATCGAACAAATTAGCCATACTCTTCATAACTTCACGATGTTGTACCGCGAGTATTTCCTCCAATCGAGAAACTCTTTTTTCCATCGGAACCTCCTAAAACTCTTCCTTCATCACATCTTTCTGTTTCATCGCCTCCGCCGCACTCGATCGTGTCTCCACCATCGTTGCCGAGAAATGTCTTTGCTCTGATACCTTTAATACAATAAACTCCACAATCGAACACAAACTTCTTTAATTCAATACCACACAACGAACAATCAATCCAATGTTCACAAGAAACACATAATTGAATTAGTCAGCTCTCGAGATGAGAGAAACCAGCCAAAGAACAAAGAGTGTTTTTAGAGATTTTTTACAAATGATTCGATATGAAAGAGATATGAGGAAGAATCCAGCTAAATATCTTCTAACGACCACATTTGAATCCGCCTTTCCCCATTTACCACACGTCCTCCTCTAATTCGTAATTATTCAAATTGCTCCCTCACACGTGAGAGCTCACACGCTTGGTTCTGGTTCCGCAACAGCCTCTTGGTTAAATTTCCAATCAAAACCTGTGATATTGCTTGAGAGTCGTCTCTTGCCTTCTTTCCTCAACTTGAAAACTCGAAGAAAATTCTCAAAAATACAATGATTATTCGTGGTAACGTACTACTCAATCATTCTATAATATTCCTTTATTCTTCGTGTCAAACCTAGTGTTTCACACATCCACCTTCCACGTTCCAATACTATATAATATATACTTAGTAAGAAAAGGTTTTAGAATTTTTGCCATTCGGATAAAGACAGATTGTTTATGCACCGATACATTGACCAAGACCAGGAGAATATAAATTCCCACCAAGTACCAACTCTTTTTGTTTGTCTTAACGTGTACCAACTCTTCAGTTGGTGAAAACAAAGGTTCATTGGACTTTTCAAAAAGTCCAAACTAGTAAAGGAGAAACCAGGTTCACCAACCAAGACATTTGTCTTCTGTCCGTGTATATTATTCATCCATGCAAGGCCACTAGACCTCAATACTTCCACAATGGATTCTTCATCATCAGTAAAAATCGTCTCAAAATGTTTCGTGAAACCCAAAACCATACCGGAAGAATCAAAGAAACCTTACTATTTATCCCCATGGGACTACGCGATGATCTCAGTTCAGTATATCCAAAAAGGTCTCCTCTTTCACAAGCCACCACTTGAATCCATTGACACTCTTCTTGAGAAGCTGAGAGAGTCTCTAGCCGTTGCGCTCGTCCATTTCTACCCTCTGGCGGGTCGCCTCTCGTCTCTAGCATCCGAAAACCGTAAATCCTACTCTGTGTTTGTGGATTGTAACAATAGCCCTGGCGCTGGGTTCATCTACGCGACTGCAGATTTATGTGTAGCAGATATCGTGGGGGCAAAGTATGTTCCTTTGGTTGTTCAGTCTTTCTTTGACCATCACAAAGCTGTGAATCATGATGGACACACCATGAGCCTCTTATCAGTCCAGGTTTGTTATATTCTTCTTTGTATGGTTCGGTTACAATTTTTTTGTTTTGATTTGGATATGAAACCAAATACAGTATATCAAATTGGTTGACAATTTTTACTGGTTTCTGTCCGGTTTGAACCGATTAAACCAGGTTATACACTCTAATTTCTTATACAGTCCAAACTACAAGTACACTTGATTACGAATTTAAGGGTTTGTACACTTGTGTAGGTGATAGAATTGATAGATGGAGTTTTCATAGGACTATCAATGAACCACGCAATGGGAGACGGTACTTCGTTCTGGAAGTTCTTTACGGCTTGGTCAGAAGTCTTCCAAGGACAAGAGAGCAACAAAGACGATGACTTGTGTCTTAAGAATCCACCGTTCTTAAAACGTTACATCCCTGAAGGACACGGTCCCCTCTTCAGCCTTCCCTATAGCCATCCTGATGAATTTATCAGAACCTATGAATCTCCAATCCTGAAGGAAAGAATATTCTGTTTCTCATCAGAAACCATAAAATTGCTTAAAGCAAAGGTCAACCAAATATGTGGAACAACCACCATCTCATCTTTCCAATCGCTAACCGCGGTTATATGGAGATGCATAGCTAGGGCACGGAGATTACCTGTTGATCGAGAAACAAGTTGTAGACTAGCTGCTGACAACAGAGGAAGAATGTATCCACCGCTTGAAAAGGAATACTTTGGAAACTGCCTCTGTACTTTGAGAACGGCTGCAAAAGCTGGTGAGCTGTTGGAGAATGATCTTGGATGGGCTGCTATGAAAGTGCATCAAGCAGTAACTGAACATTCTAGTGAAAAAGTATCTCAAATGATTGATCAATGGTTAAAGTCTCCTTATATTTACCACATTGATCGGCTTTTTGAACCGATGAGCGTTATGATGGGAAGCTCCCCGAGGTTTAACAAGTACGGTTGTGAATTTGGGATGGGAAAAGGAGTGACGCTTAGAAGTGGCTACGCGCATAAGTTTGATGGAAAAGTATCAGCTTATCCAGGAAGAGAAGGAGGGGG
>NC_025702.1:6001720-6048192 GCF_000633955.1 Camelina sativa | reverse complement strand
GATCGAGAAACAAGTTGTAGACTAGCTGCTGACAACAGAGGAAGAATGGATCCACCGCTTGAAAAGGAATACTTTGGAAACTGCCTCTGTACTTTGAGAACGGCTGCAAAAGCTGGTGAGCTGTTGGAGAATGATCTTGGATGGGCTGCTATGAAAGTGCATCAAGCAGTAACTGAACATTCTAGTGAAAAAGTATCTCAAATGATTGATCAATGGTTAAAGTCTCCTTATATTTACCACATTGATCGGCTTTTTGAACCGATGAGCGTTATGATGGGAAGCTCCCCGAGGTTTAACAAGTACGGTTGTGAATTTGGGATGGGAAAAGGAGTGACGCTTAGAAGTGGCTACGCGCATAAGTTTGATGGAAAAGTATCAGCTTATCCAGGAAGAGAAGGAGGGGGAAGTATAGATTTGGAGGTATGTCTTGTTCCAGAATTTATGGAAGCTTTGGAATCAGATGAAGAGTTCATGTCTCTTGTTTCTCTGTAATAAATTACCAAGTTTTTTCTTTGTTCTTTAATAAATTCTAGAGTTTGGCAATATTTGTTATTTCAACTGTAATATTTGTAGTCCCGAGTAATATCATCGTAATTTATTCGAGAAGCAACAGTACATTGAGCAGGAAACCATACAAATCGACAAAAACAAAGACTCAGTCGCATCACTCCTTGTAAAGGATTTATTAAAAAGGGCAAGAGAACTAACTCATACCTTGAAATTGATTGATCAAATCAAGTGGCTGGCGCAAGAAGGGGCATGATCAAGTTAGGAACGTGAGCTTGATGATCCTCAAGACGTCCCTTAACAGATTCACCATCCCAACGAACAAGAGTAGGCACTCCGGTGAGCTTAAACCGTGGATCAACCCTCCACGGATGCGCTGGAGTCCTCCAAGTCGGTCTATCTCCGGCGTAAGCACGGATCAGATTCACCTCCTCTGGAAACTCCTCTAGAGTCTTGAAAATCACAGGTTCAGCTCTAACACAGTCTGATTCACACAAAAAATAACAAAATCATTGAATCGATCAAGATGATGAAATCGATTGACAATTGAAACAAACCCTTAAGAGACAGAGAGACCTGGACACCAGCTGCGACCGGTGGTGGGTTCATCGTCGGCGAGGAAGAGTATGAAACTGATCTTGCTGCGATTGGTTTCGTCCGATTTCAATTCTTGTAACACTGATTCTAAGGTTGATGGATTCGCGTCGATCTTCTTCACCGTCATTTTCTTCTACTTCGTTCTTCTTCACCAACGATTCTTGATTTCGTTACCAATTTTAGTATTTTCTAACCATTTCTTATTGGGCCGCGCTACTCAAATTATGGCCCAAATTATAGTTATTTTTCGTGCTATAAAAGAGTAACTCACAGAGTATCTGGATGCATATACATATTATTGTTCGACAATTAAAAAATGATTTTTTTTTGTGAAGAATAGGGAAACAAAACCTCCTTGTAATTATTAAAAACAAGTAAACAAACTCAGCCTCGAATGTGTCTTAACGTCGCAACCCCTTGGACATCTCCCTCACCAATGACTCTACACACAACGGAGCAACCTCAAACAGATGAACTCCCAATGGTAAGTCAAACACATATGTTAACCCATCGATAAGACGGTTAGCTTCCCTATACATATGTGATATGCGGAATATCCAGTCCCTTGATAACAAGCCATGACACAAACGTACCATGAATGACAATGGATGAGATGCATCAATCCCTGTCTGTAAAAAACCAACCACCAACTCAGAATCAATCTCCAGCTCAGTCGACTCACTCTCCTCCCCCACGCAATATAAAGACCATAGTACCCCCCCCCCCCACAGCTCTGCTAATGGCGCCATACAGATCCAAACATTAATCGCAAAGCCCCTGTACCAATCACCCCCTCCATTCCGCAACACACCTCCTGTCGTAGCCAAACCCGGATTCCCGCGAGAAGCACCATCCATATTTAACTTAATCCACTCCACCTCCGGTGGTTTCCAAGCTATCATATGGGCAATCTTATCACCCGTCCCATACGCCCCGATGATACTCGATGAACCCGGCACACCTCCGCTGTGACATCGCGAATGTATTTCACCCGATTGCGGCACCTACCCGTCACTTTGAAAACATATCCACACCTCCACTTCCATGAACTGGATTAGATATCTGGATGAGTTTAAAAAAGTTATCCAAAAAAAACTGAATTTTTGGATGAGTTTTTTTGGAGAGTTTGGTAAAAGTTGAAAATACCCCTATGTTACTTAAATAATTAAAAAATATTTTTTCTCAATTCTAATATACATACAACCCTAAAATCTCAATTCTTTACCCACCAACCCTATAATCTCAGTTCTTTACCCACCAACCCGCAAAATCTCATTTTCTCTCTAAAACCGCAAAGTCTTGTTTTCCTGCCAAAACTGCAAACTTACATACAATTGAACTTCTCATGTCAAAAATCAGTAGAACATTCACGCTTCGAGAAATAAGAGAGAGAAAATAAAATACAAAACTCCTCCTTTTTGCACTTCATCTCGTCTAGATAAACTAAAAAATCTGGCCATTTCAAAGGTAAAAACAAATCATCTTCACCAAGTTAGAGTAGTCAGTAAAAAAAAGTGAGAAATACATTTTAGGTGGCAAGGGATACCCTTTTATTCAAACTTGATGTTACCAGCACAGAAGACCCAATTTATTTTATAAAATATCAAACCCCAATGTTTTAAAATATATGATGTTTTTAAATGCACATATTATAATATATATATATATATATATATATATACAAATACAAACTATCATGGGACACTTGCAAAATTAGACCACAAACTTGAGTCAATTGCAATGTTAGACCCCTCTTTTCCTCTCTCCAACATTTTAGACCCCTCTTTTTCTTTCTCCAACATTTACCACTTTCTTCATATTAAATCTTTGTCCATTCATTGTATTCACAAAATTGCCATTATTTCTGATTTATTTGAATTTCTTGCGAAAATTTTTATGACATTCATATCCTCATCTTTCTTATATTTACGGTTGTACCACCACCATCAATATTCCAACAACTATGAACAACCAAATTTGAACTCTTAAAGCTTCAACAACCTGAATTTGTAAGCTTAAATAACACTCAATGCTATGAGAACTTCATTTTCTTCAATCTCCTCTCCATTTTAATCCAAGAAAATTTTCAAGTCCATTTATCTTGTTATATATCATGATTCTTGGATAGTGATTAAGTTGGCGCTGGGTTTCTTCTGTGGTGACTTAAGACGACGTCCTTGGTGTTTGACATTGCGAACAACCACCATAAGGTTATTTTCCGGTAGATTTCGTGATTTTCCTTGTGTTTTTGTTGAAATTAGACTTCATTTGTTAGTCGAACAATCATAAAATAATGTAAAGTCTACTATTAGGCCAGTTTTGCAATTTAAGATTTATCGAGTTTCGAGCCCGTAGACTAAAATGTCAGTCTCCTTAATTTCATTTGAAAACAAAAAAATATGGCTTAGACTGCATTATAGTATTTCTAACGGATACTTTCTTTTGCAGTCTACTAAAGTGTATTTTTGCAATTGACCAAATTATTGACTTTTTAGTCAAGACCGTCAGACAAAGTCTTTGCCTGAAAAAAGGTAGTAGACTTCTATAGTGGTTATTTTTGAAGTTGACCAAAATATAAAAGTATTGACCGTAATACTATTTATATAAAATTACCTAGTTGACTGCAAAAGAAGTCTACTAGTTAAAAAAAATAAAATATTGGTCAACCCCAAAAATGACCAAGGCAGACTGCAAACGAAGTCAACATTTCTGGATACTTCGTAAGTAGTCTAATTGGCGGAAGTCAAACTTGGTCAATTGCAAAACTAACCACAACGAAGTTTAACTTTTATAGTTGACAGATTTATGAAATCTACTTGTTAGTTAGAAGTCTACTAAAAAGTCAAAGGTGTGGTCAATTGCAAAAATAACCATTGTAGACTGTAGTCGAAGTTAACTTTTTCAAACTTTCAAAGAAATCTACTCTTTTTTATGTTTAGAATTGCAAAACTGACCCAAAAATTAACAAAGGAAGACAACAAAAGAAGTCAACAATCATAGTAGACTTCATATGGTGTCTGCTTTATTAAATTGTAATTGCAAAAATAGACCACAAGTAATAGAGTTCAAAGGTACTCTCTGTATAGAGGCTAGATTATGTATGCAATGTTGACATCAACATGAAGTCCTCAAAATTTGAAAACCAATTTTCAACAAATTGGTGAATAATTTTTAAGATTTTCTTGCTGTATTCTTGGATATATGGTATGTACTTGCTTCTGTATGTTTTTGACATGATTATGTATTATACATATGGAGAAATCGAATTTTTGGTTTTCATAGGCAGTTAGGTAATTAAATTAGACTTATTTAGGAAGTCAAACTGTTCGATTTATCTCTAAAGTCTATACAATTGAAATGGTCTTTAATTGGAAATTTATAAAGACTTTTTTTTGATTTTTTAGTTCGTACGTGTTATATCAGTTATGTAATTGCCTATGTATATTTTTACGATGATAGAATATTATATTTTTCGATCAATCATGTTTTTGATTTTCTTAGGTTATTAGGGTTGAGGTTTTAGTGTTTAGGGTTTATGGTTTATGGTTTAGGGTTTATGGTTTATGGGTTTATGGTATTTTAACTTGCTGCTTGCTCTTTCAGGTAAATGGCGCAAATACCTGTTGTTTTCGAAGTATGGCTGACGAGAAATGGGTCTTGGCATTTTTACATGGATGGACGCAAAGGTGGGAGATTGTTTTTTTTTGTGGCACGGTTGTACAACTACAAGAAAACATGTCTTTTGCGATGGACATATATATCGCGAATCCCTCGCAAATCGACAAAAGCGAGAGATTTGCGAGGAACGTCCGTTCCTCGCAAATCGCTTCTCGCAAATTGGTCAACGTTGCAAATCCCTCGCAAGTTTTGCGAGGAATAATTTTCCCTCGCAAATCTCACGCATATTGCGAGGAACTTTTTGTCTAGCAATATCCTAGCAAATTTTGTATCTAGTAAATCCCTCGCAAATTTGCGATACATTTGCAATTAATATTTCCGTCGCAAATTCTAATAACGGTATAAAAAAAAATTAAAATTTTGATTTTGTTAAGCTTAATTAATATTAAACCTGTAATTAAAATTTAACCTATAACTAAAATTAAATCTTGAAAACTTATGCAAATTAAAGCTGTAATTATAAGTACTAAGTTTACAAAATAAGTTAACAAATCATAATAACCGATTTTGTTCTACACAAAACATTACATATGAGAGGTTCAAAAGATAAAAGAGAGTTCATCAGTGTTTATTACTGTCCGGTGGTAGGTTCTCCGGTGGTTGCATCTCTGGTCGCAGGTCTGGTCGCCGAATTTTCTCGGGGAAATCTAGCAGCAAAGTCTGGATCTTTCTCTGCAAGATAATCGAAGTATGCATCATAACTATGCATCTTCGCTGAATTTTCTTGCATCTTCATTGCATTGGCCTGTAGTTGAGTTGCCTGAGTTGCAAGAGCAGCTTCGGCAGAAGCAAGCTTTGTAGCTAGAACAAGTGGATCTTCAGAAGGAGGAGGCGGTTGACCAATATTAGCTGAAGATGCTTCTGTTTGCATGTTACCAACCCCATATATCCGGTTCTTTTTCTTCGGAGCAACCTGCCAACAAAACATATACACACCATAAGTGTTTACACAAACATAAATGTTTACATAAACACAAACATTAACATTAACATAAACAATGAAGCATAAACATTAACATAAACAATGAAGCATAAACATTAACAAAACATAAACACCATAAGTGCTTACACATATAGTTTACAAAAACGCAAACATTAACATAAACAATGAAGCATGTTTTACCTCGGCATAAATTTGGTTCTTCACAGTGACTGATAACCCTCCGGAAGCACTACTCTCCATGTTATCCGCTGATAATAGCTCAGACTCAGCTTCAGCTATCTTTGACGACACTTCATTGTACACCTTCTCAGACAGTCCATCAATAAACGACCCATCAGGTTTTCTATGAGTGTCTTCTAGGACTCGCAGGAAATCAGGTAGTGGCTCACCAGTCCTCTCAGACTAAAAATAGAGAAATGAAAGAACTATATTACTATATTGTAGATATGATATGATTAATGACCTTGTGTTAAACAGAGATACTTACAAGCTTTCGTGCTCAAGCTTTAAAAGAGGTCTAACCAGAATGGTGCTTATGTATTCTAGTGCCATCAGGATCACTATAGCGAGCATTACGGCTATTGATACTCTTTGCTTCTGATTTTGGTTCACACCAAAACTTGACCATGCCATTCCATACGGTAGGATCAAGCCACCATGGCATTTCGTCATTACCTTTCTTCTTCCACTTACCCTTCCATCGAGACACTTGATCACTCATCCAGGTCTTCAACTTCTTTTCAAACTCAGCTCTAACTCTTCCATTGATGGACGCATCCCATTTATATGTTTGCTTGTAAAGACATAAAATGAATCAGAAACAAAATCACATCCAGAATCAAGTGATAAACACACAAAATCTGTAATTTAAACACATCAACAAATCTGTAACTTACCGCAAAATTTTCACACCACCGGTTTACAACTGGACATGGTGTTTGGGTCCAATTGGCATGAGCTGATTTGAAATCTCTTTCAAAAATGGCCCGGACAGTAGGAGCAACCGAAGAATCCTGGTCAAACCTACAAAACATAAGATAAAATGAATGAAAATCATTGAAAATACAAAACATAAAGATAAACTATAGGTTAGATCATTAACATTCTCACGAGATAGTACCCGAAGGTCGCTTAGGATCCAGTTTTGTTAAGCCAGCACGCCCATGACTTGCAAGTAACTCTTCCTAAGTGAAAAAAGTTTGAGAGGCACTTACACCTTTGACACACGGAGTTGATTGCTGAGGAGGAAGATCATTTTGCACCACGCAAAGGTTGCATTATGGTTATCTTGTGTTGCCGGTGAGGTTCCCTGAGAAGAGGCAGGAGAAGGTAACCTTTGAGCAGGGCCAGTAGAGCGTATCCCTCGAGCAGAGATGGGAGGAGATAACCCTTGAGATGATATGAACTGGCTGTAAACATTTTGGTTTACAGACCCGTTTTGGTCTCGAGAAGACATCTGAATCAAATAAAATTAAAATTAAACTTAAACACGAAAACCAAAATTCAATAAAACTATACAAAAAAAAATTAAACTCGAATTCGAATCCTAAAATCAAAACCCTAAAATCAAAACCCTAAAAGTCAAAACCCTAAAATTGAAACCCTAAAAATCGAAATTGAACACGAAATAATAACCCTAAACTCGAAATTAGAATCTTAAACTAAAAATTGACCCCCAAATCATAACCCTAAAATAAAAATCTAAACCCTAAACTAACAAGACTTTCAGATCGAGAGAATAAGAAGAGTAATCGGAGATAGAGAAGAGAGGAGGAGACTCACCAGAGATAGAGGGGAGAGGAAGAGACAGTCACCGGAGACGAGAGGATATAGAGAGAAGAGAGGGACAGTAACCAGAGACGAGGAGATAGAGAGAAGCGTAGGACAGATCGGAGAAGAGAGGTGGAGATAGAGAGAAGCGGAGAAGAGAGAAGATGCAGAGTGGTGGTTAATCGGAGAAGAGAGGTGGAGATAGATTGGAGAAGAGAGGCGGAGATAGATCAGAGAAGAGAGGAATTAGGGATTTTGGTTTTTTGCGGCTACGGATTAGTCGAGTTTTGAGCTACGCTCAAACTAGGTTTTCTGTTTATATAGAAAAATGCTGCGTCGCAAATCCCTCGCAAAACTTGCTAGGGATTAGCTAGGGTCCATCGAAAATCTCTATCAAATATATAAAAATATTTCCAAATTTGCAAACATATAAAAAATATGTAATTTATATAAGAAGTATATGAGAATATTGAGAATTGCAAACATATAATGTCATTAGGGTTAAAGTTCAAGGTTTTAAAGTTTTTAATGTGATCATACTCTTTTCTATCATCAAACTTTCCAAAATTGTCCAATTTTACATATTACTCCAAACATGATGATGTTCTACACTATATCACATATATGTTCAAACCATTGAGACAAATATTTGTCAAATTGTCCAATTCTCCAACAATTTTGTGTTGTACTGCTATCTTTGATTATAAGTCTTGGATTCATCTTTTTAAATCATTAATAGTAATGTAATTAGTCTTTAGGGTTTAGGGTTAAGGGTTTAAGGTTGTTATTTGCGAGGGAATTGCTACGTTTTGAGTATTTTGCGATTGATTTGCGACGAATTTGCTATGGGTCTAGCAAATCAGTCGCAAATTTGTCGCAAACCTTAAATATATAATTTGTAAAAACCATCAAAATAATTTTAAAAAATTACTCAAATTAACTTTCAAGTATATTATAAGGTCCAATGGTGTCATCATACTCTTTTCTATCACCAAACTTTCCAAAATTGTCCAATTTTGCATCTTACTCCAAACATGATGATGTTCTACACTATATCACATATGTTCAAACCATTGAGACAAATATTTGCCAAATGGTCCAATTCTCCAACAATTTTGTGTTGCACTGCTATCTTTGATTATAAGTCTTGGATTCATCTTTTTAATCATTAATAATAATGTAATTAGTCTTTAGGGTTTAGGGTTAAGGGTTAAAGGTTTATTTGCGAGGGAATTACTATGTTTTGAGTAATTTGCGATGGATTTGCGACGAATTTGCTATGGGTCTAGCAAATCAGTCGCCAATATGTCGCAAACCTTAAATATCTAATTTGTAAAAACCATCAAAATAATGTTAAAAGTTAGTAAATTCACCTTATGAACACATTCAATTGTATTTCAGAATAATTATACTAAGTTTTGTAATATTTATACAAATATATTTTCCTAACTTTGCAATGGATTTGCTATGGCTTTCGCAATTCCATAGCAAATTTGCTATGGACTATGTTTTCGCAAAATCGTCGCAATATTGCGATGGATTTGCGAGGGAGGAGACCTTCCCAGCGAATTTGTCATAAATGCCTCGCAATTGAGCAGCGGATTTGCGACGACTGTGTTCCTCGCAATTTTGCGAGGGATGTGCTAGGGTTTTTTTATTTCTCGTAAATCCCTCGCAAATCTACCCCAAATTTGCGAGAGCTGTACTCCGTCGCAACGTGTCCTTGCAAAAGGCTTGTTTTCTTGTAGTGTACATACGCTGAGCTTGTTGAAATGGCTGTAGAAGATTATCTGATTGACAAAGAAACATAGATGGTTCAGTTATCGTATCCCTTAACAGAGATGATGCTTCAGCAATTATCCCAAGATACCCCTCCTGTCTATGTCACAAATGATAGATTAGTTCAGAACTTGATAGATTTTAGTAGTAGGAATGTTGTTCGCCTTTGCGTCTCTACGCAATGCATGGATGGACATCCAGTTGTGTTAAACAACTCTCGTTCTGTTGATGATGGAGAGCCAACAAATGAATTTGGTAACGATGTAGATCCAAGTGCCGACGAGTGTGCAGATAAATGTGCAGAAGAATGTCATGAAACTGATCATACAAATGAGAAGCCGAAAGATGTTGATGACATGGATTTCGATTACAGTGAGTACGGGAAATTTAAAGATGAAGATGAAGAAAGAGATGGAGATGACCTGGGACTAGACACTGAAGAAGGGAAACCGTTTTTTGGTGGTATTCATGGACAGTTAAATAATCCTTGGATTGACCAACTGAAAGTAGGTCAATGCTTTGCATGCAAAGCTGACGTCATAACTGAGGTGGGTTTGACCGCGATTATGTTAAAATTCTCTTTCAAAATTAAGAAATCCACAAAGTCTCTGTTGGTGGCAATATGCTTTGTTCCAGGATGCACATGGAGGGTCGTAGCCACTGTGAAGAATGATCCAAACACTTTTTGGGTCACCAAATATCTGAACGTGCATATATGTTCTATTGTGGACCGCGTTGCTAATCGTAAGCGTTGCACCTCAAAATATATTGGGAGGTTTTTCATCGACCGGGTAGGAATATTGGATGGTGTTGTCCCACAACATATCGAAGATTCAATGAGGACAATATTCGGCATGATGTTGGATTACACCACTTCGTACAGGGATTTACAATATGCGCAAGAATATGTGAGAGGAAGCGCGGAAGACGGATATACGAAGTTGCCTTACTGTCTTCGGAAATTAGAGCAGTCAAACCCGGGAAATGTCGTTGACCTTGTTGTTGATGACGAGCATAGGTTTAAGTATCTTTTCCTATCTTTCGATGCTTCAATCCGTGGTTTCAATTACGCTAGGCGAGTAATTGTGTTTTTATGGGATCCATCTCACTGGCAAGTATGAAGGTGTATTGTTAATCGCTTGCGCACATGATGGTAACTTCCAGATATTTACGTTGGCTTTTGCAATTGTCGACTCGGAGTGTGATGTTTCATGGGATTGGTTTTTCACCAAATTAAGTGAGTGTATCTCTAATGAATATCCTTTGGTAGTAGTTTCGGATAGGCACAGTTCAGTAGCTAAGGCATGTCGCAATGTTATCCCATGGGCAACACGAGGGATATGTTATTACCATCTTCAACAAAACATAATTTCTAATTTCAATGGGAAGCAACTGATGTAGTTGGTGAAAGGGGCAGCATATGCGCATACACATGATGATTACAACCGCTACATGGCTTTGCTCACTAACGTAAATCCGGCTCTTGCAGCATACTTGAATGAGGCAGATCCAGCTTTATAGTCTCGAGTTTACTGTCCAGGAGATAGATACAACATCAAGAATAGCAACATTTCAGAATCTATCAACTCCATACTAAAGAAAGCCAAAGGTTATCCCATCACATATCTCATTGAGTTTATTACGAAAAAGTTAGGTTGGTGGTATTGTAAAAGACAAGAGGATGCACTAAGTCTGACAACCACTTTTAGTCGGGGCGTTTCCACGTTCGTGGTGGGCAACGTGACTGTTTGGTTGACTTAGAAGAAAAATCTTGTTCATGCGGGATGTTTGGTGTTGAGAAAATACCATGTTCACATGCAATTAAGGCTGTCAAGTCCGCTGGATGGCATATGTCTACCGTGGTAGAAGCTTACTATAGAAAAGATTATGTTTATGCGTCATACGCGGCTAACATAATGCCCAATGTCGAGCACGCTATGATTGGGCCAGATATCCGATGTATACCTCTAATACCGAAACGGAAGCCTGGTAGGCAAAAGAAGTCTTGTTGGCTTACACGGCTAGAACTGTCACGTAAAAAGGGTACCAAGCCGCGAAAGACACAAACTTCATATGCTTGTTCAAAATGCAGGCAGCCTGGACATACTCGACCTCATTGCGTGAGTAACATTCAATCAGATTCTTTATAATGTTTTGTGGCTGTTTTTGGTGGTTATACTAATAGATCTTGTACAGGTTGCTGAAGACGGAGAGTAGAAGTTACCTTCATCTTGAAGTCAACTGGAATGATTGGACCATTAATTTGTTCTTTGTAATCTTTTCGGATATATTCCACGTGTTCAAGTCGACATTATCTATTACAGACAATCATTTCTCTTAAGGGGATTCCACTTTCTTCTCTTCTTCATCAAATAGCATCATATAGAGAATAATGAGTCAAATTTCGGGGTCAGGTTCTGATACAAATTTGCAAATACAAATTCTTAATCCAATCTGCAACCACTGTGGTAGATATACGGTACTTGTGAAATTATGGACAGATGCAAATCCGGGAAGAAATTTCTTCAGGTGCACTGTTCATGGGTTTTCTCATTGGTCAGACGAAGAACCATCACGTGGATGGCAAAAGCGGAGCTTATTGGAGTCGAGGGACGAGATTCGTTGGCAGAAAAGCAATGAATAAACAAGTTGTTAATGGTTTGGTGAACTCTCATTTGGTGAACAAATATGAGGAAGATAAGAAACAGTTTGAGTGTGAGGTTATGACAACCAAAGATAGGGAAAAAAGGCTTCAAAAATTCATGGTTCTCTCTTGGATAGGTTTCATTGTTGTCATCACAATGTGTCTTGGGATGTGTACAACATCTTTAAGTTAACTTCAATCAGATGTCTATTAAGCTTTCGATGTATGCTATTGTTTCAAGTCTACATTCATTGTACCCTTTCGATATCTCTACAATCGTTGTACCCTCTCGCTATCTCTACATTCGTTGTACCCTTTCGATTTTTCTACATTCATTGTATCGTTGCCGTCTCTTCATCTTCTTTTTCGATCATTGCACCTATAAATATCCTCTCAATTTCCACTCAATCTATTGCGTCTCCTTCTTCGATAACAAGAGAATAAGTTGGTTACGAGCTATGGCCGGAGAGAGTTCCAGTAAGTGTAAGCGAAGCAGTTCCGATTTTGAGTGGGAAAAGGAAGTAATAGATGCCAAGAAAGACGCGTTTGAGAGGACGAGAGTCGTGGTTGAAGAAGAGGATCGCTTCAAAGCAATTATTCGTATAACGAGAGATCACATGAAGAAGAAGGAAGAGGCTACCGCCCTTGTGCATCAAGTGGATCTGATTGACGCTCAACTATCCCAAGTGAATCAAATATTGTGTCAACAACTTGTCGACTTTGAGGCAGAGACCAAGAGGTTAGAGGAGATGAGAGAGGTTGCAGAAGCTGATGTCAAACAGTGTGTGGTTCCTCCTCCTATTAATTGGGGCAAACTTCATGTCTGTCTCGACGATTAGTTGCATCACCCAAACTCCTATTTGTATTTTATTTTTTAACTTAATGTATACATACTGAAAACCTATATCTATTTTCTATTTGTCAACTCTACATGAATAATGAATACCTATTTCTATTTATATTGGTCAACTCAACATGTAAGTCTATAAGTTAAGTTCAGAAATATGTCTACTAGGCTTTCGTTGTACGCTATTGTTTACAGAAGACTACAAGTAATTAATATTTTAATAACTAACTAATGAGGAACAGACAAGTGTACAAATAAACAGAGGCGACAAAAAAAAAGCATCGGTTCTCTCCTCTTTCTTTCTCTTTCTGTATTATTTTATTAATTTTTAATAAAAATTGAAAATAACACATTCCCCGATAAAGTTTATAAATCTATCACATTTTATATTATTTTATGTTGCTTCTCTGGTTCCGACAACAGAGTAGAGGGAGTATCGGCGGGAGAGCAGGTAAAAAAACACTTTGTTGGCATTTATTGAAACTCTGTAGATGCCTTGGCATTAGGTCCTACAGCAAAAGGATGAACCACTGTTTTCGTATTGAGATGTTAGGCGAGAGACAACGTTAAAAGAGATAATTACGAGTAAAATTTCATTAATCCGTTTACATTATAGTAATAAAGAGGATCCCACAAAAAATATATGGATAGCAACCTATCATTAGAGTTAAACAAAAAAATTAACTACGAGAACAAAAGTTCTACATGTCTATTAAACAACAATATCCATTCGAAGTCTCTAAGTTAACTTCAGAAAGATGTCTAGTAGGCTTTCGCAGTACGCTATTGTTTAGAGGAGACTACAAGTAATTAATATGTTAATAACTAATTAATGAGGAACAGACAAGTGTACAAATTAACAGACAATTTGTATTATTTTATCAATTTTTTAATAAAAATTGATTTTTGTTAAATGTAACACATTCCCCGAGAAAGTTTCTAAATCTGACACTTTGCTCATGTTGAAACTCTGTAGATGCTTTGGCATTAATTGTGGACAAAAGTATGAACCACTGTTTTAGTATTGAGATATTAGGTGAGAGACAAAGTGAAAATAAATAATTACGAATACAAGAACAGTAATTCGTTTATATTAGAGTTAATAAGGAGGATCCCACAAAAAATATATGGATACCGCCCATCATCAGAGTTAATAAATAATATATCCCACCCACAAAATAACAAGATCCCCCATAAACAAAACATCATCCTAATAAGTCATACATAAGATATACAAATTAAAAAATAAACAAGTTCTTAGTTAGTTTCGAATTGGGGGAGGATCATATAGCCCAAAATCTTTGGTGTAATTTGACTCATTTGGTCCACGACACTCAATCTCGTGAAATAAGTCACAAGACAGCTTCTCCCTTATCCATGGGATGTTAGCGTCGCACAATGTAGAAGGAAACGGTAGTCCGAGTGCATGACATTCTATGTACTTTAATGTAAAAACACCACAGTCACCTGGCCTCTTATTCAGAGGCACTACCGCTGTGACTCGCTCGTGGGTGAACTTCTCGTACGGGTACATCGGTTTGTGGTCATGACTGGCTAACTCCTGCATCACAAACGGCACCATCACAGCTATCGGGTGAACTGCCGTCGCAAGCTCATCATCGGAAGAACAACTGGGAATCCTGTCCCAGACAATGATGTGTCTCATTGGAATCGATATCCACAGAGCAACCCAATGCTGAGATTTAACGTTTAACGGCGCGTACAACTCGTCCACTTCCATAACCCACTGTTTGTTAGGCTAGGCATACGGTGGATACTCACCTATGTGGTAACTGAAGGCACCGACCGGCAGACCCATCAGGATTCAGCTCAGATTTTTCAAAGTCAAAATACTTCGTCGTCCACATATGAGTAACATAGCGTCTAGGAAGGCAACTCTGTCGGATCTAAACCTCTCAGGATGTTGTGTGTATCGATGTCTCAGTAGGTTCAAAACCTCATCCATGTGCTGGATAATCACATGGATTTAAAACACATTTAAATAGTATTGAAGACTGTCAACATATGGAGAAGGGTTCAGTGTCTGGAAATTCCGATTTAAAAGTTACATGATCATTGATGTAAACAAATAAAATTAAATCTGCCATATCTGCCATATGTTGAAGAGTCTCGAATTTGACAAACAAAGACAACATAAAGTTGAAGTGGACTTCACATAATGAAGTCTAACAAATACACTTGATTAGAAGTCTGCGAAGTTGACAACCTCTAAAAGTCTATTTTTTCTTCGCCTTGTACCTGGTATTGTGTTTGTGAGGAATCATAGTAGGAATTTTCAAGTGTTCAGAACTAACCATATCCGTTGTTTTTTGAGTGTTTGGCTCTTCCTCTTCAGCAGCAGCTTCAGGAGCATTCTGTTCCTTTGGGTTGGTATCGACATCTGACGTACCATTTACATTTCCCTTCATTTTGGAAAGATCCGAAGCCAGGCTTTCCACCTTCTTATTCAGCATGTCAAACTTCAAATCACAACTTCTGAATCCGTCCTTCATCTCTTGAATCAGAGCTGCTCCCCACATGCCGAGCTCATCTTTAAGGGAATCCAAGATATTGATATCCAAGGCAGTTGAAGTACCTGGACAGTGCCACTTCCCACATGGTTCATCAAATGTACCGGTTCTCCTCTTCTCACCCTTATCCTCCACCTTCATCTTCGCATTGTTGGACGCATGAATATCGTCCGTCTCCCAGAAGCCTCTCCCCCACTTCCATGGACAAAAATCCCCAGTCAATTCTTTCATAATGTTTTCAATTTTGTCATCTGCTTCATCCTCTTCCCAAACAAGGCTACTCTTGCAACCAATGGTCTTAAAGTGATTGAAACGAGTCTACAATTGATATAAAACAGTATAATTGTTAAAATCCAACACCAACAATAAACAAATCTAATATAGTAGATATACTGCTATGCGTACCTGTCTTAAAATTCCCTCTTTGACATATTTTCGACCGCGGGAACCGCGGTAAGCAAGCAACGGTGGAGTAGGTTTATTAGGCAACGGATCGCGAAATTCCTTACCAAAATCCGACATAGATTCATATACCCAAATCTGCACAGGTTTGAAAAATTCATCTAATTGGTAATCTTGTTAATGTCCACCTTCTTCACAGAATGGATGAGGTTCTTGAAAGCAAATCTTCCCCATGGATAATCTTTAAATGCATCTAAATCCATGACTAGCCTAGCTATATTTAGGCGAGTGGACATTGAGGATTTTCTAGCTTCTATAAACCCAGCATAGATGGCTAGATAACCCAACCTAATACGATCAACTCTATCCCACTCGGCAGCGTTCTTACATGCTGCGACGAGTTGATCAATACTCGGACCGATGTCTAAACTGACTCCAAGATTCTCCCAAAACTCTTCCATCTCGTCTGTAACATCAACATGTGGTTGCTCCAAGGACTCGACATCTTCACAGTTAAGTCTAGTGATGGCTTCAAACTCATTCAAAGAAAATCTTAATGGGTTAGACCCAACCAGACTCCATATCTCGTACTTTTTGTTGCAGACTAGCTTAAAGCTAAGCATATAGTGAACCAGTCTGGAAGCCCATTCGAATTTGAGACGGTTGAACTGTAAGAAGACACCCAGTCGAGATGAACGAATCTCATCCCATTCATCTTGTGCGAGAGCTTCGTACAGTTCATCAAACTGCTTCGTATCGTTGCTGTAATATCCGATGCTGTTACACGCAAACGGCTCCTCTCCTTTCGTGAAAAACCTCCGAGGAAATTTAAGATTGTTCACCTCCTCCATTCTGCAAAATAAGGCAAAATAAGATTAGGTTTGGCGGGGGATTGAGATAGAAGAAGACAAATACGATTTGTCTACAATCGATTAAGAAGTTAACCTTCAGTTTAATCGAATATGAAACGACGGCGAAGACGTTAAGATGAAGCGGCGGGGTTGGAGAATACAGAGTTCGGCGAGATCTAGTACAAAAACGTTAAGCGAAGTAAGCAAAAAGACAATCTGAAAGATAGAGATTCAAGTTTAACACAAAAGTAATGGGAAAATCAACCGTTAGTGATAAGAAAAATACATAAGCGGAAGAGGAAAGTTGACAAGAAAATGAAGATGGAATTAGAGATAACAATATTGTTATCTCGGTTTTTAGGTTGTATAAAATTATAATAATTATAATAATCCCGGTTTCATAAAACAAAAACCATTTTATTCGAAACAGTATCAGAAAATTATAAAGAACCCGTTTAAAACCGGATCCCATTTATCGGTAAACCAATTCCCGCTTATCGGTAAACCAATTCCCGCTTATCGGTAAATTAAACAAATATAATATGACCGCCAACTAACGTCAAATCAATTTATACCTTGTAATGATTATGTTTACGACTTCTCTGGCAGACTTCTCCACGGGAAACTGAACCGTCTGCAAGCCCATCAAATCAAATTAAAACATGTACTATCTACACTTATAAGTTAAATAAAACAAAGTGATATAGAGAAAGTTTCTATTATTACCCAACTGTGAACATACTCCAATTCCTCGTGGCTGTGATGATTTATATTGACTGATGAAACTGAAAGACTTTCAATCACCAATTCTTTGTCGTGAGGATGAAGTACTATTTTGTAAGAGAAAATGATACTTTTTTGGTTGCAGTTTTAAAATTATCGCAAGGCCCAGCATTTGGGTTATATATATGAGACGAAGCGGTTGCAATGAACAGTTATATATAATTAATTAGTAAGGCAAACCGTCGCGTCGAAGAAAACCAACATGCAGACTTCATCGCCTGACTTCTTTACACAGATTAAGGAGTAGACTTCATAATCTTAATTTTCCGACAATATGTAAACAATTATCAGTCTACTGTATACGTCAATTGAATTGAAATCAACGAAGTCATCCAACTATTACAGAAACTGAAGCAAGTTCACATATTATAGACATAAATACGTCATTCAAACAAAGAGAAACGATGAAGAAAGGTTTACAGATTTTAGAACTTAATTGAAAGATCTACGAAACCAAAGAGATTAATACAACAATGAGGATTATACCGGCGTTTAAGACATTCTCGACCACCCCCTTTACACGACGAACTGACAGACATAATTATTTCATCTGGTCTTTCACCTTGTCTAGCTCCTGTTGAACCCATAGCATTTCCTCATTTTCCAGGATGGCTGTAATAGAATCCCTTTGGTCAGCAAGTCCACCTCTCATTGCCTGAAGTTCTTGCATAATAGCCCCATCCCACCATTTCATAATATGGTCCTCTCCATCCTATACCATAGAAATAAATATACCATAAGAATATTATACTCAAATAATAACAACAAATAAACAACCAGACAATCTAACAACCTCATGGTTATTGCATCCAATGAAAATTCTTCCAGGATTGTCGGCTGTGGTGGAACATTTCATAACGGTTTCCCTTCTGCAGAAACATTTGTCAGGAATTCCAACTGTCAGGCCAAGAAAGTTTACTTCGGGTGGACCTTCACTCCATACTTGCAAAGAACTAGAAGATGGTTGAGTGTAGCTGTGTAACCCCATATATGTGTGCAAAATGAACAAAAAACGATGATAACATATATATTTACAAACAAAAATAGCTACAGCGTTACAAAAGTAAATCGCCGACGATAAACCAAGAAATACTTATCTGAGATGTTCTTGAGATTCAAAGAAGAGAAATGATGAGAATCTGAATTTCCGAGAACATAATATCGGAAATTTTTGAGAGAGAGAGAGATCACGTAAAAACTAGGTTTGACCTACAGAAAGAAGTATATATATCTTTAAATTATCCGGTTAGGTTAAAAACAAGGAATCGGTGGTACAAATTCAGTTAGGTTCAGCTATCGGTTTGGTTAAATTATCGGTATTAATATAATATTAATAGTTGATGGCATAACAAAGTCTAGTTAAGCAAAACCCTAATTATAATTTTAACCTAATCAGCATTTCCTCCCTTAATTTGAATCATTTATAGGTAAATTTATTTTATTCCAATGCAGGAAATCTATGTTGTTATTATTTGGTCAATAGGTTTATCAAAATATTTTTTATAATATTTTTAATTAAAATTTAAACTATAATTAAGGAGTAGACCAATTGTTATGTCTTCTAGTTAACGTTAATTTGTAATCTACCTTAAATAAATCTATTGCAGACTTCCTCCGGGTTACATCTGTCATTTCGGCCCATGTTTTTTGTTTGGTCGTAAGGGAGTCAACCGTAATTTCAGTATCCTTAGTGTTTATGTTTCTCAAATATCGAATATGGGGTCTACTATTGCATTCAAGGCAAAATAAAGGTATACAAAATGTAATTATCCCACCTATCATTTAATTTTTAATAAAAAAGGATTCAACCAATGATAAAAGTGATTGCATAATACAAATTATTACAAAAAACTGCAATTCTCTTTAATACCACTAAAATGGATAGTTTTCCAAAAATACCATATCGTTTTTTGCTCTAAAATACTATCATAATATGTTTTTTCCAAAAATAACAAGAAAAATAAAATTATAGTTTCAACATGCGATACTAAAACGATCTGATTCGTTTTTTATAGGATAATAATAATAATAATAATAATAATAATAATAATAATAATAATAATAATAATAATAATAATAATAATAATAATAATAATAATAATAATAATAATAATAATAATAATAATAATAATAATAATAATAATAATAATAATAATAATAATAATAATAATAATAATAATAATAATAATAATAATAATAATAATAATAATAATAATAATAATAATAATAATAATAATAATAATAATAATAATAATAATAATAATAATAATAATAATAATAATAATAATAATAATAATAATAATAATAATAATAATAATAATAATAATAATAATAATAATAATAATAATAATAATAATAATAATAATAATAATAATAATAATAATAATAATAATAATAATAATAATAATAATAATAATAATAATAATAATAATAATAATAATAATAATAATAATAATAATAATAATAATAATAATAATAATAATAATAATAATAATAATAATAATAATAATAATAATAATAATAATAATAATAATAATAATAATAATAATAATAATAATAATCTAAACTAGTGCTTCCATACCCACTAGTAACCTAGCAAAATCACAACAACGAAATAATAAAATCAACATATACCAATAGCCAATAAATTTCGAATAATTAATAACCAGTATTAGTCCATAATAATTAATCCAATAAATCAAACAACATAGAACAAGGAACCAGCAACCTAGAACTGTTCTATTAACCCAACTCTAGCAACCTAACAATGTCAGACAACAACCAATCGAGTCCCTTGAACATCCTCCTCTTCACTGCCTTGATTCCACGATCACACTTTGCCTTTACCCGCACCACAAACACAAATTGAGGTGCATGAGTACTTTATAAACATTCAGTGAGGCAATCCTCCCATATATTGGGCTATACACACAAGCAAATGAGATACCAATGTCCAAAACAAAGCATACAAACCAGGAAAACAAACATCGTCTCGCTGGAAGGGAGATGTCGACCGACACCAGCCAAGTGTCGACCAACACTGGCAACAGTGTCGACAGAAACTATCCCACAGTGTCGACCCATGCTGCTTCACTGGTGTCGATCGACACTGACTCTGCAATCGGGAACCGCTCGAAGCCGAGAGTCGCATCTCGCTTCCAAACACCACCAAATCTCCCAATACTCAAACCCAAAGCCAATCCAAGACTTGTAGAGAGGTTTTAAACAAACAATTTATTTGGCCACCTATGCCACAAAAGTGCACTTATTTTTCGGTCAAGAGGCCTGAGAGAACTCCACAGTTAAGCGTGCTTGAACTCGAGTAGTCTTATGATGGGTGACCTTCCGGGAAGTAACTATCGGAACTGTGCGAGTGGGGATAAAACACAGGGAAAGATCATGTGGTGATGTGTAGAGACGGTAACAAGTCTTTTAAACCTCACGGACGTAGCAAAGCGGCCATTGAATATAGATGGGCTCACGGGCCTAGTGAGAGGACGTGAGGCCCATTAAAAAAGGTGGGCCTATGGACTGGGATTGGACATGGGGCCCACTAGGTGGTGGCGATCGGGGTGTTACAAGTGGTATCAGAGCCGAACCCAGACGAGTGTGGAGTCGAGTAGGCTCACACCATCGGGGGTGACGGTGTTGGTGTACAACGAGGACGTTGCGATCTATTAGTGGGGGTATATTGTGACACCCCGGTTTCAGGGACATGCGGAGAGGTTTAAAAGAATTGATTTGGCCACCTATGTCACCGAAGTGCACTTAATTTCTCGGTCAAGGATGGGTGACCCTCCGGGAAGTGAGTGTGGGAACTGTGCGAGTGAGGACAAAACACAGGGAAAGATCATGTGGTGATTAATAGGGACGGTAACAAGTCTTTAAAGCCTCCTGGACGTAGCAAACCGACCGTCGGATATGGATGGGCTAACGGGCCTAGTGAGAGGACGTAAGGCCCATTAAAGAAGGTGGGCCCATGAATTGGGATTGGACATGTGGGCCACTTAGAGGTGTTGGTCAGGGAGCTACAGGAACTCAATTTGTCATAGGCGTGCGTATGGTCCTAGAGATTCTTTCATCAACAATCACCCCTCGACATGTATAGCTAGCTAATTTAACCACCATCCACTTGCCTTGAACACCATATCAACCTCATTTACTCCTTTTTGGACAAAGAACAATTGGTCTACCATCGATCTATTCATGGAAGCCGCTTCAACAAGCTTTGGCCTCACATGTGGCAAACTGCTTTATAGCATTTACTTCAAAGGTTTCTTGGTTCCTTTGCTGATATCTTTTATTTATCTATGTTAGCATTGGGGAATATATAGCTCTTGTTATCATGCTTTGAATTCTAGATCTTTGAATCCCACTCTTTGTATTTGGCTTTGTTATTGAATATCAAGTGTTTTGACAAATAAAAAATAATAAATAAATAAGTAAATTACGTTATTTGAGAAAAATAATTCAATATTTCTCGCAAATTATAAGAATCATTTTAAATATGAAAACAGATTTATAGAAAACAAAAAAAACTATAGTCAGTTTTAAATCAAAATAGGATTAAATTATATCATTCAAAATGTATAATATCTAATTTAAATAGAATTAATAATTTGAAATGAAATTATAGTTTCCTCTAGAACGAATTTATTTTTAAAATGATTAATTTCTTCAGTATTTTAATGAACAAAAATGTACAAGATTAACTTTAAATAATTTTTAATTACATGTATTTATAATATAGAATTATACTAGTTATTTAGTATGAAGTCCGCACTGCAAATAGTTTTTTACCAATCAAACATTATTTTCTACCACTTATTTTGCATTAACCGCATTTGTCCCGCACATACTGCAATTCAATTATACCGCACTTTTAAATCGTTTGTCCCATACAACTTAATCCACTGTTACTATTCGGACCTTTAATTATTTACTATGGTAGTGATTGGAGTCTATAAAAAAGCGGTTATCCATTAGTGTTTTTCAAAAACAAATCAGAGTCACCAATCAAGTATTTTAAAATAAATTGGCATTTTAACAAAAAAAAACCTTCTACTTAAATCTAAATCAGCCAATCAAAAAAAAACGTAGAAGCCAGTTTCATTAAAGTCAGCATATGAAAGGAGGATAGATCACATGATACTGGTGAGCTGTCGAGTAAGGACGATCTTTATAAACCTGCATAAAAAAATTTTAAAAAAAAACTTGCGGATTTTGAGCCAGATTTCACACAAGACCGCGTTTCAATATAAAGACAGTGAGTGTGAATGGTTAGCACAGACACAATGGTTTTTCCGAACTTTTATTACCATTCAGGTCTTGCCCTCACTAAAGTGGACTAAAAAAACAAAGTTAAAATTTTGAAAAAACAATAGTAGATAGAAAAATATAAGGACCACATTTGGAAACAGTCCATGCATACAAGAGAAGTGGACGAGTCCACATAAAAGTGGTCTGCTTTTGAAAAACCACTCAAATATTTTTCTTTTCTTTTAATTTTTTACATATATATATTTTCTCTTTGTAATATTGAGAAACCAACCTGATTTTACCATCTACTCTTATTTTCTCCTACACAATCACTACAAACTTAAAAATACACGAAAAAATCTCTCAACATTTTTATTACTTGTTCAACTTGTTTAATATTAAAAAAAATCTAGCATAAATCAAGATAAACATCTATTCAAATCATGTAAAATTATCTTATATATTCACTTTTTGATTAATTGTTTTTTTGTTTCATTATAGTGATGTCTTCTATGAGAAAGAATACAAACAATGGATCTTAACATTCTACACAATCACAGGTAAATGTTTATAAAAAATATTTTTTATATAATTTTCAGAAAACATAAAGCTTGTTAGCTTATTTTATGATATATAAAGGCTTTACACTATTTAAATATAAAATTTTACCAATGAGTTGCATATGGTAAATATTTATGTATCAATAGTTTATAGTTTAGAATTCAAAAATTAACTAATGTTTCAAAAAATATTTTAATAAATATAACTAACATGGATTAAGAAATTTTCACTTTTTATCAACAATATGACATATCTAGATTCAATAATACAATAAAAAGATATGTATTTTTGGAAATTTAAATGAGTTAATTGTTATGAATTTTCATCTTTAATTAGTTTACAATTTCAGAAATTATATTATTGGTAACATAATATTAAATAGTTGATGCATATTTCTAACAATATTTTAAGTTAATGTAGCTCAAATGAAAAAAATAGAGTAAATTATTGTGAATTATTTGGAAATTTAAATGAGGTACTTATTGTGAATTTTCATCTTTAATTAGTTTACGATTTTTTAAATTAAATTATTAGAAACATAATGTTAAATAACTGATGCATATTTATAATAATATTTTTAAGTTATTGTAGCTAAAATGAAAAACTAGAGTTACAACTTTTCTAAATTATAACATATCTAATATTAAAAATCAACAAGTAGAAGTTTAGAACTAATGATATATATATATATATATATATATATATATATGTGAAAATTGTAATTGAACGTCGGTGGTCTCGTGATGAAGAAAAAACACTTCTTAACCTATAAGATGAAGCATTAGGAATGAATCAATATAGGTTTGAAGATCGTGGCCAACTGAGTAGAGCATTTATAGTTCGTAAGTTCAACAAAATCTATGGTGAAAATTTAGTGTGGGACAAGATGTTGGATCGGTTATTCGAGACATGTCACAACAAAAGCTTGGGTTTCATACCGTTTGAATATCATAGGATCGCTATTAGAGGCAGAGGCACAAGAATTACTTTAATCAATGTAGCAAACATGGAATCGAGGTTTCACTATAATGTCTATTGTGAAGGATAGATGTCTTAATCAACAACATAAGCAATAGGCTATATGATCCATCTCTTGCAGGAATCTATCATAATACAAACATTGGACAAAACTTTTTATGGAAATTTGTTTTATTTATGTAAATCGTTATTGGAACAAAGTAGCTCATACTTTAGCTCAATATTGATTTTCTAATAGGGAAGCTTACATTCTAGCTTTTATATTGATTGTCTAAATCTGCCATTTTGTATTGGGCTGTATATGGGCTTCGACAAGAGTATCTTGGTCGGCAAGTATAGTTTAGGGTCTACTCAATATTGTGTCATGTATATAAACATTGTAACACACACATATTCTCTTAGTTCTACATGGTATCAGAGCAAAATCCTGAAACCTAAATCTTTTGTGTCTCAATTTTTCGATCAGTTGATCTTTCTTTTCTCTTTCGTTTATACTTGGTTTGATCAGTTGATCTCTCTCTCTCTTTTGTCTTCTTGTTTCATCAGTTGATCGGTTTTTTTTTAGTTTCTGGTTGTTTTCTTTTCTCTATACAAGTTATGGCTACACAAGGAACACAATCTCTCTCGACATCTGGCGTTCTCGCCACCCTCGGTTCGATAGGAGGCGACAACACGACGATGTCTTCGTACTCTATGTCTTCCACAGACAACCCTGGTGCTATGATCTCCGCGGTTACTTTAACCGGAGACAACTACAATGAATGGGCTTTCGAGATGCTCAATGCTCTTCGTGCGAAGAAGAAGACTGGATTTATTGATGGTTCCTTGAAGAGACCAGGGGCTGATAGCTCCGACTTGGAATCATGGACTTCTGTGAACTCCATGGTTATTGGTTGGTTGCGTACATCGATCGCACCCCGTGTGCGTTCTACCGTTTTGTTTCATACCAGTGCTCGAGATCTTTGGGAGACCTTGAGGAAACGATTCTCAGTTGGGAATAAAGTTTGGGTGAATCACCTTCGTTCTCAGATTGCTCTTTGTCGACAAGAGGGTCAGTCCGTTATTGAATATTATGGGAAGCTTGTAGCTTTATGGGATGATTTGTATACTTACAAGCCTCTACCCGTGTGTACTTGTGATGGTTGTTCTTGTGGTGTTTATGCAACTATTGCCACAGAGAGAGAAGAAGAAAAGGTGAATCAATTTTTCATGGATCTTGATGAATCCAGGTTTGCGAATGTGATACATTCGATTGTTGATGCGGATCCTTCCCCAGCCTTGGATCAAGCTTATTCGCGTGTTATACGTGAAGAACAGAGGCTTTTGGCGGCTAAGACTCGGGAGCAGCAGCAGGACGCTGTTGGGTTCGTTTCTCTTTGTGATGTTGGTTCTGGTTCGCTTACTGGTGATCAGCGTGGGGAGTCCTCTGTTCGCGATCGTCACTTGCTCTGTTCTCACTGTGGTCGGACCGGCCATGAGAAGTCGTTTTTCTGGCAATTGGTCGGATATCCTAAGTGGTTTACGGAACGAAATGCTCGGAACAGTGGTTGAGGATCTGGTACTGGTCGAGGTCGCGGTAGAGGAGTTGGTCGCGGTCGTGGTCAAGTTGTCTCTGCTTACACAACAAGTCCCAACGTTTCCATCTCCGATTTTTCTCCTGAACAATGGAAAGCTCTTTCCTTGGTTGCTCTTAAAAAAATGAAAAGCAATCCAATTAAACTTTTTGGTAAGATCCCTGGAGATGTTATTATTGATACCGGTGCTTCCCACCACATGACGGGCAATATATCTCTTCTTACTGATCCGGTTGATACACCATCTTGTTCGGTTGGGTTTGCGGATGGTAGTATTACGTTTTCAAAGCGTAAAGGCATCTTACATCTTACAAATCGTGTATCTTTGCTAGATGTTCTTTACGTTCCAAATTTGAATTGTTCCTTGATGTCGGCGTCGCAGATTCTTAAACAAATGAAGAATTGTTTTGCACTATTTACCGACACTCTTTGTATTTTACAGGACCGTTTCACAAGGACTCTGATTGGAGCCGAGAAAGAACGTGATGGGGTCTACTATTTAACGGATGTGGCTACGGCCAATGTAACTCATGCGGCAGCTTCAGTTGATCCGACTTTGTGGCATAGGCGGTTGGGACATCCTGCGTTTTCTGTACTTTCTTCTTTACCCGCTTTGTCTGGTGTTTTGCAATCTGCTAGTCCTAGTCATTTTGACGTTTGTTTCCGGGCTAAGCAAACTAGAGATGTTTTCTATGAAAGTTCAAATAAAACAACGGAATGTTTTGAGTTAGTTCACGTTGATGTTTGGGGTCCATATCGTGTTGCATCTTCTTGTGGCGCTGTTTATTTTTTGACAATTGTTGATGATTTCTCTCGATCCGTTTGAACACATCTCCTGTTGGAAAAATCTGAAGTTAGATGTATTATGGAAAAATTTTGTGCCTACTCCGAGCGACAATTCAATAAGCAAGTCAAAACAGTGTGCAGTGATAATGGCACTGAATTTATGTGTTTGACGAAGTTCTTTGAGAGTGAAGGGATCCTTCATCAAACCTCTTGCGTTGGCACACCTCAACAAAATGGTCGGGTTGAACGTAAGCACTGTCACATTCTTAATGTGGCTCGTTCCTTGTTATTTAAAGCTGGTTTGCCGGTCTCGTTTTGGGGAGAATCTATTCTCACTACTGCTTATGTTATCAACCGCACACCCTCTAAGTTACATAAGGGTCAGTCTCCTTATGAAGTTTTGACCAGTTCTAAACCAGATTACGATCAGATGCGGGTGTTCGGTTCCTCTTGCTATGTGCATTTACGAGCTCGTGACAAGGATAAATTTGGGCCGCGAAGTCGACATTGTGTATTTGTTGGTTATCCCTTTGGTAAGAAAGGGTGGTGTGTGT
The DNA here is from genome assembly GCF_000633955.1 of Camelina sativa. Taxonomy (NCBI): domain Eukaryota; kingdom Viridiplantae; phylum Streptophyta; class Magnoliopsida; order Brassicales; family Brassicaceae; genus Camelina; species Camelina sativa. Next base: position 6,021,148 of record NC_025702.1, on the reverse strand, counting down.
ATGACCTTACGACCCATGAGTTCTTGGTCTCTCGTGATGTTTTTTTCCACGAGACGGAGTTTCCCATGTTCCACAATACCGACCATCCTTCACCTACATCAGGACATGTCGTTTATGAATATGATGATTGGGATTTACAACCGGGTTTTTTAGACAGGGGGAGTAGTTCCATCATTCTTGTTATTTCTGCTCCGGTAACGCAAGAAATTAGTGATGATTCTTCTCCCTCATTCACCAAACCTAGTATGGTTTCTCCTACGCTTCTGCATGACGTTGTATCTTCCGAAATCTGTGTCCCACAAGATACCGCAGTGACTTTTGTTCCCGATCACGCGGTCGTGCTCTCTCCAAATCAGGACACGGTTGTTCCTGATGTTTCTTCCAATGATGTTGATGCTGCTGGTTCTACTAGTGAGACTCTCTCTCTCTCTTGATGAGGAAGGTGACTTAGGAAAAGGCAAACGACAAAAGTTCCCTAATACTCGATTTACTGGCTATGTCACTTATAGTGCTTGTGTTGCCAAAGACCCCCATCATGCTAACATCGCTCCAATTACTTTCGAGTCCTCGTCTACGGGTCAAGGTAACGAGAAATATCCTCTCACTCATTACATCGCTGATGATTTATTTTCTCCTACACATCATGCGTTTCTAGCAGCTGTGACTACAGGCATAGAACCGACATGTTTGAAAGATGCTGTGAAAGATGATAGATGGAACGGTGCCATGACTCATGAGGTAGATGCCCAAGAAGAAGCTAAGACTTGGAGTATTGTTGATTTACCACCCGGGAAGACAGCTCTTGGAAATAAATGGGTGTACAAGATTAACTATAACGCTGATGGATCTATTGAGAGGTATAAAGCTCGGTGGTTGTACTTGGAAATAGACAGGTTGCCGGCAAAGATTTTGAGGAAACATTTTCTCTTGTAGTAAATATGTCTATTGTTCGTGGTTTAATGCAAATTATCTCATCCAAAGGATGGAGGTTCATCAGATGAACGTCAATAATGCGTTCCTTCACGGTGATCTTGAAGAAGAAGTTTACATGCAGTTGCCCATGGGTTTTTGTCATACGCATCCAACTAAGGTCTGTCGTCTACATAAATCTTTGTATGGTTTAAAACATGCTCCTAGGTGCTGGTTTGCCAAGCTAAGAACGGCATTCCTCAAATATGGTTTTGAAGAGTCCTATGCGGGTTATTCCTTGTTTACCTTGACACGCGGTGCTGTTGAGTTGTGTGTCCTAGTTTATGTTGATGATCTCATCGTTTGTGGTAACAACTTACCATCTTTGACAGAGTTTAAAGATTACTTGGGTCAGTGTTTTCCCATAAAGGATCTTGGGAAGCTTAAATATTTTCTCGTAGTCCGGACGGCATATTTTTATCTCAACGGAAGTATGCACAGGATCTTGTTGCTGAATCCGGGCGCTTGGGAACGAACCAATCTAAAATTCCTATGGTGCAGAATCATCAGTTAAGCCTTGATGCGAGTCTGTTGCTTCCGGACCCTGCTCGCTATCGGCGTCTTGTTGGTCGCCTTATTTACTTGAAGGTAACGCGACCTGAGCTCACATACCCTATTCACATCTTGTCTCAGTTTATGAAGACTCCACGAGAAGCTCACTCGGATGCTGCCTTGCAAGTGGTTCGTTATCTCAAAGGGTCGGCTGGCCATGGCATTTTACTCCGTTCTGATACGGAGCTGATTCTCACGGCATATTGTGTTGATGATTGGGGAACATGTCCTTTAACTTGTTGTTCTCTCAGTGCATATTTCATGTTCCTTGGTGGTTGTCCTATCTCTTGGAAAAATCAGAAACAAAAGGCAGTTTCTCGGTCTTCGGCGGAGGCTGAATATCGCTCCATGGCGAATGCTTTGAAGGAAATTGTTTGGTTGCGCGGTTTGCTTAAAGATCTTGGTTTTCCTCAATAGGTTCCGACGCGGCTGTTTTGTGATAATCAAGCGGCATTACACATTGCCGCGAATCCCGTTTTCCACGAACGCACCAAACACATAGATAGGGACTGTCATTTTGTTCGTGACGCTATACAAGACGGCGTCATTTCAACAGCGCATGTTTGTTCTGAAGATCAATTAGCTGATATTTTGACCAAAGCTCTTGGTTTTCAACAGTTCAGTCTTCTAATGTCTAAATTGGCATGGTGTCTCTCCCTGCTCCATCTTGAAGGGGAGTATTGGGCTGTATATGGGCTTCGACAAGAGTATCTTGATTGGCAAGTATAATTTAGAGTTTACTCAATATTGTGTCATGTATATAAACATTGTACGCCGTTCATGAATAACACACATATTCTCTAAGTTCTACATTTTGAAATAGAAACTATGTGCACAATGATTTTCCAAATTAATATAAATTATTTAACGAAAATATATATATATATATATAAGTTTATCACAAGGTTGAGTTTCCGATCAACGAGTCATTAATTAATGTGGTCATAAAAAATTTGTTTGGTCCACAAATATAAATATATAAAATAGAAATAATTAAAAATTGTAACTTGTGTATAGGCTACACGGTATGGTATATAGCACAGAGAAAACTTATATGTAGATAAGAAATATTTATTAAAAAGGAGATTGATACTTTGCCTTAAAAACCAAAAAAAAACAAATGTGAATCGTCAACAAAAAGCCCTCATATCACACAAAATCTTATTATATAAAGTTGAGTTTTGAAAGTTAACCATTAACAAGATTTTGACATGTGTCAAGTTATCAATCTTAGATTTTGACATGTAAAAAGTTAATATTTAATAGAAAGAATTTGATTACAAAAAGCAGTACATCACCAAAATATAATTATTTTTTGTCAAAGGTCATGAGAGAACTTCGTAATGGGTGACATTCCTGGAAGTGATTGTCGGAACTGTGCGAGTGAAGACAAAAAGCAGGAAAATATCATTTGTTGATTTGTAAGGTCGGTAAACAAGTTTTTAAAACCTCCCAAACGTAACAAATCGGCCATCAAATATGGGTGGGTCCACGAGCCAGGAATAGATGTAGGGCCCACTTAGAAAGGTGGGACCATTGATTGAGAGTGGACAGGGGCTCACTAAGCAAGGCGGCAGTTAAGGCGTTATAGAGAAAGATGCTACATCATGGTGTGTCAAAGACACTTCCACAAATACATGGAGAAATTTAACATTAGTTACTATCAAAAAAAATTGTGACGTTAGAAAAACGTTTTTACTTTCATTGGTTGTCGGAGCAAGCCATTTTGAGATAGCAAAAAGACGTGAACATTTTCTCTCCACACAGTAGGAGGACAGAGCCGAGGTTCTCTCTATGGTAGAGAAGATTGGACATAAGATTTTCTACCCAAGGGAGGAAGGTCGAGGAGGTTGGACGCAAAGTTGTCTCCCCAAGGGAGAAAGTTGGAACCAAGGCTCTCTCCATGGTGGAGGAGGTTGGACGCAAGGTTCTCTCCATAGGGGATGAGGGCGGAGCCGAGGTTTTTTCCATGGCGGTCATACATTATTGTGATGATACATCATTGATTAGTATATTATATAATATATAAACATACTAAGCTAACTATTTTACTTTCACTTTGGTATAGTTACTATCACAAATACATTGGGAAATTTAACATTAGTTACTATCAAAAGATTTTGTGACGCTAGAAAAAGGTTTTTAATTTCATTTGTTGTCGGAGCAAGCTATTTTGAGAAACAAAAATATGTGAACATGTTCTCTCCACATAGGAAGAGGGCAGAGACGAGGCTCTCTCTATGGTAGAGAAGGTTGGACACAAGGTTATCTGCGCAAGAGAGGAATGTGGAGGAGGTTGGACGCAAGGTTATCTCCTCTTGAGGGAAGGGGAATCTAAAGTTCTCTCCATGGTGGAGGAGGTTGGACACAAGGTTCTCTCCATTAGGGATGAGGGCAGAGCCGAGGTTTTATCCATGGTGGTCATACATTATTGTGATGATACATCATTGATAACTATATTATGTAATATATTTTTTATTGAAAATGTTTTTTGAGTCAACAATTTAGTAATTAAAAACTATGCAGAAGTGAAAGTAAAATAGTTGGCTTAATGTGTTTATATAGACAATATCTAGGTGGTAATAAAGTATACATTTGTAACATAGAGTATATTTAGGTGTAAAAAATACACTTTTAATAGTAACATACATAAAAGATTTGTAAATATATATAAATCAGTGTATTATAACAAAAATAAAATTTATAAATAACATACAACACATTTTAATATATTTTATTAAATTTAATTTAATTTATAAAACTTTAAATCCGGACATCGAATGGGTCTAGATTTATAAAACCCACTGATGATGCTTCATCTTCTTTGTATAGGCCGGGAACGCACTACCTTGTCACATGTATAAGGACACTACCCCATACGACGTTGCTCGCACTTTCATGTGTATATTTTTTCTTCTTTTAAATAGATGTGACAGTGCAATTATTCGTTAGTGGAATATGTTTGCTGAGTTTCTTGTGTTCGAAATTAATCAAACACACGATTCTCTTGTAGAACTTGGGTTGAACTAACTTCCCCAAGACGTAAGCCCGAGATCTAACGGTGAAGTTAAGCCTCATAGGTACTGGAGCAGGAGGCGCTGGTGGTTCGATGATCACGATGGGTCCTTTCTTCCTCTTGGGTTTTGTTGGAATTGGTGCAGGAGGTGGTGGTGGGACTAAGGTTGAGCCACTTCCATAGAGAGGAGTTTTGTCTCCAAGTACATTCACCACCACTGTTCTTTGGCTTTTTCTTGACTGATAAAATTTTTTAATCTACAAAAATAAACAAGAATAAAGGTCAAAATTGGAGGTAGGTAATCAAAACTTTATACTATTGTAAGACCAAACGGTAAGAACATGTTTATGTAAAATAAAGCAAGAATGAACTTAGTCCCAACCACATTAGATCATACTTTTCAATACTTTTAAACACATACCAACAAAAACATTTTTATTATACTAAAAATATGTACATTTTTAAATATTTTTATCAAAAGCCAAACCGAAATGATCCAAGCAAAATCCGATTTTTGTCGGTTATACATATTTTAAACGCACAAATAAAACTACCTAATAGTGCACACCTGATCAACCCCATGTGACAATCATCGCCACCGACAACATTGATCTAAGACAAACCAAAAACTCGACCGACCCAAAACTTTTCACAAACCAAACCAAAAACAAGTTCGGTTATACATTTTTAAAAACCAAAAAAAAAGAACAAAGAGCATCTGGTGATAGCAACAAGACCAACATTGATGAACATGTATTAAACAAACACATTTTAAAGGAGTTTTTAGATTTTGAACTTACAGTGCCAGAACCAATAGTGATCTGAGAGAAACTAAGATCAATAGGAGAAGACGTGACATGAACACCAAAGAAAGTACCAGTGTTACGGTACAACATTCTCAGCGTCGCGTTCATCGTGATCATATCAGTTCCTATACCTCCAGCATCTTGTCCAGCTTGAACCTTAAGTTGCTCAAACGTTATACTCTGCAAAATTCAATTCCACAAACTTAAACACCACTCTAGATCTGAACATATCCAACAACCTTAACAGAGATCTCGATCTACTAAGTCAACTCTAGATCTTTAACTAACCTTAACAGAGATCTTAGGTTTCTGAGGTTTAGCAGCAGCATAAAGAATCAAAGAGAAGAAAGCAAAGAGCAAAGAGAACCCAACAATGAAGGCTAAGACATAGCATCGACGAGGCAAAGCTTCTTGTTGTCTGTCTCCATCATCAAGAAGACCTTCTTCTTCAATCCTAGCAAACTGTTTTTCTCCAGCGTGACCCTTGCGTTTAGAGCCGTTGATCTTGGAGAAGCGGCTCGATGAAGAGTGAGAATGCGGTGGAGATCCCATCGGGCTGGTGAGTACAGGTGTTGAGTGGAATGATGTTGCTGTCTTCTCTCCATCGTGAGAGTCACGTGACGGAGATTGGACGAAGTAGGCTGGACGACGGGGAGATCTAGTCGGAGATGAAGCCGAGAGGCTTGTCACCTCCGAGTCGGTCTTGGCGTGCATCTTGAGATTCAAATGGAAGATGAAGAAGCAGAAGAAGATGAGAAGGCTTTGTTATGTGATGATGATGTGTGTGTATTTATATATTGAATGATTAGTAAATAATGAGTGGATTCTAGGGCCAAATTGCCCACTGGTTTGTAAATTATTGTAACACCGGGTTAGAGCATCATGGTCGTATATTATTTTGTCATAATCAAAATTTGAGTAACTTATAGCAAAATATTTTGAATTAAGCAAATTTTTCACTGTAGGAGTAGTATATATATCAATTCCAAAACTCATAAGCATAGTTTTTCTATTGGCGTTAGCTAAATCAACTTCTGAGTGAGACAAGTTCATTGGTTTCCGCCAAAAGCAATGCAACTCAACAAAACTTTTACCAACCATATCTTTTAGTGCAGTCAAGATAGTGACAAAGACAAAACTATTTATTATGTGTTGTTCATCTATAATTATGATTCCTCGTAAATTTCAAAATGTTTAGTTCAACATTTTCCAACATTTTTAATATATATATATATATATATATATATATATATATATTAATATATACAAATATAACTAAGCATACATCGTAACCTCTGATATGAAACCAGTGTGATCAGAAAAAAACAAAGAAGCAAAAATTACTTTGTAGATAAAAGAAAAACATTACACCAGGCTAGCCACCAATTGTTGTTATCTCTATCAACTAATCTGCATTTTCTTCAAGACAGTTCATCATCATCATCATCATCACATACTTGGAGGAGGTAGTTTCCAGAAGTTCCATGTGTTGAAATCCTCCTGTTTTATTAAACTTAAATAAGAATCTGCTGCAGTGTAAACATCTTTTGATGAAGTAAACAAACTAAAGCTCGACATATATCTATACCGGTTCTGAAGAGGTCGTAGCTGGGAACATTCCGTTGACAAGAGCATGAAGATTCGTGTATGATCTTGTATCAATCCTACGATTCACAGCTACTTCTCCCTGCAATTCTCACAAGCAAGGTTACAATTTGCTTAAAAGGCCAAACTTTGCTATTGCAAACACATGAGCTCTTTTGCATTTTGGAAGAACAAATGCAAACTTACTATAACTTATGGTTTCCTTTGAAAAAACAAAAACCTAGTATAACATGCAAACACAGATGCAAACACAAACAAACAGTTGAGTCCTTGCAGCCTAAGAGCATAGTTTGTTCCACCATATGCTGCTAAATCATCTTCATATTTTTGCTAATGTATGTCCCATTTTAAGAATATGTACCTTCGGGTTAATAATGAAGATCTTCCCACGGGGGATTCCAACTTTAAGGTAGCTAATCTCATCCGTGTCTCTGTTTCCAAAACCAGCATAGAATGGGTTGTGTTCAGGAGGAAACAAGCCCCTTATTTCCTGTAAATTTTGTAAAAACAGCGTTACACGTATTTGAGAGTGCATGAGAGTTCAACAGATATAGAAACCGAATAGAACAAACCTCTAGGCAAGCAATCTTGAATTCATGAGGTGCTCTTCTAATTACTGGAGAGAAAAAAAGAAGTTCAAGAGTAAGAAGGAAGTCATATAAGATCAAAAAATCATGAGCATATGTTGCAGAGGAAACGCATTACCTTCCCGAAACAACGAAGGGAAGAGACCGTCAGGAGAGATGACAACAGGCCCATCCGGCAATGCTTTTCCGTCCTGGTAATTTGCTTACTAAGATTAACAAGAGTACCGTAGATTTTTCGATTTCTAGAACAGTTGGAATGCATCGTGTTTAGTTACCTGCTTGAGATTAATTAGAAATTGTCTTGTAACTGAGGCTTGTGAAATCGCACGTGCACTTAAAAATATCAACTGATAGCCATTTTCCTGTAGAAATGTAAGGAGAGAAAATGAATCTTTGCCTTTGTACCGTTGCTTGTAATCATTTTTTAAAGATAATTACAAGTAAAGCACAGATAACAGACCTTTACAGCCGAAAACAAATGTGTAACACCTGTTTGTGACCAATCTATACCAACCAAAGGCATAAACTGGCCTAAGACATCCGATCTACGACAAACAAAAGGAAAAATATCAGAGAAAATATGGAAATTTGCAAACATAATAGAAAAACTATAGGTGTCTTTACCTTGTGATGGTACCATCTACATCTGAAACAACTATGCGAGCATTCCATTTCCATAAGTAAATCCTTGCGTCTACCTGTTAATTTATAGAGTTTTGAACACCGTAAATAATCTTCTCCGTTAATATGACAAACATATCGTACTAAAGGAAAAGAATGACCTGTTGGGTACCCACAATATTGGTGGAGAACGTAAAAGTCACGGTATTCATTCCTTCTTTCAGATCTAGCGAAGCCAATTGCTCAGAAGTTGGAGTTAGTGCCCTAACCGTCTTTATCACTGGTATTGGTGACGACTTCTCTTGTTTCTCCTCAGTTACAGCTGCGTCCCCGGAAGAAGAAGCCTCAGTATCGTTTCTTGATCTTCTGAGAGAGAAAGGCCAAATCTTCCAGCTTCCACTGTCCTGAGCTAAGCCATCACCAGGTTTCTCATTCTGGTCAACAGCTATCATGCCCTTGGGTTCAAATACTTGTGCAGTCCCAAATGAAACCACTCCTAAGATAATAGGAGCTGCGGCATCCCATGGAAAATAGCAGCCACCAATCTTCACAATCAGCTTATCATTTTCCAAAATCGATGGGCCCAAAGAAGCAAACTTTTCTATATCCAGTTTCTCGGAATTGAAGGCCTGGGAAGCCGCTTCTGCTCCCATTCCTTCACTTAACAAGTGCTTGCACAGAGAGAGCTCGACTGAGAGTGGAGATGACAAAGTTAGACGTTAGCATTATAATTCATAACAATCAAACAATTTCATCAGAGTGAAAAATAAGACGGTTAACAAGTTATATTTTCTTACCTACTTGAGGATTAGCAATAACATGTTTGAACGCCTTTAAGTTTGGGCCACCCTCAGCAACTTTTTCTGCATCTAAACCCCCAGAGCTCGACTCATTTTCTCCTAAATCTAACTTTGATGTTTTAAAACATGGGTCATATGACTGGCTCACAGGCTGAGAAGCACAATCTCCCATATCATCGTTGTTGTCAAGCCGCATAATCGGTAATGATCCTACCAACCGCTCCATCTCATCTGTAGCGATATCCTTTTTTCTCTCTATGTTAATCGGCTCTGACAAGCCTTTTGAGTTCTCCACGCCATTTTCCGGACCAATTTTATTTTCCACATAACTTTCTTTCCCATCAACTTTTACAGTATCCGGCAAACTTGACCCTCCAGAACTACTCCGACCAGGTTTACATTCGTCGAGATCGCTAAAGGAAAACTGTTCATCCTCTCTCTCTGTTTGCAGGATGCTTTCTCCACTTGTTGACTGAGACTTTTTCAAATTTCCTACAGAAAAAGGCTTATCTTCCACGGTGCTTTTATTTTCATCTTGAACGGGGGAGCCAGTGCTGCTTCCTTCTTGAGAAGTGCCAATGCTCTGCAAATCCGCTTGGTCAGCTGAACCCAGTGTGACATTTTCCACAGATTCAGGAGCACCTAATAGTTCTTGCTTAGAATCCAGATCGCATCCAGTAACAGAATCCTAGTGGAGATACAATTTATACAATACATGAGCCTCATGCATTATCTTAATTAACTTCCAAAAGCTATTCTTCTAGCATTGCAAAGAAAATGAGATTAATTAAAAGTAGTAGCTAACCTGTGCAAGCGTCTCGGTTCTTGGTTCGACAAAGATATCTACGTTTCCACTCCCTTCACTAGTAATAGAGAACACCATACTCGATGATTCACATAAACCATTTTCAACAACAACTGCACTTGTTGACGCATTCTCTTCACAATAATCTTCAACATTAGTGCTTTCACGAAAATTCTGCTCTTTCTCATCAAGAAACCGCAATGTAGGAGATGCAACAAGAGGAGTCTCCAATATCGAATCGCTATCAACTAAAATTTCCGAGTTACCCTCATTTATTCCATCCACAACACAAGATTTGCCACTAGTACCAGTCTCACCATTGCCTTTTCCATCCAAAGAATCAGAAGATTTACCTTTGAAAGACTTACGCGTATCGATATTAGTAGACCACTTAACCTCCAACAGATCAGCAGCGATCTCAGCTCTCTCCATGGAAGTAACACCACTATCTTGACTAACAGATCTCCCACCAAACACAAACCCCAAAATCCCAGGCTTGCCAACAATCTTGGCATTACCACTACGAGGACTAGCAGAATCATAGTTACAACTCTTAGACTTCAAAGGAATCTTACGCTTATCAACAACAACATCATCACTACTCTTGGACGTCTCAGCCTCATCACCAGAAGACAAAGTATAAACCTCACCACTCTCAGATTCACCAACAACATCTTCAACTTCTCTAAGGAAATAAGCTTGACCTGTATGAGCCAAATACATATTGAAACCTGAATCAACACCATTGACATCGATCTTGATCAAATTCCTCCTATTCTTCAAAACCCCTTGAAATTTCCCGAATCGGACATACCAAGGAGACGATTTGAACGTCCCATCAGGTTGTTCGACGACGATAATGTCGATCGCACCACCAAATGGATGAAACGGACCTGAAACCGTACCTACGCCACGGTAGATGTAGCTTCCGATCCTACCGACGGCATTCATTTCGACAAACCCAGATCGAGAAGTCAACGGAATACACGATCTTGAACACAAATTTGGAAACTTTTATGATACGGATCGATCAATCATGCTGTAAAAATCAAAACTTTGAACAGAGAAGAGAAGAGAAGAAAGAGAATGGGTTTCTTTTTTTTTAAGGAAGAAGCAAAAAAGGTATATTCTTCTGTAAGAAAGATGGAGAGGAGAGACAGACCAACAACAACAAGATTGATCATTCATTCATTAATTCTTGCCGCCGGACATTATTTGTTTCGGTGGGGTTCCTTTCGTAGTGATCCAATTCGACACCCTTCTTCTTCTTCCTAAGTCAATTTTATTATTAAGAAACAAAACATTGTTGACCCAAAAGAAAAATACAGTTGTTATTACAATAGTTAATGTTGAGATTATGTGACAATGTATTTAGCCAAAATTTGATATATTTAAATTAGTACAATCTATAAACATTGGATTTTGGGGGAGTTTTGATTTTGAATCATCTAAAATGAGTATCCAAATTTTTTTATTAAGTTGAGTAAAAAGATTTAAGACATGCTTTTTTTATTAATTTTTTTTTATGCTAAATTTATCAGGTTCTAGTAGCATTTGATTTTTGATACATAAGTTGAGAAGCTGTAAGACTATTTTATTCTAATAGGTTAGATAGAAAGAGGAGATCTATGCATGCATTCCAAATTTCCAATAGCTTTTGCTATTTTTTTCTTCTAGCGAAATTTAGCATATTTAGAACCAAGGTTCTCTTAACTAGTTGACAATTTTGTGTTGGTTTCGGCTGTCACATTCTGACAGTTGGATCGTCAATCGTTAGACTTAACTTAAAAACATACTATCCAAGTTACTTTGTAATCTTAATCTAATTTATGTAATGAACACAGCAAAAAAATGCATCAAATAGTACATCACGAACAGAAAATAACATCAATTTAATTTAGCAATGGACCAAAGGTAATAAAATGAGTAATTAATTTGTATCTCCATGGGCTTTGACTTGACATGATCAACTAGCCATGGGTTTTAACTCAATATTGGCTAGTATAAGTGTCTTTGAGCTTCCACAGAAATCTCCAGCCATTCTTGTTGATTCAAAACTATCTTTTAGCCAACTTGACATTAGTGATGGTTAATGTAAATCTGAAAGGTTGATTACAGCCTACAAATATATTGCTATGCTTTGAAGTCGAATGTATGTTCTTCCTAGTCGGAGCAATTGGTAATTTGGATTTGAACATACTTTGGATTACGGTTTACCTTAGTCATTGGGAGTCTTTTGTATTTTATATTACACTAGGTTCGGACCCGCACGTACGTGCGAAGTTATTTTTGCATGATTTAAAAAAAAAATATAATTGTCAAGTGATCAAACCCGTCTAATATGTCTGATTGCAACGTTTAAATTTTTTTGACCCGAAAAAAACCCAATTTCCCGTAATTCACATTAGTAAATAGTATGTCCGCATATGTTCTGCTTGAATTCTTTGGTCATTAGATCCTAATATATCTCAGCTATTGGTATAATATTATTACTTGTTTTCATTTTTATTGGACTGTATTTTATAAATTTTAAGATTCTGTAAAAACACTATAACTACATATATATATATATAATGTTTAACTACATAGTTATCCAAATTAAAGTATATATTCATTTCATTTCAGTTGGTGATCATATGTTCTTTTGGGCAAATATAGTTATTGTTTTTAGCAAAAGAATAAGTATTGAGCCAGTTTCAAATGATTTTCGATTTTTTCACCATTAGAGCTTTATAAAATTATTAGAAAGGTAACATATATATATTTTTTACATCTCATAATATAGTTATATTATTATATTACAATACATAGTGAAATTAATTTGATTTTGAAAATATGTAGGGGGTAATATTTATCAATTTTTAAATAATATTTACCAATTTTAGAATTTATAGGAGCAAAATATTGTGGATATAAATAAATTGAATAGCACTGGCTGTTGAAAAAAAAATATATATATATATATATAGCAGTGACAATTTTATATAATTTTATAGAATACTAAAAGTGAATAATAAATTGGCTACGGAGCTCTCTGGCGACGACACGTCAGCTTTTTCTCGATAATGCTTCTCTTTTAATATATAGGAGATTATCTAGGTGGGCTCAACCCATTGAAAATATCAATCGGTGGCCATCCAAACTTGTCATAATTACATAGAACATATAATAGAAAAGCACTGATAAGTGAAAATTGATGAGCATGATTTTGTACCCAGCTCAGATATGGTAACCAAAATAGGTATGGACATGTGTGTTTTTGTTCTGTTTTTAAACGCAATATTACATTTACTTTCATCCATTATCAACAAGAATTAGAGAATAGAGATAAGTTATGTTCATTGTAATTGTCAAGTTTCAAAGATACGAACTATTTTTGTTTCTCGAAATCAAAATGATATTCGTGAGATTTAAGAAAAAAAGGCATAATACACAAAATTAACAGATTATATCGAACATAATGATATGTTAATTGTAGAAAAATAACGTGTTTTACAGAAAATCATGTTTACTGAGAAAATTGAATTAAGTAGCGTGTAATATATAAAAATAATTTATTTTACAGAAAATTGTATTTACAAAAAAATAAAAAATCCGTAATTGTGGAGAAAAAATCATATTTAAGACTGCCGAGAAAGGTTGGTGAACTTATTTGAAAGAGAAAAAAACCCTTTGCATCACTAAACATCAATTACTCCATTGATAATTCATTCATAGTACATGCATTATTTATATAAATTATAATATAAATATAAATTTAATACAAATTTGGAGAATATAATTGCTTGAGAGCTCACTTAGCCTTTAGTCATTATAAATATGCATAAAATATAAAAATTTATTTTTTGTTACACTTTATAACCAACAAAAAAACTATAATTCAATAACTAACTATTCTAACCATTAAAAAGTGATATACTCTATAAAATTATATACTATATACTATTTTACCCTTATCATAACCACTATTCTTACCTCTATGCTACCACCACCACCATCCCCACCCCCTATCACCACCATCCCCACCCCCTACCACTACCATCCTCTACTCTTTACCACCATGATCTAGTGTCAAATAAAACCTAATGTGCACTCAACCACGATCTAGTGGTGTCATCGTAACACTTCAGGGTCGAATTCACAGAGACCAAACGATACACTATGAAATTATTTAGACCGAGTATAGCTAAAGCAAAGAGAAAGTTTGTGTTTCAAGTACCGATTAAAAACAGAAAATAAATAAGGGTTTTGAAATCAAAGAAAGATATTGGGCGTAGGGAATCAGTTGGGAGATATAATCACAAATTTAGTTGATAGATTGGGAAAGCATTAGACACCGTTCTTAAACTCAAAACACAATTATAAAGCTAACCTACTTCCGCAACGATAACTAACTATGCAAAGAAATAACTAGAACCTAAACTTCCGTTTGGATCTAGCTGAACAAGCAAGCATTAAAGCTCAAGTTTGATTCGTTCACAAGGTGCCTCAACTTCAACTTGCGTTGGCTAAGGTCCACCTTGCTCACCTATGTTTCTTTCAAGTAATTCAACAACACTTTCAGTGCCACGATGAATTGAACCTAAGATCTTAATCTAGGTGATCAGTCTAGCTTAAGCAATAAGAACAACAATAGATGAAGAACAATAAGATCAATCCCCAAATCTAAGAAACCTAAGTTTAGAGAATCATAAACCCCCTTTTGAAACCCAAAACCCAATAGTGAAACTACTCAAACATAGAAATAAAAGTACATCAAATCAAAGATGAAGAAACCATAATTGAATTGCAAAGAGAAATAAAAGGGTTCAATGTTCTTCTCCAAAGGGTTAGAAAGGATAAGAGATCTTCTCCCCAAAGCTTACAAGTACTCAAAAGCTGCGTATAATAAAAGGTGTCTTTCTAGAGGTCGTGCCTCATGCTTAAATAGTAAAATAAAACCCTAAAAATCGGTTTAAAACGAAAAATGAAAAGTTGCTTCAGGTACGGGATCGGTCGATCCAAAATGTGGATCAACCGATCTAGGATGCTTTTTCTGTGTTTGCTCCATCTGCTTGCTAGTCCGATCAGTCTTCACCAAAATGGTTCTAGATGCTTGTTTTCATTCCCAAAACACTCAGATTCCTTCAAAAGCAACCTAGAACCTGTACAAACTCATAAAATACTTTAAAAGCACACTTTTGACTCAATAAAAGACTCAAAACAAACCTAAAAACTATGGTTAAAACCTATAAAATACAGACACATCACACCACTTGATATGATTGTGGCCAGCAAGGAGACAGAAGCTGCAGAGAAACCGGAGATCGTGGGAAGGATCACTCGTTCAAGAGCTAAGGAGATGGCCAAGGAAGCTCATGAACTCATAGCTGACAGGTCATTCAATCTACCGAGGATCCAAGTCTTCAACATATCCACCCTGAAGACTTCACCCGGTAATGATAACTAGATAACTTACGTGTGAAGTTTGTACTCTTTTTCTCATAGCTGAGTTTTGTCCCAATGGATTTTTTCGGTATGGTTTTTAATGAGGCAAATGGATCACTACGTCGAGTTATCTAGAAGTCATTACCAATGGGGGATAATATATAAGTCACCATGACTTTTGTACTAATACAAGTGACTTCTTTACTACTACAGATCACTTAGACGCTTCGTTGTTTTCTTATTTCCTTTACACGCCTTGTTGTTTTATTTTGAACTTCCTGTCGTTTGGAGTGTCGAGCCTTAGGGTTGATTATAAAACCCAAAAGTGACGCCTCCTTGTTTGGTAGCGAAGAAGTTTTATGTAACAAGTATTGTTGAATCTTTCTTCTCTCAATCCGAACTCGTGAATGCGTTCATGATTCCGAGTTTCTAAACACTTTGTGATTAAGAAACTCTTCACTTTATTTTCGAATTTATATAACCATCTAACACTTCTCACCATCGAATCATTGCTTTTCTCTCTCAAACATCACATGCCGTCACTCGCAATCCACTTGTGCATCATCACCATCAATTCACGTCGCCACTTACCTGTCATCAGCCTCCATCAGAGTTTCATCCTAGGGAGTTTGTATTATGTGGTATCAAAGCCAACTATGTGCCAAAGACTGAGCGATTCTAAACCCTAATCTCGTTTTGTGTTGTTTTGATTTTGTTCATTTGTTTAATTCTTTGTTGTGTTAGTCTCTGCTGTTTTAGCTTTCGTTGTGAGTCTTGTTTAGTTTTAGGATTTGTTTTTTGTTGTTCGTTTGTGTCTAGATTATGAGTCTTAGAGTTTATTTTATTCTTTCACTCAAGGAACGTTTTACTTCGAGTTTTCTTCTTTATTTTGCAGGTACAATGGAGCTTTCTCCAGAAGCTATGGAAGCTTTGAACCAAGCCATGGCGAAGCAAATAACAGAAGCAAACAAGACAATGTTTACTCAGTTCCAGCAACAGATGGAGCAGCTCAGTAACAAGTTTGAGAAGCAGATCAAAGATATAGCTCAAGCAACTAGCGCTTCAGATCAGAGTTCTTCAGAACCGCCTAGTCCTAATGAGGCTCTCCGCTTAGCTAAAGGAAAGGCACACGTGGGAGCTTCTTCCAAACATACACGGATCAGAACAGCTAAGTCACCTACTGGGGGAAGAGAGACTTGTTTCAATCAGAGAAGAAACACTCAAAGCACAGAAAGAGAGCATCGAAGAACTGGTAGAGATCCTACACGCCCACGACGAGCTGAACAAGTAGCTGGGCATCGAATATACTTTGATACAGATAGAGAGTATTCAGAAGAAGAGGAAGCCTCAGATCATAGCCAAGAGACAATGAGGAGAAACAGAAACAGAGGTCACGGCAGGGATTATGATCCTTTGAGGCAGCAGCTGAATCATCTCAAGATTCAGTATCCTTCGTTCCATGGTACCAATGATCCAGAGACTTATCTAGACTGGGAAAGGAAGATGGAGTCGAACTTTCAAGTTCAAGGTACCTATGAGTTGAACAAGGTGAAGATAGCCATATCTGAATTCAATGGCTATGCTTTGTTGTGGTGGGAGCAGTTGGGACTCACTAGACATCGACAGAGAGAGCCTGCTATCACTACATGGGAACAGTTAGTCACGCAGATGAGAAAGAAGTTTGTGCCTACACACTACCAGAGAGAGATTCTTAACAAGCTGAGGCGTCTCACTCAAGGCACTAAGTCTGTAAGAGACTACTATCAGGAGCTGGAAACGCTTATGATCAGGGCTGATCTGAGAGAAAGTGAAGACATGGTTATGTCTAGGTTTCTTGGAGGTTTGAACAGAGAGATTCAAGAAAAGATAGAGCTGCAGAGNGAGAAGCAGATCAAAGATATAGCTCAAGCAACTAGCGCTTCAGATCAGAGTTCTTCAGAACCGCCTAGTCCTAATGAGGCTCTCCGCTTAGCTAAAGGAAAGGCACACGTGGGAGCTTCTTCCAAACATACACGGATCAGAACAGCTAAGTCACCTACTGGGGGAAGAGAGACTTGTTTCAATCAGAGAAGGAACACTCAAAGCACAGAAAGAGAGCATCGAAGAACTGGTAGAGATCCTACACGCCCACGACGAGCTGAACAAGTAGCTGGGCATCGAATATACTTTGATACAGATAGAGAGTATTCAGAAGAAGAGGAAGCCTCAGATCATAGCCAAGAGACAATGAGGAGAAACAGAAACAGAGGTCACGGTAGGGATTATGATCTTTTGAGGCAGCAGATAAATCATCTCAAGATTCAGTATCCTTCGTTCCATGGTACCAATGATCCAGAGACTTATCTAGACTGGGAAAGGAAGATGGAGTCGAACTTTCAAGTTCAAGGTACCTATGAGTTGAACAAGGTGAAGATAACCATATCTGAATTCAATGGCTATGCTTTGTTGTGGTGGGAGCAGTTGGGACTCACTAGACATCGACAGAGAGAGCCTGCTATCACTACATGGGAACAGTTAGTCACGCAGATGAGAAAGAAGTTTGTGCCTACACACTACCAGAGAGAGATTCTTAACAAGCTGAGGCGTCTCACTCAAGGCACTAAGTCTGTAAGAGACTACTATCAGGAGCTGGAAACGCTTATGATCAGGGCTGATCTGAGAGAAAGTGAAGACATGGTTATGTCTAGGTTTCTTGGAGGTTTGAACAGAGAGATTCAAGACAAGATAGAGCTGCAGAACTATGAAGATGTGCAAGAAATGGTACATAAGGCAGAGCTAATTGAATCACAGATCAAGAGAAAGGGAGTGAGGTCAACGTTTACGCCAAACATTCCCAAGCCAAGAGAGTTCAGTAAACCCGCCTTCACCAAGGACAGCAAACCCGCGACAGCCACAGTCAAAGAGGAAGTTAAGATCGATTTCAAGCCCAAGAGTAGCACCTCTACAAGTCATATCAGGTGTTTCAAATGCCAAGGGATGGGGCATTATTCCAGAGATTGTCCTAACAAGAAGATGTTTCTTCTTCAAGAAGGATGAGAGATTTTGCCTGTAGACAGTTCAAAGAGTGAACCAGAGTCTGATTTAGGTGAAGAAGGTGAACCAGCAGTCATGGGAGAGATGTTAGTAGCACGCAGAGCTTTAAGTGTTCAGACTCATCCAGATGATCGAGGGCAGCGTGAGAATCTCTTCCACACCCGGTGTATGGTTCAAGACAAGGTTTGCACCTTGATCATTGATGGTGGTAGTTGTACTAATGTTGCTAGTGAAGAGATGGTACAAAAGCTTAATCTCAAGACCACTTCACATCCAAGACCTTATCAGCTACAGTGGTTGAACAACAAATGAGCTTTAACAGTTTCGTAGCAAGTGGTAGTGAAACTCACAATTGGGAAGTATGAAGATGAGCTGCTTTGTGATGTGATTCCGATGAAGTCCAGTCATATTCTTTTAGGAAGACCATGGCAGTTTGACAGAAAAGTGTTTCATGATGGCTACACCAACAGGCAGTCATTTGAGTTCAAAGGACGCAAGGTCACTCTTCTACCACTTACACCCAGCGAGATCTACAAGGATCAGCTTCACATGAACCGCAAGGATACAGAGAAAGTGTCTCACAGCCTGTACATCAATCACAGCGAGTTCAATAAGCTATTTGACCCAGAGATGACCACATTCATGTTTGTCTGCAAAGATACATTCGCTAGTACCAAGCCAACAGAAGAGCTTCCACGCGAGATGATAGAGATTATAGAGGAGTATAAGGATGTATTTCCAGAAGAGATACCTCCAGGCTTGCCTCCAATACGTGGGATAGGGCATCAGATCGATTTGGTACCAGGTTCAGCTCTACCGAACAGGCCAGCTTACAGAACCAATCCTGTAGAGACTAAAGAGCTGCAGAAACAAGTAGAAGAGTTGATGAACAAGGGACACATCAAAGAGAGCCTCAGTCCATGCGCAATACCAGTCTTGCTCGTACCAAAGAAAGATGGTTCATGGAGGATGTGTGTTGACTGCAGAGCTATTAACAATATCACAGTGAAGTACAGACATCCGATCCCGAGATTAGATGACATGCTGGACGAGCTATGTGGGTCAACAGTCTTCTCAAAGATCGATTTGAAGAGTGGGTATCATCAGAACAGAATGAAGGAAGGAGATGAATGGAAAACAGCCTTCAAGACCAAGCAAGGGCTCTACGAATGGCTAGTCATGCCGTTTGGTCTCACCAATGCTCCTA
>NC_025702.1:5997066-6001044 GCF_000633955.1 Camelina sativa | reverse complement strand
CTATGTGGGTCAACAGTCTTCTCAAAGATCGATTTGAAGAGTGGGTATCATCAAATCAGAATGAAGGAAGGAGATGAATGGAAAACAGCCTTCAAGACCAAGCAAGGGCTCTACGAATGGCTAGTCATGCCGTTTGGTCTCACCAATGCTCCTAGTACCTTCATGCGTTTAATGAATCATGCTCTCAGACCTTTCATTGGCGTCTTCGTGGTTGTGTACATCGACGACATCCTCATCTACAACAAAGAAGGAGTTAGAGTGGACGATGAGAAGTTAAAGGCTATTAAGGAGTGGCCAACACCCAAAAACGTGGCAGAAGTCAGGAGCTTTCATGGATTAGCAGGATTCTACAGGCGATTTGTTCAAGACTTCAGTACTATTGCAGCGCCACTTACAGAAGTTATCAAGAAGGATGTAGGATTCAGATGGGAAGAAGCACAAGAGAAGGCGTTTTCAGCCTTAAAAGAGAAGCTTATCACTACCCCTATTCTCTTACTTCCTGATTTTATGAAAACTTTTGAGATTGAATGTGATGCCTCCGGAGTGGGTATAGGTGCTGTTTTGATGCAGGATAGGAAGCCAATAGCTTACTTCAGTGAGAAGCTAGGAGGATCGACGCTAAACTATCCTACATATGACAAGGAGCTGTACGCCTTGGTTCGGGCTCTTCAAACGTGGCAGCATTACCTGTGGCCAAAGGAGTTCGTTATTCATACTGATCATGAGTCCTTGAAGCATCTCAAAGGACAACAGAAGCTCAACAAGAGACATGCCAGATGGATGGAGTTCATAGAGACTTTTCCCTACACGGTTAAATACAGGAAAGGTAAGGATAATGTAGTCGCAGATGCATTATCCATGAGGTACACTCTCGTTTCTACCTTGTCTTCTAAGCTTGAAGGTTTTGATAAAATAGTAGAATTTTATGAGACTGACATCGATTTTGCTGAGAACTATGGCAAATGCCATAAGTTTGCTTTTGAAAACTACTATAGGCAGGATGGATATCTATTTTATAAGGATCGATTGTGCATACCAAGAGGATCCATAAGGGAACTGTTGATTAGAGAAGCTCACGGAGGTGGACTAGCTGGACATTTCGGAGTGTCAAAGACTCTACTTGGACTGCAAGAACACTTCTATTGGCCTCAAATGAAGAAAGACGTTGAGAAAGTCTGTTCTAGGTGCCATATCTGCAAAATGGCCAAGGGTAAAGTACAGCCCAACGGCTTGTACACTCCTCTCCCTATCCCTTCTCAACCTTGGACTCATATTTCTATGGATTTTGTTCTTGGCTTACCTCGAACCAGAAATGGTAGAGATTCTATTTTCGTTGTGGTTGACAGGTTTAGCAAAATGGCTCACTTCATTGCCAGTCACAAGACGGATGATGCTGTTATTGTAGCTAACTTGTTTTTCAGGGAAGTAGTACGTCTGCATGGAATACCTCAAGTAATCGTTTCAGACCGAGATACTAAGTTTCTAGGACACTTCTGGAGAACGCTATGGGCTAAACTCGGAACCAAGCTATCATTCTCAACCACATGTCATCCGCAAACAGATGAGCAAACCGAAGTGATGAACATGACGCTATCTACACTCCTCAGGACCTTAGTGAAAAGCAATCTCAAGTCATGGGAAGAATGTTTACCACACGTAGAGTTCGCATATAATCACGCTAAGCATTCTGCTACTCTATTCTTTCTTTTTGAAAGTGTTTATGGTTTTAATCCACAATCACCTCTAGACTTGATTCCTTTACCTTTAAGTGTGAAGTGTAGCTTTGATGGCAAAGAAAAGGCTGAACAGGTCAGGAGGATACATGCTAAAGCTAAGGAGAACATAGTGAAAAGAACCAAACAGTACGACAAAAATGCGAACAAGGGCAGAAAAGAGATCGTTTTCGAAGAAGGAGACTTGGTGTGGATTCATGTACGCAAGGATAGGTTCCCAGAAGAGAGGAAAAGCAAGCTTCTACCACGAGCTGATGGTCCATTTGAAGTCATTAAGAAGATCAACGACAACGCCTACCAGATTGATCTTCAAGATCCCGATTTGAGGACAAATCCTTTTGAAGAGGCAGAGGATGATATGATCGTGGCCAGCAAGGAGACAGAAGCTGCAGAGAAACCGGAGATCGTGGGAAGGATCACTCGTTCAAGAGCTAAGGAGATGGCCAAGGAAGCTCATGCACTCATAGCTGACGGGTCATTCAATCTACCGAGGATCCAAGTCTTCAACATATCCACCCTGAAGACTTCACCCGGTAATGATAACTAGATAACTTAGGTGTGAAGTTTGTACTCTTTTTCCCATAGCTGAGTTTTGTCCCAATGGGTTTTCTCGGTATGGTTTTTAATGAGGCAAATGGATCACTACGTCGAGTTATCTAGAAGTCATTACCAATGGGGAATAATGTACTAATACAAGTGACTTCTGTACTACTACAGATCACCTAGACGCTTCGTTGTTTTCTTATTTCCTTTACACGCCTTGTTGTTTTATTTTGAACTTCCTGTTGTTTGGAGTGTCGAGCCTTAGGGTTGATTATAAAACCCAAAAGTGATGCCTCCTTGTTTGGTAGCGAAGAAGTTTTATGTAACAAGTATTATTGAATCTTTCTTCTCTCAATCCGAACTCGTGAATGCGTTCATGATTCGGAGTTTCTAAACACTTTGTGATTAAGAAACTCTTCACTTTATTTTCGAATTCATATAACCATCTAACACTTCTCACCATCGAATCATTGCTTTTCTCTCTCGAACATCACCTGTCGTCACTCGCAATCCACTTGTGCATCATCACCATCAATTCATGTCGCCACTTACCTGTCATCAGCCTCCATCAGAATTTCATCCTAAGGAGTTCGTATTACCACTTCCAGTGGCCACCACCTCTGATCACCTCCTTCGATCACCTCGTTTGACCACCCCCCTCTTATCGCCGGTTTTCGACCACCTTCTCCAGCCATCCCTTCCAGCTATCACTACTCTCCACTACCACCATTACTCTTAAAACACCAAAACAGTAATTTTGCATATCCTTTATCCTATTCTTCTAATTTAATTAAATATACTACTATATTCTTAATTATATTATTGATTTTGGTTAGACAGTGAATTGACCCATATGTTTTTATGGTGAACAACCATAAAAGGAGAAAAAGGAGAGGGAGAGAGGGCGCGTGTGTGTTTCATGCCCGTGGGTTATTGGCCGTTCATCTCTCTTTCTATTTTCCAATGCTCAGGTCAGGTCACATCGCAAGCTGATGATTGTTTCTCTTTTTGTTTCTTTTGTTTCCTTCTATTATCTCTTTTGAAGCTTCGTCTTTGCATTTGTCGGATTTAAGGTATGTTCTGTCCGAAAAAATTCATGCTCTCATTGACTTAATGAATCTATTTGAACAAGCAAATGCGATAAACACGAATTGAGCTTTGACCATGTATAAACAGGAACAACAACAAAATTGTCTGATACAGTTACAATAATGTTGGGTGATGATAAAGATTCAGACGACCTTAATGTATTTCTAAACGCCATTGGTGAAACTGGAGATGATGATGAAGCTCCAACGAGAATCTCCACCTCTTTCAATGACATCGACTTCTTGACCTTTGACGATGAAGATTCACATCACAACCCATTTCAAGATTGTGAATCAAGTCCAATCAACGAGCCTCCTCCTCCTAAGATTTATGTCGCCCCTAGGGTGATGATAAGTCATCAAGATTCGTTTTCTGAAGATTCAAGAACCGATGTCATCGAAGATGCTAGGATATTGCCTGCTTCGCCTCGTTTGCGAGTTCCTGCTTCTCCTCGAGCTTTTGTGTATCCGAGATCTGTTGAATCGCCTCGTTTCGGTTCTCCCGTTGGTGTTATCGACACAGCTTCGCCTTTTGATTCGGTTAAGGACGCAGTTTCTAAGTTTGGTGGGATCACAGATTGGAAAGCTCATAAGATTCAGACAATAGAGGTTTT
>NC_025702.1:5977314-5996414 GCF_000633955.1 Camelina sativa | reverse complement strand
ATCAACGAGCCTCCTCCTCCTAAGGTTTATGTCGCCCCTAGGGTGATGATAAGTCATCAAGATTCGTTTTCTGAAGATTCAAGAACCGATGTGATCGAAGATGCTAGGATATTGCCTGCTTCGCCTCGTTTGCGAGTTCCTGCTTCTCCTCGAGCTTTTGTGTATCCGAGATCTGTCGAATCGCCTCGTTTCGGTTCTCCCGTTGGTGTTATCGACACAGCTTCGCCTTTTGATTCGGTTAAGGACGCAGTTTCTAAGTTTGGTGGGATCACAGATTGGAAAGCTCATAAGATTCAGACAATAGAGGTTTTTATATTTGAGCTTTTTTTTTGTTCTTGTTTATATGAGAGATCTTGATTTTGATAGTTTCTTGATTTGTGTTTCAGAGACGGAAGATGGTTGATGAAGAGCTTGAGAAGATACAAGAAGCTATGCCTGAGTGCAAGAGAGAAGTTGAGTTAGCTGAAGAGGCAAAACACAATGCGTTGAACGAGTTAGAGAACACAAAGGGACTCATTGAGGAGCTTAAACTCGAGTTAGAGAAAGCGGAAAAGGAAGAGCAACAAGCGAAACAGGATTCGGAGCTCGCGCAGATGCGTGTTGAGGAGATGGAGCAAGGTGTGGCCAATGAGGCAAGTGTTGCTGTCAAAGCGCAGCTCGATGTGGCTAAAGCGAGGCAAGTCTCGGTTACTTGTGAGCTACGATCCGTAAGAGAAGAGATTGAAATGGTTAGTAATGAATATGAAGAAATGTTGAAGGAAAAAGATTTAGCTAGGGAGAAAGCTGATATTGCTGTTATGGAAGCTAAAGAGATTGAGAGGACGATGGATGGTTTGAGTATAGAACTGATTGCAACCAAGGAGTTGTTGGAATCAGCACACACGGCTCATCTTGAAGCTGAAGAGATGAGATTTGGTGCAGCAATGGCTCGTGACCAAGATGTTTACAATTGGGAAAAGGAACTGAAGATGGTGGAAGATGATATCGAGAGGCTTAATCAAGAGGTTCGAGCGGCAGATGATGTGAAAGCTAAGCTTGAGACTGCTTCTGTTCTTCAGCATGATCTCAAGACTGAATTAGCGTCTTTCACAGAAAACTCAAGCGGTAATCTGTTGATGGAAAAGGAGAGTAGTAATAATGACATTCATGCTGCGGTTGATTCTGCAAGAAGGGAGCTCGAAGAAGTCAAATCCAACATTGAGAAAGCAGCTTCCGAGGTGAAAACATTGAAGATAATCGCTGGATCATTACAGTCTGAGCTTGAAAGAGAGAGACAGGATCTAGCAGAAACTAAGCAGAGAGCAAGTGCAGGTCTGGCTAGGAAAAACGATGAAGATGTAAGAGAGGAGTTGGTGGAAACAGCGACGAAGTTGGAGCTGGCGACAAAAGAGGCAGAGGATGCAAAGTCATATGCTACAGCTGCGAGAGATGAGCTTACAATGGCGAAAGAATTGTCTGAACAAGCAAAAAGAGGAATGTCTACGCTAGAGAGTCGGTTAACCGAGGCGAAAAAGGAAATGGAAGCTGCTAGAGCTTCAGAGAAATTGGCCTTGGCTGCTATAAAAGCTCTGCAAGAGACTGAATCTTCTCAGAGATTCGAGGAGATTAATGAATCACCAAGAAGCATTATAATTTCCGTAGAGGAATACTATGAGCTAAGCAAGCAGGCACATAAGTCAGAGGAGGAGGCAAACACAAAGCTATCAGAGATTGTCTCCCAAATAGAGGTGGCTAAAGAGGAAGAGTCAAGAATCTTGGAGAAACTAGAGGAAGTGAATAGAGAAATGAGCGTAACAAAAAAAGAGCTTAAAGAGGCTATGGGAAAAGCCGACAAGGCTAGAGATGAGAAGTTGGGTATGGAGCAAGAGTTGAGAAAATGGAGGTCGGATAATGGGAAGAGGAGGACAGACGAAGGCCGGGAGCCTGAGAAAAGCCCGACGAGGTCAAGCACCGAGAATGGATTCGGACAGTCAAAATCATTTGCATTTGGTGAACAAGGAAGCAGCAGCAACTACACTGGAGCAGGTACTAATAATAACAATAATCTGACCCCCGAAACAAAGAAGAAGAAGAAGCTATCTTTGTTTCCAAAGGTTTTCATGTTCTTGTCAAGAAAGAAGTCTCACAGTCACAAGTAAAAAATGTTGCATACCTTTTTCGTTTTCTTCAAAATATTTGGTTTGTTCTTTTCTTCTTACACCAACAAAACAATACAGACTCCATCAGATGAGTCGGGCATAACATTTATGTATGTTTTTGTTGTATCCACTTAATAGAAAATAAAGGTATTGATTGATACACACTTGCCAACAAAGTATAGAAGATCTTCAAAGAGAAAGATTCATATTATTAAAACTCAATACCAATTTTATGTTCCAAAGATAAAGAGAATACAAAGATACTTGAAAGAACTTTATTTCTGACTAGTGCTTTACCATAGCTTTTAAAAATTCCACCTCTCTAATAAAAAAGCCAACCCCTTTGAAGACATAAATTGAGCTTTGAGTTTAGGGGTTGCTGCAATACCACTTCTTTTTGGTGTTCACAACTTTGAAGGCTTTGGGAAGATGTCAGGTGTGAATTTCTGTGCAGCACTGAGACTACCCTTGATCTTCATCGCACCCCTGAATCAGCATATTCAACATTTCACAGGATTCAGAGATCATCTTCTTGAACCAAATCAAATTCACACAAAAGCTTGTAACGGTGGATTTCATTTGGACAGAAGATAAAACTTCTAAACAAAACTTGTAATGACATATTTTGAGGATTCAGTGATCAACTAACTGAACCAAATTTTAGTTACACAAGAGCAAATGAGATATAGAGGAATGAGATGAACAAACCTAATGAAAGCAATCTGAGGATTCATCTTCCCAGTAGCAACTTTGACAAAATCATCATCCTTGAAGGAAAACGTAGCATCCACTTTCCCTCCTTCATATTTCCCTAATTTTCAAAGATCCAACCACAAACGCAAAAGTCCCAAAATCAATTACTTGTCACTTTTTGACTAAAACCAAAATCTCAGATTCTCCTCATTTCAACTCCCAATTGCCACAATCAACAAGAAAAAGCTAACCTTTATTAGTGTAAAAAACATATTTCAAGATTCTCTTTTTCGAATTCCCAATTAATCAAATACTCAGATTCTCTTATTTGAATTATCCCAATTTTGCAATAATCTCAACAAAGAGCTAACCTTTGGGTGTAAAACTCAAATCTTTATGTACCCAATTACTCATAATCAACAAGAAAAGAGCTAACCTTTGGTGACTTCACCTTGCTTCAGATCGACGATGTAAGTAACCTCTTCAAACCCTAATTTCTGAAATTTCCAAATCTTTCACAATCAGCACAAAAGCAAAACAGAGGAAGAACGATGAAAGAGGTCTCTGAACAAAAAAGGACCAACCTTTGGAGCGATGTTGATCTGATAAACGAGTCCAATCTTCTCGGTGACCTCTTTACCGGCGTCGGAGGAGAGATGTTCCTTCATCATGTCCATGATTGCGTCGGATTTGAGTTGGGTTTTCGCCATTTTTGTTGAAGGCAGTGGAGTGAAATCGGAGAAGAAGAAGGTGAAAAGGTGGGATTTTTAAGGATGGAGTTTGGTAGTGAGAGACAAAAGGAGATGACGTGATCGATAAGTATGGAAAGATTGAGATTTTTTTGGTTAGAGGATGGCACGCTTCCCTATTCGCTTGTTCTCGCACCTCACTCTGTATTTGTATATATATATATATATTTTTTTCTATTTTGGGAGATTTAGCAGAGTAAATTGTTTTGACCAAAAATAAACAGAGTACGTAGTAAATTCCTACCAAAAAATAAACAGAGTAGTAAATGGTTTTATTTTTTGTTCATAACAAAGTAATATTTTCTGAAATCAAAATAATTATCAAATAAAGCATAAAAATCAGATATTCACAATGTTAAATTTTTTGCTATATTATATATCATCATGCAATTAAGCACATGTTTTTTTATATACAAAATTAGTTTTTCTCACTTCTCCTTCCTCCACCTCATCCCTTCTTATTTTCAATTTTAATTGATTAATCCACATCATTAAAATACACAAAATCTTAAATTAGTGCATCAGTTAATTCACTCATTTTTTTAATATGTTAATTATTAAAAAACAATAGTTTAAATTAAAATATAAAATAAAAACGAAATGAAAAAATACAACAAAAAAAGGTCCAAGTAAAATATAAACAGAGATTACATAAATATAAAATTAGATATTTCTATCATAATATATAATAATGGTGTACACATTTGTAAAAAAACAAAAAAGAGAAGAAAAATAAAGCTATTATATATTTAATAAACCAACAATTACTTTCAAGAGTTACAGTTATTAGGATAAAGAAAATAAGAGTTTTTTCTCAAAAACAAACACAATAATTTAAAGGTTTTTAAATCAAGAGGTTATTCAATTCTTGATGTTAAATTAGATTAAAAGTTGGTATATATTATTATTTTCAATTATAGTTTAATATAAAAAATAGTATATTAAAACTTGAGACTATGTTGCTAGTGCTAAATTATATATTCATGTTACCGATTAAAGCCAAGATGCATATTTATTATTTCGAATTCTAAATAATATAAATTGTATCCGAGTAAGGGTTTGGCACTAAGAGCAAGATTAATGGGGGTTCATATATTGAGGAACACTGTTTAATTTTTTTATGAATTAATTGTGTAGTGTTTTAAATTATAAAAACCTTTGATCTCTTAATTAAATTGTATCCTTCAATGGTAGCATATAATTATGGGTCTCTTACCTTGAAAATATTGTTCAAGGTAAACCTCTGTCCATGAACTCCACAGCCTCATCAAGAAGACTAGAACGACCCAATATATCAACCATACATAGTGTTCAATCCTAGGCTCTAACCCATCCACATTCACCATTTCACTAAAATACTTCCTTCATTCTTCTATTAACCTACCCTGGCTACAAGCAGTCAAGAGATTGATGTAAGCAACATCACTAGGCTGAACTCCAGCCCGCCTCATTTTACAAAAAAAAACTCAATATCATCACCTGCGTGTCCATGTATAGCAAACCCGTTTATCATGGCACTCCAAGTAATCACATTCTCTCGAGGTAATC
The DNA here is from genome assembly GCF_000633955.1 of Camelina sativa. Classification (NCBI taxonomy): domain Eukaryota; kingdom Viridiplantae; phylum Streptophyta; class Magnoliopsida; order Brassicales; family Brassicaceae; genus Camelina; species Camelina sativa. The sequence goes on along the minus strand of NC_025702.1, from coordinate 5,991,286 downwards.
TCTCAAACACCTTAACCGCTTTCTCAATCCCACATTTCGAGTACATATCAATCAAAGCAGAGCCAAGCACATCATGAAACCCATCTCTTTTCTTCATCTCACAGAAAACCACAACAACTTTACAATCACCAAGTCTCATGTAACCATCAATCATAACATTCCATAACACAACCTCACCATCTCTCTTTCTTCTATCAACCATCACCACCATGAATACAAGCCTACAGATAGATCACCTTGGGAAGCCTGTCCACATTTTACAATTTTACAAAACTTCAGAATAAAATCGCAGAAACACACAATTCTCAACACTTTTTGGCCCTCAATCATTTAAAAAACACACAAACCTGAGCCATCATCCAAACTGTAAAATGAAGCTTGTCCTGTCCCTGATACTTAGCATTTTCCATCAAAGTTGGTAGTACGTTAGTCAAACCACCTTATTGAGCTGCCAAATCTGTGAGAATACAATCAAACGCCCACAACACAAAGTGTCCAAGAGCCTCAATTGGACGGAACCTATTAACACACCAAGAAAAACAAATCTCAGATTCATTAAAACCTAAACCTATACTTGGATTCAAAAAACCTCAAACATTGTCAATTATATAACACTCACATCGATCAGCTTAGACAAAGGAATCTATCCTATCCTACAACAGGAAGCTGATTAAGACCTGTAACTTGTGCCAGCTTTACTAAAAAAAAAACAATTGTTAATCAGAAAACAAGTGCAGAACAGAATTGAGTCCTATGGAAATGTGAGAACTAAGAAACAACAATTCACACACACACACACACAATACAATCTCTAGTGATAGCTAAAGATCCATATAGGTTAAGACACATCTACAATTCTCAAAACACCAAAATAAAAAACTTACCCAGATTCCAAATTGCGATCCAAAATCAAAGAACCCTAATCATAAAACACAAATCGGGATTACAATCTATTTTATTGAGAAACTTACCCACTGATTCCAATTGATTCAATATCTTCCGATTGAGCGGACCCCAAATTCAAACCGCCTTGCTTCATGTCACCGAGATGATTCAAGCATCACGATGGGACACGGCGAGTCATTCATTCCCCAAACACGGCGAGTCATTCATTCGCCTCCGTTCTGCATCTCCTCCGACAGCAATCTCCTCTTCCTCCAGAAGCTTCGATTCCAAATTCTCACCGTTGTCGTTTCGGGTCTTCGATCGCGAGAGAAAGAGAGAGAGAGGAAGCAAATGAAATTCAATCGCAAACAAAATTTTTTTTCCCCTTTTCTATTATTTTTTCTGACCAACAGCACGTTGACACGTTTTGTCCCTTAGATCAGAATTGGGATACTATATTAGAGACTCCCTTAAAATTTTTCTACTCTTCTGATTAATTTTTTTGACAACAAAACACTAAGGGGAGGTATTGATTTAGGATTTAGAAAGAATTTTAATGAATTTATGTTCTTGCTGATTGTTAGAATCATAGAAAATTGAAAGTAAAAAATGAAGGATTCTAAGAGATTGTTTAGGAAGTTTTTTAAAATCTTGATGATTTGTTTTTTTTTAATCTTGTAAAATCTTTCTATTTGATTAAAGAGTTTTCGTGACTTTTGTTATGAAGGAAATAATGATATAAAATCCTAAACCAATAACACAAAATTTGAATTCATTAACAATACAAGTTTCTTTTGTTTTACTTGAATAACATAAAACTTTTAATGACTTTATAAAACTCTTAATCCAATAAGACTACATTTATCAAGATTTTAGATAACTTTTTACAAATCCACAACCAATAACACCAAATTTTAAAGAGTTTTTAAAAGTCTTGATTGAATAACAACATATTTTACCTAACTTTTAAAGTCATTAAAATTCTTTCGAAATCCTAAACCAATACCTCCCCCTAAAGACATCTCCACTCGAGCAACTCTCATAAGTTGCTCAAATATTAATTAATCATATCATTAATAATAAACTAATTAAAGTAACCCACTTAGAACTTAAATAAAATCATCCTTTGTTCAATCATTTAAATAATATTTTTTTAACTTTTGTTTATTAACGATCAAATTTTAATAATTTAAAATAATAAAACAATTATTTATATTACATGAGATAGAAAACAATAAAATTTTACAAAATTTGGATTATTAAACCTATTTTACAAAATTTGGAATATTAAACATATGTTACAAAATTGGGAATAAGATTTATTGTTGGGTTGTGATCGAGAAGGAAACTGAAAAGCACTATCAAATATGATCCTAACACCAGAAACAAGAGCAAGTCGAATGTTACACTCGCCACCTACAGATACAAACATCAAATTGTGGTTCAACGAAAAGAAAACCTACGAGGAAATTGCATTTGAGTAAAGCCTTTGATCATATGTTATTTGATTTGGATTTTGTGAGTTTCTCACATAATGAGAGAGGCCCTCTTTATCACAAGACCAAAGCTAATCTTATTTAATATTAAAAGTACCTGGTATATGTTAAGGCTAGCCTTTGTTGAGTCGTAAAAGGTGAAACTTCCGTCTAAAGATTCATGTTGAACACTCACTTCAGCTGTATAATCCTCAAGTTCCTGCCAAGAGGTATCACACGTAGTTAACACCAGAAATCATATACAACTGCCAGATAGAATGTGGTCAAGAGAAGCCATGACATAACATGGTGAGAAATAGATGATATACCTTCTTCAGAGCCATGATTAATGGATCGTTCTTTGAGAGAAACGGTGCCACCCGAGGGGTTTGTGACAAAAGATCCAACCATGATCTCACATAGAAGGGATTTACAGCCAAACAATTGTCATCAGCAAAAATCTTAATGTCTTTTCCTTGGTGACCATAGATATGCTTCTGCAGGAGTCAATAAATATTTAAGTCAATTATCAGGATAAATAACAAGAATACAAATTGCAACGATTTCATGTACTTGTTTGACATTTTCTCGTCCAACCAAATAAACGACAGAACAAGAAGTAAGCACTTAAGTTGAGTGGTTGGTTTACTGCAAGGCTTTCAGCCACCAACTTCAACTTGACACCCTTAATGATAGCATCTTCATTCACCAATTGCCTGCAGAAAGAGCATCATCATATTTAGTCTGAAGGATAATGAAAATTCTTGATGGATAGAACAAAAAAAGTATACACCGAGATAGGTCGTTAGAATGCATAAACCAGATGATTTGTTTTGCAAGTGCTACCTTGTGTCAGACAGACTTACAGTATTTTCCAGTAACTCAGGTGGAGTTGAAAGTTCAGATAAAGTGGCCGCAGTTACTCTGAGTCTTGAAAACTGTTCATGCTCCCAAGCAACCTACATAATTCAGCAGCACAATTCAATCAGAAAGGGTCTATTGTGATGAACAGAAAAATCAATTGACGGACGGAGAACATAGCATAGTCAAACATCTCAAATAACCCTATGATTTCAACACAGTTCTAACAATCAATTGGACTCCTATGATTTCTGGGATCAAGACGAAAAAGAGCGTGCAAAACTAAGAACTAATCCCGACATTTGCATCAATTCAAAACGTGGAATATCGAATCACTAATGAATTAGAGATATTAATCTTCTTGTGCTTCAGAGCAACTTGAAAACCTACTGATTTTCCGGTTTCGATCTTAATGGCCTTCTAGTCGCCGTTTGGGTTGAGAGAAGAGAGAGAGAGTCGGGGAAAAACGAAAGGAGGAAATGGGGAAATAAAAAAAAAAATTAGCTTTTATATATACTCATTATCCAATCCCATTACACCACGTAACGTTCGTTGCTCATGGGTTACTCAAATTCCTTCCCAAAAGGATCGATTCTCAGCTTATTGATTGGACCGAAATATAGATTTTTTATTCAAATTTTGGGACCCAATTGGAAGAGAACTGAGGAGAGTCACTCGCAGTGGAGATGGTCTAAGAACTCTTCTATGAACCCCGGACGGAGAAAGTCTAAAGACTTCAAGGAAGCTAGAATAAACATGCACCACACACAATCAGAAACTTGTAGGGAGTTTTGTGTGTATTTTTCCAACTTTTTAATGGTTGCTTCCGTATGCAAGTCAAATGCGTTAATTTTTTAATGGTTCTCCTGTATACAAATCAAAATACAGATTCCACGACTCGTTTTGAGCCCAAACTATCCGATTTAACCGAAAAAAACAAACATAGCCATAGAAACCCAAAACACTTGGTAAAAAACCATAGGTGATGTTTTGTATTTGTTTCGGGTTTTTGTGGGTACATTCGATTTTGGAATTTTACCCAAACCGAACCGTGAACTGTTCGGTTCCTATGTAGTACCCAAACCGAACTAAATTCCAATTTCGGTTTGGTTCTTCAGTTCATGTTAATATGCCAAGCCTAAATTGTGGAACACAAAAAACTTTATATATAGAGAGGTAAACAACCACTAAACCATCAAAAACTAATTTGAGGTCGTTCTAAGGTTTTACAGTACAAAATGAATTCACTCACACATGAGCAAATATATATTTTATAGTTAGGGATATGATGATGAAGACACTTGTAACTAAAAGATAGTAAATTTGACTTATATGTTATGCAAGTATATACATTACAAAATTCTCCTCATAAAAGCTTCACGATCTGACTTCTCAAGAAACAGACTTCAAATTTATGTCATGTTCCAGGAGTTTATTGAGTGGAACAACCTATGCCAAAGGAACAATTCGGATCAATAACTCATCGCATTCAGAGACATGATCAAAACTCTAGTAATGGAGGGAGAAGTTACCTGATCGGTACTGGATGAGCCTCCGCTCATCACTGTCTTCATCTTCTTCGAGCTTCCATTTTTGCCTTTTGTTCCTTCATTGACAAAGTTCTGATCCGATACCTCTGCTTTAAAACATCACAAGAAAAAAAAATTAGAATAGAAACAAAATATCTAAACAGAGAAATAAAACCCAGTCGAATAAAATTAATACCTTCTCCAACGCTGATTTGGTCGTGGTCACGCAAATGAGAGCAAATCTGTTTGAGACTTGAGGCTGAACCAGAGCTGCATATGACCATTACTGTCTTCCCATTTGAGCTAACCACTTGACTTTCGAGCTCGGAACTACCTTCACCCGTAACCTGAATTTGTGTCTTTACTAAAGGTTTATAATGCTTGATCCATGGACTCCTAAGAAACTCATGAGAACCACCACCGAGTCGTCCGTTACTCCGATGTTCAGGTTGTTTCACATTAATCTTCTGCCAGAAACCATCATGAAGAACCTTGAACTAAACATATATAGACAAGATCAACAAATTCAATGAAAAGTGACATTACAACTTGAGCTATAATTAAGAAAAAACAATGTCTCATACCTGTTCTTGAGACGGTTTCCTACCGCTGGTACCGGATACATTGTCCTTCTTCCCGAGAGCACCAAGGGAACTATATAACTGATCTACGAATGAAGTTTCCATAGATTTAAGATATAAACTATGCTTCTCATTAGTCCATTCGGTATCCATATACTCTTTCCCCGCAGAGTACTGCAACAAAGTTTACACAAAATGATAATTCTGTCACAAATTTGTCATCACACAAGTAAAACATCTGATCTAAAAGACTAAAACCATCTAATTATCTCTATGATGAAGCATGAACATCAAAAGCACGTAACAACTTCGTTCTCCAATGCCAAATTCATCAACAAGAATGTGTAAATCGAACAATTTCAAAACATATGTTCCACAATAATCAACAGAAACCAAACTAATTCCATTAAAACCGCTGTAAAATTCAGATCTGAACAACGAAAACGACGGCGATTCAGATTCCGGCGAAGAAAAACAGACATGCAATCATAATAATGAAAAGGAAACAAAAAAAAAGGTGAGATATAATATGATGTATACCATGGACGAAGTAGTCTCTCCCTCCACGGAAGAAGCATCGTCGGAAGAATCGTCAGAGTCGTCGGAGCAACGACGGCTACTATAGCGTCCTCTGTAATCACCAACCATTGGCTTATCTTTGTGGAGAGAGAGAGAGAGAAGGAGAGGAAGAAAATGAAAAAAAAAAATATATCAGAGAGAAAGAGAAGATGAAGAAGGTGAAAAAAATATCAAAAGAACGATACAGTTGTAGACGCTTTTACACGTGGGTAAAGTAGCCACGTCATCACCGGTCAATTTGGCGGAATGAAGCTTTTTTTTTTTTCGTTTAGATATTTCAAACACGTAAAAAAAAATATCGCAGATATTTTCTGCCAACTGCAAAATATCTTCGCACCGTCCTATTCTCTTTGATTATTATTCCCTTTTTATTTTTTTTGTTGTTGCTTTTGGTTTAACATCTCTGACTTTTTTTTCATGTTTTTAAATCATTATTTTATCCAATGGGAAGATGGCAGCTCATTCTTAGATATTTATGCATATGTTTTTATATTAAGCATTTCTTTATAGATGAGATTCACTTTTCTATTTTCTATTAGAATAATTGTATCACATGCTATATGAGATTTAACTATGATTACGAAAATAGCAATAACTTGACTTATTCATGTCCCTTTTGGACATTTTAGTTTTTAATGAATGTTTTAATTCACTAGATAAAAAGATTTTCATGATTTCTTAATATATCTGCGACTTATTCATTATATAAGATTTTCATGATTTATTAATATATCATTTTTGTTTTTTTATAAATTTTGGGTTTAATATTTATTTGAATATATAATATACCTATTTAGGCATTTAAAAAATATTTGTATTAAAAGATTATAATTACCTATACACATGTAAAATTACTCACACTTACACAATATTTTAATATATAAATAATTCTTTTAGATTAATCTTTCAGGTAGTATTCATAAAAATATGCTTAGTATTCTCTATTTCTAAGAGAGGCTTCAGTCTTCCAGTTTCGGTGGGCTATTCAACTAGATAACCGATTTCCAAAAGATGTGGCTAATGTTGTAACGCCTCTTTTGCATCAATCAGGACCACCAAGGTTTCCCCCTTTTAATGTAGTAGTTCCAGAGGTCCTTGCAGAGATGCAAAAGTACTTGCTTTAGGGGATCCAGATTTGTTTGGTCGGAGAGAACACATGCTGCGGTGTACTTTGGACTCCATTGCTTCTGACACCCGCGCCGAAAAATCATTGTTACGGTTAGAAGCGCCGCCGCAGCTTTCACAGAGTTTGATGCAGGGATGGTGGTTCTCCAAAAACCACCCAAGCATCAATGAGTGTAACTAGCTGGAACTACCAAGGAATGGGGAGCACCTCAGCAGTTTGACGTTTTAGAGAAATGCGTCGTAATCATTTTCCAGATTTTTTGCTCCTCCTGGAAACTAAAAATTCCAGAGAAATGCGTCGTGATCATTTTCCAGACTTTTTGTTCCTCCTGGAAACTTAAAATTCCAGAGAGCACGTTTTGGGAGTTAATGATTTGTTCGGCTATGATCATGTTCATACAGTTGATCATCATGGCTTAAGTGGAGGTCTGGCTCTAATCTGGAAGGATGTATATCACGTGGATGTGTTAGTCTTAGATTCGAGGATGATTGACACTAGAGTTACCCAAGGATCATTGACATTCTATATCACATTTGTCTATGGTGATCATGTCCGTCATATGAGATCAGAGGTACGGTAACGTCTTACTAGAATTGGTAGTCAAAGAGAGGATGCATGGCTATTGACGGGTGATATCAACTAAATCATGGACAACTCGGAGAAGTTGGAAGGGCCGAGAAGAATAGACAGTTCATTATATATGTTTAGACCAATGGCGAGGAATTGCCGCATCCGAGAGGTTCCAAGCTTTGGGAACCGTCTTTCTTGGTGGACGGCGTGATAATGTGTGGGTTCAGTGCTGTTTGGATATAAGCTTTGCCAAAAGTGAATTGTTTACCTTGTTTCCTAGAGTAAACACAGAACATTTGGAGTTCATTGAGTCTGATCATAGAACAATTATTGCAAGACTGACTGGTGATCACATAAGGTATGTAGGGAGGTTTGTTTTTGATAAACGATGCATACATAAACCAGAAACATCAAAGATAATTAAACGACACTGGAGAGGGTTCAGAGTAGGCTAGAAAGTGTATGTGACGGAGGGTCTAGTGAGATGTAGGAGAGCACTGTCTCGATGGAAAAGGCAAACCCTTCTAACTCAAAGGTAGCAATTCAAATGATACATCGTGACTTGGATGAAAAATCAACCAAGAGATTTCCAAATTTCCAGAAGTTGAAGCAATTAATGTGGGATTTTTAACAGCGTTCAGAAAGGAAGAATTGTACTGGAAGCAAAAAATGCGGAGAAGCTTGGCTACATGCAGGTGATAAGAACATTGCATTTTTTCATGGTTGTATGAAGTACAAAAGATTGAAACTCCACTCTCTGCTTGATAAGAATGGTAATGAGCAATTCGCGAAGGGCTCTAAAGGGAATATTGCGGCTCACTATTTCTCATATCTTTTTTCAGTCCTCTGTCCCAACCAATTTTATTGAATTGCCAGAGGGAATGGATATCCGGGTTACTGAGACGATGAACCTAAAACTGACAGCCCCAATATCTGGTTATGAGGTTAAGCAAGCTGCTTTCAATATTAAAGGAGACAATGCTCCAGGGGCTGATGGGTGGACTGGAGCTTTTTTCAAGCGGTACTGAGATACTATTGGTCCGGAGATTACTACAGAGATTCAGGCTTTATTTGTGTCGGGAAGCCTTCCCCAAAACTGGAATCATACTCAAATTTGTTTGATCCCAAAGAAGCCTAATGCGAACCGGATGACATAAATGAGGCCAATAGCTTGTGCTCTGTCTTGTATAAGATGGTCTCTAAAGTCTTGCTCTCAAGGCTGAAGCAGTGCTTACCGTCATTGATCTCAGAAACGTAGGGTGCTTTTGTGGCTGGCCAGTTGATTTCTGACAACATTCTCATCGCCCATGAGATTGTTCACGCTCTTAAAACTAACCCACAATTTAATAAAAATTTTATTGCGACTAAGACAGATATGTCTAAAGCATATATATGAAAGAGTGGAGTGGAACTTCTTAGAATGCCTATTTGTTAAGATGGGTTTTCATAGTCAACGGATTCAATGGATTATGGCATGTATTAGAACGGTGACTTATTCCGTTCTAATAAATGGGAGTGAGTATGGTTTTTCCAAACCTAACCGTGGTATTAGTCAAGGGGATCCATTTTAACATTTCCTCTTCATCTTAGGTGCAAAGGCGTTGGTACATCTATTAGAGAGAAGGAGACTACAGAACCGTATTACATGATTACAGTTCAATGCTACTTGCCCAACGGTACAACACCTTTTGTTAGCTGACGATAGCTTGTTAATTTGTTGAGAAGCAAGTGAAGAATGCGAGGAAGTTCTAGGATGTCTAGATTTATATGGGAGGGCCTCTGGTTCAGCGAATCAATTTTACTAAATCTGCAGTAATGTTAGGGGAAAAAACGGAGGAGACAGTCAAGGATTTAGTAAAGCAAACACTCAATATATCAGAGGAAGGTGGAGCAGGGTCATATCTAGGCTTGTGGAAGTGTTTCAATGGTTCAAAACAAGCTCTGTTTGCATTTATTGGGGATATACTAAAGACTCGGTTGCAAGGTTGGTATACAAAATCATTATCACTGGAAGGTAAGGAGATCCTGCTGAAATCCATAACGATGGGTTGGTATGCGATGTCATGTTTTAGATTGAGTAAAAAACTATGCCAGAAAATCACGAGTGTTATGCGTGAGTATTAGTGGAATAGTTGTCAAGGTAAGAGGAAGATTGTGTGGGTGGCATGAAGTAAACTGTGCAAATCCAAGTTGGAAGGAGGGTTAGGCTTTAAAGGTCTTGCTGACTTTAACCAAGCGTTGCTTGCTAAGCAGGCTTGGCGCATACTCATTGGTAGCTTGGTTTTATAAAAGCAGATACTTTAGCAAGAGTTCTATTCTTAAGTATGGTATTGGTTCTAGACCATCATATTCTTGGAGAAGCTTGTAACACAGTCGAGATCTATTAAGAGGTGGTTTGATGAAGCTAATTGGGAATGGCTGTGATACCATTGTTTGGAAGGAAAATTGGCTGTTTGATAAGCACTCTCAAGCTCTATACAAGATGCAAACATTCTTTGAGGTGAACCTGAAGGTGGTAGACCTGATAAATCCAATCAGCTGGCAATAGAATAGTGAGAAGGCCAAGAGTTGTTTCACCCGAAGATGCTAAACAGATCCTTTTGAAGAAGGTTGTGGTTGGATGTTTGGATAGGTTCATTTGGCCTTATGCCAAATCTGGTTCTTACTCGGTCAAAAGTGGGTACTGGCTGGCACACTCTTTACCATCTCTCTACGAGCCACAGACAGATGAAGATAAGAGAACTACAGAACTTAAGCCAAACTATGGAATTTGAAAACAGTAATAAAAATCAAATCCTTTTTACGGCATATGTTGTCAGGCGCTTTAGCAGTATCGGCTCGTTTAGTATCAAGAGGGTTATAGGTGGATGTTTGATGTCCAATTTGTGGATATGGTGAGGAGTACATATGCCATACTCTGTTTGGGTGCCCAGTTGCACGACAGACCTTTGCTCTGGCCAATATACCGGTGCCCGTGACTGGATTTTCATAGACTAGGGTGGAGTTCAACTGGGAACATTTGTTGGATTTGGTTCAGACAACAGACATTACAGAAGAGATTCGTCTGGTTATTTCGTGGTTGTTGTGGGGAATATGGAAGTACAAGAACAACTTTGTTTTTCAAGGTAAAGGAGGGGATTTACAGGAGCTTTCGAGGAAAGCACAACTAGAGTCAGCTCAATAGCATGAAGTACAAATTATGAACTTGCTCGACAATGCTAACTCACAAAAACAGAGGTTGATGTTGGAGAATAAGTTGCGTCCACCGGTTGAGGGTATTGTTAAGTGTAACATTGCGAGTTTGTGGGTAAATAAAGGATCGATGGTTGGTGGTGCATGGATTCCTCGTGACTTCCAGGGGGAAGTGCTCTTCCACGCCAGAGATGCATTCTCACAATCAAATTCTCTAATGGCATCTTCACTCAAAACAGTTTTGTGGTCGATTCAAGCTTTAGTGGTTCTTCATATACCAAGAGTAGAGATTGCTTTAGATAATGCAGCAGTGGTGGCAGTTATTAACAAGCCTCTGGAATGATCCCGATTTCACTATGTACTGCTGGAGATACATAATCAGTTGGATGGCTTTAATTCTTGGGAGTGTCACCAAGTAGCTGCCCCGACAAACAAGGTAGCGACTGCTATTGCGAAGAGCGTCACGAGGGATGGTAGATTTCAGTCATTTGGCTGGCGACTACCATCTTGGCTTCATGATCAAGTGCAGGCTGAGAAATTAAAGTTTTCTTTTTGTTATTACATTTCTTTTGTTTTCATTGTTTGAACTCTTTAAGCTATCTGATGACAAAAAAAAAATCTTCTGGATGAAAGTAATTTACTCTAACAGGCAAGAATACATATTAGATAATTTCTTAAATATATGAATTAATTTTATAAATATTCAAACACTTACAATTGAACCAAATATACAGACTACAGTTAAGATATTGATTACTTAACCCTAATTTTTAACTACAAATTATTGTATGAATGTTTTTTTTACATGTACGATAGATTAATTTGAACTATATTGACAAAAAAAATATATGTAAGATATAGATGAAATCATTAAAATACTGATATATGTATTATAGATCATTAAAAGAGGTTTTATTTAATGAGCTCTTATTTAATTTACATCTATGTGCAAAGATAGGTAAACGTTCTATTTGACAAGTCTAAGGTGTTTTTTTTTTTTTTTGTCATCTGGTTTTATATTAGAAACTGAACAGATATTACATCTGTTGAATACAAAAAGGTGAAGACATTGAAATCACCTAAGACTAAGCCCAAACAAAGGAAGCATAAGCTGGCAAGTTACACACTTCCAGAGACCTAAGCCGGCAAGTTACACACTTCCGGGAACACATATAGAAAGACTAACAACCTAGAAACACAAGTCACTAAGGAAAAAACGAAAACCAAAATACTAAAACGGCCCTACTAAACCAGAAAGAAACTCACTAAGCCTTCTCATAGAACCTGTAAGAGCCGGAGAGTACCGATAAGACAAGAAGTGCTATAAACCATGATAGCACACCGTTGACAAACCATCATCAGCACCGACAGGAACGAAAGCAAGATCGAACGACATCAGAGAAACATAAGCCACAACCATCCAGTCACACAAAAGCAGTTGAGAGAAAGCGAGCCAAACTTAGGACAAAGAAGAATTCCTTGAGATTCGACCTGAGACAAGCCAAAGAAGCCTAACAACTTTTACACGCGGACCCTCGTCGACCCAGCTATAACCATCTACAGAATCAAAACTGGTGACCTCCTCGCAAGAGAACAGCTGAAACACGATTCCACTACTAAGCCTAGAGATCAAAGAGCTAGTAGATGGCTAGCAACAAAATACCATCCGGATGACAAGCAGAAGGAACGAAACCTAGCATATAACGCAAACACTGACTAGCCAGGAGACCTAATAGAGCAAAAGAACTAAGGATTGGGTACAAACCAACAAAGAAGGTGAATTTGAGAGAAGACACAAACCACTAACTTCTCTTTGCAACCTGAAACCATCGGTTGAAGCCTCACAGATACCAACAACACAAACAAAACCCAAGGAAGAGAGACGATTGAAATACAATACCCTACCAGAAGAAGCGAAACGAGCCCGCCACTGCAAAGCCACCAACTTCGAGTGTCACCTCCCAAACTAAACCACAACCTAGACGAACCCGCTAAGAGAAACGGGACACATCTCTGACCACAAAAGCAACTCACAACCAATGACTTCCCTCCTTCAATCTGCTTCCTCTTCACACATGATCTAAATCTAAGCCGTCGACACAGAAGCTCAACCCTGCGGATCTGCTGGAACGTAACCGATACCAAACAAAGAACTGGAAAAAGACTTCTCCAAACAACACGGAGAAGCCACAATTTAATCAACCGTCTAAAACGAACCAAACTTCTTCCAATGTAAATGAACATCAAAGGAGAACACCACGAAAAAGACAACCAGATCCACAACTACCAGCCAAGCTTACCACGCCACGGGAGCAGAGATAAAAACAAAGACTAAGCAGCAAAGCAGAGAGAACTAAAACCCATCAAGAGATATCGGTCACCGACGAAAGAGAGAACAAAAAGAGCCTCCAAAATCCGATCCGATTCGACAAGAAGAGCCTCCAAACAACACCACCACAAACTAGAAAAGAGAGAACAAGGACGAAATCTAAACAAAGAGGGGGGGGGGGGTTAGAACCGGTGCTAAGGAAGCCACCACATTCCAGCCCCAGATCTGCAAATTTTCTTCCGGCGGCTGAGTTGAGAGAGAGAAGGGAGCACTAGGGTTTCGAAAAAGGGCTAAGATGTTCATATAATTCTATTTAAATTGAACTTGCAAACTAATGTAATAAAATATCATGTAAATTATTTATTTTAAATTAAAAAAGAAAAGAATGAAACATTATAGAACAATACTTCACTTGTCAACAAAATAAAATTTTCTTCTAATATATGATATAATTTGATGTTAACTTTTTAACATTAAATGATGAAATAAAAATAAAGAAAAAAGTAAAAGAAAAATGTGTTATTAATTTAGCTTTATATTTGAAAAAAAAGGAAATATATCTATTATTAATTTATTATATTATCTTTTCCCAATATTTTCCTCTTAAATCTCATCATTTTAACTTAAAAAATTCACAAAAATTGTTTAATAAAGCTTAATTTTAAAATATATTAGATGTTAAAATATTTATAAATCTCCTATAAACTGCTGTATGTAGTCAGTTTTAGTCATCAAATAAAACAAAAAGTCGAGAGAGATTTCTCACATTTGTTCATGAGATGATATAACACAGTAGACTTTAAAATTCAAAATGCTTTCTTCTGATGAGTTTTTTTTTTTTTTTT
>NC_025702.1:5934279-5976932 GCF_000633955.1 Camelina sativa | reverse complement strand
CTCTCATTATGCTCTTGAATTGTAGTGACCGTCTCCAATACTTTGGCATAGACAGCAGTTTCATTAAGGGTGTGTGTGTCACTGAAATTGCCTTTTTATGATTCACCAAGGGACCTCCGAGAGTTGGAGTACCCCGCACTGTCTTATCTTCCAATCCCTATGGTCGACCTTGAACTCAAAGACAAGCTCGGTGGAAGTCACATCCATTTCGACATGATATATGTACAGATGCTCTGTTAAAATGGGAGATACTGACATCCTGCTCTTTTTACACTTAACATAAACGTGAGAGCAAGTCTCATCGTCACCTTCATTAACCAGCAAAATGCAAGCTTTAAATCTCATGGATGTAGGAAGAGGCTTCTCATTTAACTCGATTTTCAAAGAACCTCCAGTAGCAGCTCGGTGAGTGAAGTATGCAGGCACTTCTCTGCCGGATTTTGAAATGAGCAATCTGTGGGAGTGATACCAGCTTTCTGCATCTCTTGATGACGAAAGATATAAGACGAGAGAAATTCTGGATCCATGGAGGAAGCTCTTGTATTTCTTTGTCAGTCACGTGCAGCACTGTGATGATGTCAAAAACATGAGGATATTCCTGGAGTCCTTCACTGTATGGCATACACAACCCAGTGAGGCGAGACCAAGATTCGATTGATGAAGGGACTTCTTCTATTGCAGTTCCTCTGAGATCGAGAAGGCCAAGGTTTGTGGAGATCTCAGGAAAACTTTTCAACAGCAAGCAATCAGTGAGATCAAGTGTATGGAGAGTATAACATCCTCAAACTCTATGTATGGACCATTTGAATTGCAGTCCATTAACGGCCCAATTTGGAAAAAAAATATTAAAACGACAAGGGTTTGGTCGTTGGAGTGAGACCATATGTATGTATAAGCGTAATCATCTCCCTCTTCGTTTAGAAAAGAGTAAAACCTAACCTAAGCCGCCCAGAGAGAAAAGAAGGAAATAGAGTGAGGGAGAGGGAGGAGAACTCTCGTGAGGCAAAGGCACTGTCATCATAATCGATCCATCAGTGGCCGGTGTTCACCGAAGTCGGGATACGTTGTTCACCGGAGGAGAGAGGAGCTTTTACCATCACTTGTTTGTTAGGTAAGGAATCCTAATTCAACTATTTTGTCTCCTTCTGAAGGTTTTAGTTATGATCTATTGGGTGTTTAGAATAAATCTGGGTTTTATTGTGAAGAGGAAGAAGAGTACAACAGTTCAAGTGGAGGTTTTGGAGGCTGATCGCCCGTCGAACCAGAAGGATTTGGATAGCGTTTTCAACGTCTACAGATAGATCTTGCTGCAAGGAATCCATAGCAATTGACGGTTTGTCAAACGGAGGTATATTCCATTCGCTATTAGTCTCGCAAATTGATGAAAAATCACTGGATTTGTTTCAGAAAAATTACCAAGTATTTCAGATAAATTCCAGATTCAAGTTGGGGTTTTTGGAGGAGATTTCCAGTCACACCCGAGTAGTTTGGACAGTATTGACGGTGGTTCTTAACAGAAGTAGTGTCAGGGAAGCCGCCTGAATCGACAAAGTGGCCGGAAAAGGTAAACCCTAACTGCCACGACGATTGCTTGTTGTGCAAGAATTGACTGTGTCTGTCAGAAACAGAAACCCTAATCTAGATTTTGAATGTGTTTCTTCTGCTGCAAGTTTCTGGAGTGCAGTCGCCGTTCCTAGTCGCAATTTCAGGTTACTAGTCGCAGTTCTCAATCAAATTAAGGGAAAGGTGAGGGCGGGAATTGCATAAATACATTGGGTACTTTCTAAGCATATTTTCATGAATTGCTTGTATAGGCTTGGAAACTATGTGATTGGTTATGTCTATTATTTGGTATTGTGTGTTATGATGTGATGACTAGATTTATGATAATAGAAGTGTGATGACATGGTACAATGAAATGATGCATGATAGAATGAGATGATATACATAAATGATATTGATATACGATGATTGATGATATGAGATTATGTGTTGGGACACAAACATGAGATTTGTTTTGTGTCTCGAGATGGACAAACCTGAGAATGGTTTTGTGCCTGGTGATTGGAGGAACATGAGATTTGTTTCGTGCCGTGTGATTGGACGAGCCTGAGATTGGTTTTGTGCCATGCTAAGCTGATGAGATTTCGGTTTAGCATTGTTGTTGATGAATGCACGTAAATGATTGATATGAGAAACATGGTTTAGATATTATTGATTTGTACTAGGTTGAGATTATGTGAATCCGCTACGCTTGCTAGATGTATATCAAGAATGTGGAGTCTTATTCTATGCTATGCAATTATTGTTGAATGTGAGTAGATTGTCGTCATTGTAGTCTAGTGGGCAGTGTTGACCCCCTCACTGAGTAATTAATTACTCACCCCTCCTTTCTATTTATTTTTCTCAGGTTAGTTGTGTTCGTTATTTGAATTTTAGAGATTACGGTTTTGAGCCAAACCAAGAAGTCCACACATTGACCGGACCGTATGGCGGGTCTGGGTGTTACAGAGAGATTCCAAATTGATGTTATTCGGAAGAAACTCTAGCTTAGATCATCCTCGTAATTTCAAAATCTTCAACTTCTGAAAATTTCCAATAGAAGAGGGAAGCTTTACCAGACTTGATAAACTGCTAAGATCCAATTCTTCTAGATTGCTGAGATTACCAAAGGAAGGAAGCTTCTCCACACTTGAGCAATGGCTAAGATCCAGTTTTTTAAGATTATTGAGATTACCGACAAAGGGAGGTAGCTTAACCAGACTTGAGCATCTACCGAGATCTAACTCTTGGAGATTAGTGGAACTTCCAATGAAAGAAGGGAGACTGATCAGACTTGAGCAATTACTAATATTTAATTTCTGAAGATTTTTGGTATACCCACTAGTAGAGGGGAGCTTCACCAGGCTGGAGCAATCTTTGAGATTTAATTCCTTAAGATTGGTGGCAGTTGATAGATCAGGAAGCTCCTTTAAGTTTTTAGACACACACACATCCATTTGAGATTTGGAAGCCGCTGTCCACAGACAAATAATAAGAATAAGAACCTGTTATGTATTACACTTAAATTTAAAAAAAGGAGTTACAATTGTAGTTAACTAATTAAACTATATTACGGGAAAACAAATATTTCATTCAAATTAATTTAAACTAGATTTTCACCCGCGGTACACCGAGACTAAATTATAAATTAATGTATTTAATATAATATTTTTAATTTATTTAATTTTCAAATTTCCAATTAATTAAATTTTATCTAATTAATTTATAATTTTGTTTAGAATATTTTTTTTTTCTTCTTACATTTTATACGGTTTGTAACCTAATTACATTAGATTTGTTTTTAGATAGAATATAAATTTTAAAACACTTAGTTTTGTTTTCTATAATTAAACATAACTATATGCCTATATAGTATGTTCGTCTATATTTTTATGTGTATACAATTTTTTTTTTTGGAATATTAAGAATGTGTTGTAGTATGTGTAATATTTTGTAGTTCATATACTAAATAATTTATAAGTTAATTTTCCAAACTATGACTACAAATCTATAATATATGAAATAAACTAATAGTTTTAGTGTTGGTTCTATGTCCAAACCAGCCATGCTAGGCGGATCACGCAACATGTTCAAAGATTTTTAATCCGCAAAAACTCATCATACGAAACCCGTGAAAGTAAAATATAGTATGTGAGGCTAAAAGTCACTTTTATCAAATCAGTTTTTCAAATTTTTAAAGAATAATATCTCTTCTCTCACCTCCTTATAAAATAAATAAATAAATAAAATCTGTATACATTTACAATAATGTTTGTTACTTTTTAAAACAATTAGTTTCTATAAAAAACACAAATATAAGTAGAATTAATTAATTTATTAAATTAATTATTTAATGTCAATGGTATGCCTGTAAATAAGTGCCAACTTGAAGATTTATTCTATGAAAGTCTCCAAAAATGTATATATAGATTTTAAGTGAAGTAAATAGAAAATACTTACCTTAATTCCTTCCCACAGTTTCTCAAGTTCGCTGTTATACAACCGTAATTCGACCAGGAACTCTGAGTTAAAAATAGGAGGCAAACATGTCATCGGGAAATAGGTCCACTCTAGTAATCGAAGTTTTTGAGACATATACTTTAAATCACATGGTAGATGTAATGTATCATGATCCCCTAGGAATCTTAAGAATTGGAGATTAGTCATTCCTTGAAAGGCTCTCTCACTTATATGGAAATTTACTTTGACATTATTATTCCTGTAAAAGTTGAAATCAATGCCTATGACACTTCTACTAGCCTGAAAAAATAACAAAAATAATATGAGATGGTTCATTATCAAGTAAAATCGATATGTTGGGAGATATGACAAAACTTACTTCTACATCATCAGTGAGTATTTCACAAATGTCTCTCTCATCAACCAAATATAGGCGCTGTCCAGGCTCACGAATAGACTGTTTACGGACTATATCTCTACCTAGTTGGACTAGCAGCTTATGCATAGTTATCATTCCATACTCTATAGAGATAAGAGATTTCTCTACTAATACGTTAAGCCCGTGCCTCACATCCAAGAATATCTCTGCAAGATACTCTTCCACTTTCTCAATCACTCTATAATTAGAAATGCAAGCTATATGAAGAAATAAATATTTATTTTCCTCATCTAAGGCATCATAATTGTACTTCAAAATGCTTTGAATATCGGCGTCAAGGCTAGTCCTTAACCTTGGTAGTTCCTTCGCCCACTCCTGCTTAGACATTCCTCGAAAATAAGAGCCCATAACCCTTAAACCCAAAGGGAGTTCACCAGCAAGTTCTGTAACTTCCCAAGCAAGTTGTTTAAAACCATCTTTAGGTAACTTTTGACCAAAAGCATACGTGCACAAGATTTTAAGAGCCTTGTAAGGTTGTGGAAAATCCACTTTGTAAATATGATTAATCCCATGTGTCCTAAAAAGCTTTCGATCTTGACTTGTGATGATAATCCGACTCCCAGGACCAAACCACCGAGTTTCTTTCGCCATGGCATCAAGTTGCATCGACTGGTCCACACCATCAAGAACAACAAGAACTTTCTTGTCTTTTAGCCTGTCTTCAACAACTCCCAAATGAGATATCTTCATATCATTCTGGTTGGTTATTTGAGACATAAACTGCTGTTGTAACTGCAACTTTGCATTGTAGTCATCGGAACAAGGTCTTGTATATTTTGCTTCGATAGATTCCATAAAGACACTCAGTTGAAAACCGTTGGAGAGATTGTTGTACACAACTCTAGCAATGGTGATCTTCCCAATCCCGGAAGGACCCTAAAGCCCAATCATCCTCACTTCATCTGAATCTAGGCATAACAATGGTTCCATCTTCTCCAAATGAGCTCTCATACCAACCAACCCGTCGAAATCACTTGATGATACTGAATTATTCAACTTGTTGGAAATATCAATAGATATATTTTTTATCATAGCCGCTTCATTATCCCTAACGATATTAGAAGATAGATATCACAACATCGATTAAACAATTATTGAGAAATCACGCATTCAAAAAAAAAAAAAATCTATGAAAAGCTATAAATAATATACAGTTTGTTAGAAATAATTTAAATGGAAATAGAAAACAACGAACCAGTTGTTTGAATGGTAACCGGCGATTGTGGCTACTTCTGCCAAAGCTTGTCTCCATCTCCCAATGTCCTGTTTTGTTTTACCGACACAAGTTTTTTTGAAGATCTTCCCAAAATCTCCATTTAGTTTTTTTACATCAGAGGGATCCACTTTATAGAAAATAACCATCACCGTTTGACCAAGTTCTTCCCTGCACTTCATAATCTCTGCCAATTCGTCAAGACACCAACTCGAAGAAGCGTAGTTTCTCGAGAGTAAGATAATTGCGATCTTGGATTCTCGAATCGCCCGAATGAGTTCAGGACCGATGGACTCTCCTCTCTTGATCTCATTATCAATAAATGGTGTGATTCCCATTCTTTGAAACTCCATTTGAATGTGGCTAAGAAAGTCTCTACGGACATCTTCCCCTCGAAAGCTTGGAAAGACATGGTGCGTCCAGATGCGATTCAAAGGAGATGGAGGAGATGAAGGAGATAGAGAAGGTGAAGGAGATGGAGGTGGTGATGACGTTTCTTTATCATCTTATTGATGGAGTCTGAGTTTTTTAGAAAGCGTGAACAAGCCTATTGTTGCAGCAACAACAGTGGTAAGGAAAAAAGAAGAAGAATCCATTAGCAAGTATGGCTGGAGAGATGATGAATATCACAGATCCTTAAAGAGAGCTATGTGCAAAGGAGACTATTTATATACACTACAAAAGAACGTTGACCCATTGACTCAAAATATGTTTTTTTTTTTTTGTTGTTAAGTTTCTCTATTGACCTTGACCTCATTGACTGAAGAGTCTTCGCAACTACCCACTAGTAGAGAGGAAGCTTCCTTCAAAGATTTCTCTTTAGAAAAAAGAAGTAGAAAAGTAATTTCTCTAACATTTACATTCAAAGACATTATTTTTTGGAATAAGGTATGAAATTCGATTTAATGATGCAAATAGGCAACGGGAAATTCACAAGAAATGTCGTGGAAGTAGTAGTGACTAAAATCCAAAATCTAAACTTTATACAAAAGGTGTGACAAAACTGGAAATGGTATATTTTCGTTTTCGTTTTGGAAATTTGTTTTCCTTTAATCCATAATCCAATTCAAGAGTTTAGAAAGAAAAAAAATTTAGGAAATATTGTTTTTGAGGTTTTAGCCAATTTTCAATGAAAATAATCAATAGTTTAGGTTTCTCATAAGAAAATACTCTTTTTCTGTACATAATTAGTTTTCATAATTCCGATTTATATTTCTCTGTGATCATCGTATTTTTGGTTTATACTTCTTTGTGATCATCATATTGTAGATTTATATTTTAAGGCAATCTTGATTCAGTAGATTAATTATTACCCTGAAATATAGCATAGTAATTTACTAAAGTTGTATAAATATCATCAGTTTGAAAAAAAAGGGGTATAAATATCATCATTGCATAATAACCTCTATTAATTAAATCTAAATATTGCATGTTATTAACAAAAATATAAGATTATATCTAAGTTTTTATTTATAATTGTAAATCATCTATCATTTCTTTAAATTTTTTCTTTTAATAAAGATATATGAAAAAAGATTTATAGAAAATGAAAAATAATAATTAAAAATTATCTTGTCTAGATATTTATTATATTTTCTAAGTTAACTTTTAACTACTTATATAGAGTGAAAAGATTATATAAATTATTTTCTCCTATAATAGTTCTTTTTATTTGTAAAATGTTTCTTTTGTCAGATCATTTATTTAATTTATGTCCTGATTTTCTTATCTCATATGGATCATGTGCTTACTTAGCATAGATATTTTGATTTACGTTTTAGTTAAATTACTTACTTAGATTTCCTATAAATGCATATTACTCTTTTAGTTAACTGAAACTTTTGAGAAAGAAAAATAAATATTTTATCTTGATGATTTCTCTCATCCTCTGATTAAAAATTACTCATTTGGTTTTGTTTTGTAATAAAACGATACATTCCAGACCAAAAGATCTACGTCACAGAAGTCGCCTCAGACAGTGAAGAAGATGACAACAAATAAGATAGACGTCGCCTCTCTTTTGGAGACAGGGGGAATAAGTAATAAGTGAGTAATATATGATAGTGAAATATATGGTTGTGAGATAGTTGAATAAATGGAGGGTTGTAAAATAAAGTAGAGAGTTGAATAAATGGAGGGTTGTAAAATAAAGCTTAGGGAATATTACATAGAATATTCCTTTGATTTTGACAACAAAAGCTCTTACATTTCAACGCCAACTGTCTAGAAAAAAGCTTGGATTTGTCATTTGTGTCAGGTGAAATGGATAGTTACTGGAGATTAAAAAGCTTGGTGAATGATTTTCCGGTTAGCCGACAAGGATCGATATACTCATGGACAGTAGATGAGTTTCAGACCAGCTTAGGGAAAAAATGTGGGTCAATGAACATGGATGAGTTGGTTAAGAATATATCTAGTGCTGAAGAAACACAAGAGGGGTTGAAGAGACAAGGCTCAATATCTCTGCCTCGAACACTTAGCCAAAAACCTGTTGATGAAGTTTGGAAATATATCACACAAGAAGACAACACCAAGAACAATGGAGTAACTAAGGTTCCTGATCATCTTCAGAGACAACAAACCTTAGGGGACATCACTCTTGAAGAGTTTTTAACTCGTTCTGGAGCAAAAGTAAATAATATGAACACAGGTTTGGGTGTTCAGTTCCAGCCGAAAGCAATGGTTTCTGATTTTACGAACAATATAGTTCCAAGGTGTCATGATTCTAATATGCATCAAAATGTGAATGGGTCTATGTCAACGTATCAACCGCAACAATGTATCATGTGTAAGCCGAATGGTTATTCATATGTAGGACAACAAATCCGAATCTCGAATGGTGTCACAGGCTTTATCGACCAAACTGTGCAAGCTGAGAAGAAAAGCTTGGTCCCAAGAGTTACGACAAATCCTAGTGGAGCCATAGCATGTTCTTCGGTTAACCCATATCCAATATTAAATAAGATGCAAAATAACGATGGTACGTCTTCATTACTGTCACCATCTCTGAACATTTATAGTGGTAGTACTAGTACTACAAGGGGTAGGAAGATTGATAATACCGTCGCGGCAGATAATAAAATCACTGACAAAAAACTGAAAAGAAAGATAAAGAACCGAGAATCAGCAGCGAGATCACGGGCTCGGAAGCAGGTAAACAAAATCTTTATCTATACAGTTTAATTGATTTAGTGTAACGTACCAAACTTCTCCATTTGCCATGTTAGGCTAAAACTATGGAGCTTGAACTTGAACTTGGAAATTTAAAGAAGAAATACCAAGAGCTACTAAAAGAACAAGTAGATATGCGGAAAATGCAAACCGAACCGGTAATTTATTTCTCCAACTGGTACATCAATTGAAAGATTTGCCACATCTAACTTCAAAACTTTTTTCTAAAACTTTGTGAAGGGAATGATTCAACTTCAAGGAAGACCAGAGAGAAAGTTGAGGAGAACGAACTCGGACATTATGTGAATCAAGAAGACTGGAGCTGGAGGATAATAAGTTTATTTAGTTCATCATGCTTTGTTTTTGCCTTTCACAAAAAAAAAAAAAAAAAAAAGTTGTTTTTGCATATATATGAATGCTGGGTATAATTTTAACTATTGCCTAGTGATGTTAAAACGGACTGGCCCTGCCCTTTAAGACCCTGTCCATTAAGACTCTGCCCATTAAATAATATACCCGTTTAGATCCATTTAATATTATACCCGTTTAGACCCTGCTCATTTATTATTGATATTGTTACTGAAGCCCGTTTAAGATTTTTTACCTATTTTGTGTTTGGGTTTTGTTGTCTAATTAAAGCCCACAAGAAGCAAATCTTTACAACACAAGTCTTTACCAAACACAAACACAACACAAGTCTTTACACATTTCCGTTTCAAGTTCATTGGATCTTTAGTCTTTTGACTATTCTTCAATTTCCGTTTCTTCCTCATTCATCCCCAATGTTCTGCAAAACCCTGCAAACACAAACACAAAACACAATAGTGTCAAAGGTTCTGAAAGACTAGAAAAACAAATATAACATATGTCGAAATGAGAAATTAAAATGCTAATTTTGGCATAACATCTGTCGAAATGAAAATTAACAAGTAAACTTACAATTACTCTTATTAGCATTATCATTATCACACAAAACGTATTCATGAAAAACTCAAACAAAACTCAAACATCATAGTCCCTCAAACACTTACACGAAAGGATGATGTGTTACCTGATCTTTAGTGAGATAATGGTTGCAAACTCAAGCAAATATGAAACACCAAGGAGGCGCACTTAACATCACACTCAAAGAAAGAAACACAATAGTATATACTACATTGAACATTGGCTGAAAATTCAAATTCAAACCAGAAACACAACAATTACAAACCTGATGAATAACTTCGAACTTCTCCAAAGCAACAAAGCAACAAAGGGTTGAAACACACACTCAAAGCAACAAAGCAACAAAGGGTTGAAACACACACTCAAAGCAACAAAGAGGTAACGATACTGAGCATACTGAGAATCAAACATTCTCTAGTCCACTAAACAAACAACAAAGCAACAAAGGGTTGAAACAAATCACAAATACTGAGAATCAACACAACAAAGGGTATACCCATCAATCAATAATCATAAATTGTAAAACCCACGAAGCAAATATGAATCATACAAGTATACAACACAGAACAAGACCAACACCAAATAATCAATTGAACTGAAGGATTAGAGAGAGACCTTGTGAATCCTCTAATGGTGGCGTGACGATGGCGTGATGGTGGAGAAAAAGGTTGTGTATGCTCGGAGCCTCCGAGTCGGAGCGTGACGGTGGCGAAAAGATTCGTCGGGATCAGAGAGCAAAAGATGACGGAGGTGGGTTTCTGCTTCGCGATTGTGAGTTGTGACATTAGCCCTAACCTCCTACCACTAAACGACTAAACGTTGTCGTTTACATCAAAAATTCAAAAAAAAAAGAACTATCGGGCTACCCATTTAAAATTAAATAAGACCCGTTAATAAAAGGGCTTAAACGGGTGCACCCAATTAAAATTATTGGTTTTCTAAACGGATTCGGATCTAAAAACACTGTACAGAGCCCTATAAGACCCGCGGGGCTTAAGCCCATTTTAACATCACTACTATTGCCCAAACAATAAACAAATAAGCTATTTTCTTAGTCAGTTTGACCGTGCTTGATTATTTATTTTATTGGACCAGATAAGTAGTTCATGAGGTTTGAAATACAGATCCTTATCTTGTTTGATGCAGGATTTTATTCACAATATAAGCTACAAAAATGTATGTTAAAGTTTATGGACACATTAACCAGAGAAGTAGTTCCTGAGGTTTGAAAAACAAATCCTTAATTGTTGGGCTACGCAACTGGTAGATGTCATTTGCAGCAACCACCACAACATTTTAACACTCCAAGAATTGATTGTAACAACATGAAAATAGTTCTGATCGATTTCTCAATTAAATCTTGGGACTTTTCGTTTGCTCTCAGTTCTCAAATCATCCGTCTATTGTTACATCAATCCCATCTTCCCATTCCAGATTCACAACCTCATCCACTTGTACATCATGTTAATATCAACAGCGACGGCACACAAACCATTGTCAGCCAGAACCTGCTTCATATGGATCACTCGATATTGATCACGTACTACAAACATGGAAAATAACATAGCATAATAACCCTTTCAGATCAAATACGCCAGAACAAAGACAGCTTTGGCCTAGTCTAAACCTGTGATGAGCAGATATGTCAGGTAAGGCCGCCAGCCCTTATTTTCTTTTCTAATTTCCAAGTCCTCACCATAAACGATCAATAACGGTTTAAACGATCAAATAAAATTAAAATTAAAATAAATGTGCCACGGTGAAATGTGGAACCAGACATGCAAAGAAACTTTGTTTGTACCACCAGGGAAAGATGATATAGATAAGTTAGTGGCGGCAATGTAATCTCTAGCACGGATAACCCGATGCACATCCTCTGCCCTTCCATGAGATCATTTTCCGGTGATCTCTGCCTCTGAATGATCTCACAAGAAGCTTACCGTCTACAGGCTTGCACAAACCGACATCAACCACAGTTGTCGCTGTTCCTCTTTTAGAATCTGGAGATGGGTCGTCCACGTAGTAGTCGAACAACATTGCTAAGCATCTGATTTGATGAGATAGGAGATAGTTTTCTTGATCTGAAGGAATAATCTTCAACATATGAAGGTTCACCTGATACCGCCACAAAAACGTTACAGAGATGTTATAGTTGGTGTCATAGAGTAAAGATTAGTATATGTTTACTGGGCGTAACACTTACTTCTGCTTCCATTGCTCGAAGTTCATTATAATGGTCACTTTCATTTGTCCCATTGTCATTTTCTGACGAAGAAGAAGCATGGAGAGACAGAGAAAACAAAGGAGGTCGAAGAGGATACTCCATGCTAATATAGACCTGCCAATACAACTCAATTTTAACACTTAAGAATGAAAAAGATAAAGGGAAGACAGCGTTTTTAGAAGTTACCGTTGCTTCTAACTTCCACAACTTTCCGCCATCTGTTTTCCTGGAGAGCACAAGCGCAAACTCTCTCGCACCATAATCCACCCATGAATTATCAGGGCACAATGCTTCCACATGCGCCTCAGTTCTCCCGGCTGGCTCATCTACTTCACTATCATCGTCCAAAACAAGATCCAAATCATCTTCGTATATCTTGAAACTTGGTGACTTTCCTTTGCTAATTGGAGAATCTAGGTTCTTTGTCATCAAGGCCAACTGCCTTGACCGTGCTTGATTAGATACTTTCAATGGGGTATGATTGGAACTGGTTAACGAAGCAGCCGCTGTGACCAAAGAGGGAAGTTCTCCATCTTCCCGTATAGTTTCAAGATCTTCCTTTCCAGAAATAGATCTTCCCTCTACATCGATTTCCATAGGTTCTGGAACTTGTTCCACACTGTTCAGAGTCAGAGAGCATGACTTACTAGCCGAAGGCCGTATATGTAACCAGGAATCCAAAGCACAGAGAACCTTATGGAGTGCCCACGGAGCATCTTCGCAGTTGACCACTGGTAACTCATGTTTCATGAGCAAATCAAGCTGTTCCCTGTTGCCAGTAGAAGTTTCCAAAGTATTCAGCAAAAACAAACATATCAACAGAAATGATTACCTATGGAAGCTCTTATCACAAAGTCGACAATGCTGCAGGAAGATTAATTTGTTGACTGCCAAGTTATTGACAAAACAAAACTATTAACTGTACGAAGGATATGCTGATAGAACTTTGGATTGTGTTTCTTAAAATAAACTATTAAAACCAAACTATTAAACCTACAAATTTTCTGTAGTTCTTTGCATTGTGTTCTTTAACTAAGACGGAAAACATACAGAGTGGTGAACTCACGCAAGAGCCAGATGCGCTTTCTTCCGCGAGCGTATTCTTTGCAGAACTGTTTGCACCCTATGCTGCTGGCGATACAATGAGAGATTAGGCACAAACGCATCACTTTTAGCTGAGTCAGTGTTATGAGCTTCTTCGCCTAGTAAAACTGGTGACACTTCTGGTAAAATATCAATTCCCGCCAAATGTTGTACCCATTTGTAAGGCCTTGAAGTTCTGTTCTCATCAAATGCCTGACCATCACCAAGGATGAGCTTGGTCGACTGTATGGAAGACCGGCCATACGAGGAGAATTGAGTATGCTTTTTAAAAGTAAAGTTGTCAAAACCACATGTAGAAAACTGAAACACAAAAACGAAAAGTTACCTGATGAGGAGGCTCAAGTCCAGCATCATCTGGAAATAAGTTACAAAAGATGTTTTTCTCTGGTCCATCCTGAGAGCCTTCAGCATCAACACATACTACGTTCAACTTCAGCAGGTACTCAAACTTGAGAATGACAAGTTTGAAGGATTTTGCATCAGGCATCTCATCATCATATATGTGAAGGAAAATCTTGAGAGGGTGGACTTGATATAATCCTGTCTTGTCAGAACCTTCTTTGCTAGTAAGTTTCTTGGGTCGTTTTCTTCTCCTTTGTCCATCATCATCGTCATCAGGTCCATCGTCCTCCAACCTAGAACTCTCTGGATTATTCAATACACCTGAAGATCAATACCAAATTAATACTCCTTTCGTTTCAGTATTAGAGACCAAAGTAAGTATTAAAAACAATACCTGAGTCCTTTTTCGATTGTTGTCTAGCATAAGCTTGAGCATCCTTAAGGCTCCCAACTACCTCCAAATCAATGCTCTCTTCAAAAGCTTCCTTTTGTGCCAAGAGCTGTGAGTATAGAACATAAAGCGGAGGAGGAAGCAGCTCAGCTAAATTATGCTGCTTCAGTTTCTTTGTGTGCTGTATACCCAACTGGTTCTGTACTGGAAGTGATGCTTTCTTCAGAGACTTGAGGTGTAAAGGAAGACTTGACAAAAATTTCTTACGCTCTGCAATGGTTTCTAGTAAACTCTTCTTCTTTTGCTCCAATCTCGCTCGTTGCTTACACAATTCTTTCCTCTGAATCAAAATACATATAAAGGTGATGAACGGTACATGTTTCCGAAAAGTGATTCCCCTATATTCTTTCGCCGTATTATTGATAAACCAGCTTTTAGCATTTTACGATTAGTTTGCAAGAACTCTTTCTGCTGGATCATTCGACTACTCCAATATTCCAATATACCAATAAAGTCCTAAAAACACTCAAATCATTTCTACCAAACGTAAACATTCAATGGAGATGAACTTGAATAAATGTCAGATATGATGATTGAGTCCTACCTGATGAAGCTCAAAATTGAGTCTCTTAGGCATCAAAACATGTGAACTATCACTTGATTGCGATTGGTCCTTGATAGCTTCAGGAGCATCTCGAAAGAACTCTTGTTCAGGAACAAGATCAATGTCAGGATACTTAGATTTGAAATCCCTACAAGCCTTAATAGCTTTAACGTAATGGCTCTTCTCGTACATAAGATTATGCAATTGCAATGTCGTGAAATCAACAGGTGCTTTAGCTCGTTCCGTCTCCGCTTTCACTTTATCTTCCTCAGTCAGAATCGCACGATTCGCCTGCGAAATGAGAAGGAACGAAACCCTAAGTTTGGTATAGAAAAGGAAAAAAAAAAGAGAGGCGGAGGAAGAACCCTAGAGATTGTTAGAGAAACCTGACGAAGATTAACGAAGTTGAGGAACATTTGTGTGAGGAGTTCTCGAATCTCAGATTTGTGATTTCCTTCTTTTTTCATGGAGAGCATCGTCGCGACGATTTCTTCTACGGAGGCTTTGCTCTCTCGAAGTAACTCGAGTGGAGATTTACCTGGCTCTCGCGGTGGTTGTGTAGTCTCCGTCGTCGTCGTTACTTCCGGCGTCGGGATTTCGTCGGCGGTGACCATTCCTTCTTCTATTTCGCCGTCCTCCATTGTCGATTTCTCCCCAGTCAGGCTCCCTTACTTCTGGCAGGATTTATGATTTTTTTTCTAAACTATTTTAATTACAAACAAAAATGTACTTCCATGGTTAAATTTAGGAGAAATTTGAACGTATAACCAAAAAAAATCTTTAAATTCATTTTATAACTATTTTAACCATCAAACTATTATACACGCTGTATATTTTCTATATTAATCACTAAATTATCCCTCCCACCACCACCACTTATCATCATCATCTCCTACCACCACCAACCACCGGCCACCATCCACCACCACCTCCGACCACCGTACACTACCAACTCCAGCCACCGCACACCACCTCCAGCCACCTCCAGCCACCTTCAGCCACCGGCCACCGGCCACCGTCCAACCACCTCTGACCACTGTCCAACCATCTCCGGCCACTACCTCCGACCACCTCTGACCACCATCCTCTACCACCTCTGACTACTTTCCTCCACCATCATCACAACCTTTTTGGTAATTTTTCCTACCCTTTATGTTATTTATTTAATTTTTGAATTATTATGCTATATTCTTAACTATATACTAGAATTTGGCTAGTTGGCAAATTGAGTTTTGTGAAGTAGTAATTACTTATGTTATAATTATTTTTCGTAAACAATCATTGGGTCCGAATGGTTACTCCTGTCGGGGCAGATAAATCCGTCTGCGAATTAAACTGTTCTGTTTTTGGTGTGAACAATAAACTATTGGAGTCCAACTCTATTTATATGCTAAAACGGTTTATAGTTAGTTTTCTACAGTTTGTTCTCTGTTTTCTTTATACAATATTACTATAGCCTACGCTTGATGAATGATAAATAAAAAGCGGTCTACTCCGCAGACGGATTTTTGTTTCAACCGCTGCACCTGCAACCATTAACACCCATTATATACTAACGTTGTAATTTTTAGTTGATATCAATAAAATTGTTTTGTAAAAATTGTTTGTTTTACAAAACAAAAATATACAAACGATAAAAATAAAAATAAAAAAATCTACTTTGTGATAACAAAATAACATAAGAGTGTAACACAAATCCGTAAATTTTCAACAAATAAAAATACTAATATCTTTAGAAGCGATAAAAAATTGTAGCAGAAAACTTAATAGACAAATTTTATATCATTTTGTGATTAGTAAAAATTAAAATGGTAAATCACATAACGCAGTAAAAAACATATTACATGTTAAGAAGTGTTCTAAAATTTCTTATTGTTTGATCTTTAAAAAAATGAATTTTCTTTTGGTAAGATAGGTAGATAACCTGACTGGATTTATAACAAAAATATAGTCTTTGTCATATTTTGTGTGTAAATATCAGTGGGATAAAACTAAATTATCCTTGTTTTAAGTGTTTTGATAAAAAGAGTATATACACTAAATGACTATGGATTCAAACAGAATTAACAAACTAACCTTCGTCTATAATACTTTTGTGATAGGGGTAGCAAAATTATAAGGTTTTGTATTATTCTACTTCTTTCTTTTTCGATTTCAATCTCTCTTAAAATCTTGGTCGTCGTGTTTTTTTTTAACACATGACATCTCGTTTTGTAACACGTTATTTTCTCAAAACTACATGTGATAGCAAAAGATCTTTTTTTTTAATGTTATATATTATATATATATATATATATTAATATTTTTGAAGTACATATTTTACCCTTTTACTTATACTTAATCCCATAAATCTCTCTATCTAATCCAAACATAAATATATGATTCTCCTTTCACTTTTATTTGATCTTATATTTAAATTATTTTGAATTGTTATATAAAACATTTACTTAATAAAAATTTTGATTTTTTCTGTATATGATGTAATTCAATTTTTTTAAATGGATATATATTACTCAATCGATGAATAAAAAAAAACATGTATACAATGTTTCACATCGTTTGAATAAATAGGACAATTTTTCAGAGTTATACTATAGAAGAAAACAAAATAATTCCAATAAAATGAGCAGGGGAGCTTTGATTTACCAAACATTCAAATTTATAAAATTTATTTAGTTTACTTTAGTTCTTTATTTTTAAATAATTTAAACTTTTACAAAGTTAAAATATCATTAAATCGATACTATACGGGTAAACATTATTTCTTTATTTTGTTAACACTATCAATATTAGACTAATAGACATATAATTAAATTAATTAAATTTATATGATGTATAAAAATCAAATTGCTTTGCGGTATGATGCGATTTAAATCATAAAATTAACTATCAAAATACAATTATACAATCTTAAACACTAAACAAAGCAAACAAATACAACTTAAAATTTTAACTTTTTGTCAAAGTGTACAATCTAGTATTTTTTAAAATACTTCTCATTAGATATACTATCTTCATTTATGAAAAGTTGAACACAACAATATATAACATAAAAAAAAAAAAAAAAATTGGAATTGACTTTGTCAAAATTTAGTCAAGATGCGAGTCAGGTAAGTGAAGAAGAGGCAAGTCCCCCAAAAGAGTAACATTGATGTATTCATTAGGGAAGTGAGCAGGTAATCCTGGAATCAACAATGCAACAACCCTGAAACACCTCAATAACCATCCTTCTCTGAACTCTCCACCTATCCAATATGGTATGATGAGACTTCGTATCAACTCCCACATTGCATTCATTATCTTTGGTATAGCCCATAAAATATTAAAGTAGTTTTTGTTTGGCTCCTCTTGCTCTACCTGAATATAACATCAAACAACAAAAGATTATCATCAGTAGCGGAAGTGAATAAATGGTATTATGAGGGAAATGGACAATAAGTCTCATATTTCCCAAATGTATTTGATTATATCATTTAGCTTGTGTTCCCTTTTGTTTCCATCTAAGACTAGAAGTACATTCTCATATGAGAGGGAACTTCATTACGGAACAAAACATGTCAAGAATTATGCAATGCCCTAATCATATAGATGAGTACAAAAAAATATAGATAATAGATAGTAGTAATATGCAACCAACCTTTCCTTTATAGCAACTGTCATAGTAAAGGCATGGCCCAAAGTGCTTGAACATGAGTGTCTTGTCATCGAAAGGCAACCTAGGAACCATGTCGTTGCAATATACATATCTTTCATACTTGACGTCAAACTTCTTCAACGAATTTTTCATGAACGTTCCAAACTCCTCATCACCTACACGTGGCTGCCCAAATGTGTAAACTCCTTCAAGCCTTTCTAGTATTTTCTCCTCATCATGCATCACCAACACGGCCGTGAATAGGATCGCTAGGGCTCCACCTAGACTATGTCCGGTCAATATAAATTTAGATGTTGGGTTTTGGTCGAGAATTTCTTTTAAATGACGCCTAACAGTGTAGTATGCATATAAACTTGTTTCTTTTTGGGTTTGGTCAAGATTTACTTCTTTAGGCCATCCTTCTTTTTGAAGTCCTAAAGCTTTCATGAATCCGCCATGGATCTTTCCCACATTTTTAACTTCGTACCTATATTTTGGAAATCAATATTAGTTCTATCAGGGGAACCAAACGCTGAACTTCCATTATTTATATTAATTGAATAAAGACAGAATTAATTAATGAAGATTTTTGTATGAAGAGAAATCAAAACAAACATTCCGGCCAGGATCTTAGATCTATGTATCAAGATAAAAAAAATTACAAGGAGAGATCCAAGTCTGTACACCAATCATCTCCATCGAAAGGATCAGTACCTCTGAAACTAACGATGATTAGGTTTGGAACTGTGCTTGTGTCTTTTATAACAATCACCTCGGTTGATCTTTGTTTCTGGTAACCTAAAATATCCAAGAAATACATATATTATTTAATACATTTTTGTTTTTGAATTTGTTAAAAAGAGAAAACTCGATGAAATACTCCTATGAAATATTTTAGAAAAAATTATAAATTAAAGATTTATAGATAAAGTGATGATATATCATGGTTTTTATGGTTTTTAACCATGATATTAGGAGTCTTTTATAGTCTTTTGATTTGTTTTATAGGATGTTTTAGAGTCTTAACGGGGTTTCTAGGATTTTGGCATGAAAGGAGCAAAATGAAGCAATTACAAGGGATTTTGGAGCAATTCAGCTAAGGAAGAAAACTTGGAGCCGAGGAAGGATGAGAGTGTCGATCGACACTGCCTTAGCATCGATCGACACCGTGTTTTGTCTACGAGAGAAGCCAAGTTTTGGAAGTTTTACAAATCTGCCCCAAAGTTTTCCATATTTGCAACATAAGTCCATAACGTGTTTTTGGACATATAAATAGTATTTTTAGGTTTTACAAATCCTGAAGTTTTATTCTAACAAGTTTTATTTTCTGCAACCCTGTGAGATTTTGAGAGCTTTTGGGAGAGAGATCTGAACTGCTTTGAGAGAAGAATTCTTAAACTCCTTCTTTACTCTTTTAATCTCAATTGCTTATTATTCAGAATTATGTTTTGTTCTTCATCTCGGTAAATTAATAACCTCTATAAATTAATAAATTTCTCCGGTCCCAAGTTGGGACTAGTGTAATTTTGGATATTATTCGATAAAATAATAAATTAATAACTTTTTTAAAAATCCCATGTAAAAATATGGTCCCATCAATATCATAAATTAATAATCAAATAAACTAATATATATATCTAAGAATATTTAGTGAAATATGAATATATTGTTGTTTGTTTGTTTTTGAATTTGCTTTCTTTGGGCCAATTAAATTAACTATTCATAAATCTTAATATACAAAGTGGGAAGTAGGCTTACCATTCCAACAGCTGTAGAATCCTAATAAGTCCATCTGTGCCACAACATATGTAGTTAAAAAGAGGGATTATAAGTCCAATACACAGTTTTATCTGTTTCTCTTATTTTCTTAATCAAATGAAATCATGCATGATCATGCTTATGATTATAAGATAAAGTTAAATAATTAGATGAAAAAAATATACAGCTAATGACAGTACTATGCATCAGTTGTCGTATATTTAGATATAAAACTCTAGGCAAAGAAAAAGTTCTCTTCAAATTTACAAGGAAAACAAAATAAAACCACAGAAAAATAGAATAAGAAAAGAAAACAATCATGAGTGTTATTATCTATAAAATGATAGATATATCGTATCGTTATTGTGTCTTTGTCCAAATTCAAGTCTCTGTAATGTTATATTGTTTGACAACTAAAAAAAACAATTTAGTATCAAAGAGAACAAAAAAAACAAAGAAAGCATTTCAAAACAATAAAATATCATTTAGTTTAATAGGAAATGGCCTTACACCATTTTTATCTCCATTTTTTGCACCAGTCACATCACAAACCATATATATTCGACAAGATCAATTCAAAGTCAATTATTAATGATAGAATGTGAATCTGCATGAGTACATCAAAACTACTATTGTTTAATATGAAACCTATATAATTTTATTATAGCGAGAGTTGTGAAAGAAAAGAAATATCGTTAATATAAAAGGAAAGAGTTAAATAATAAAACCTTCCAATGGTTGTGAAGAACGGAGCTGACGAAGTTTCTATTCTCGTAAGACAGCTTAGAAGCCATAATTGACAACATTGCTTTGTATCTTTTACTTCCTCTCTCTACCTTCTGGTCTAACTCTAATCGCCGGTCTAGGATTCCGATTAGTGATGCAAATGTCGCTGATGTTTTCTCCGGCCAAATAATCTTTCCTGAAATATAAATATTTATGATAAACTCAAACCGCAGATAATTTGCAAAAAGAAAAAGAAAAAAAAATGGTAATCATGATATTGGTGTCACCAGTTGTGTTTAATTGTAGGTCGCGTCATCTCCCAGACGTTGTTTCAACACTGGATTAGTTAAAAGATTATGATAAACCAGAAAACCCCTTTGGAGAACATTAGCGTGACACATAATGACATAATTTTTTCTGAAGTATAATTCATAGCATAACCATCAATTATTTGTCTATTATATATATTCTCATAGTTCCCGTTGAAACGAAATGAAGAAAATAATTATAATGTTTTTGACGTAGAAGTTTAAGTTTAGCGTAATTAATCCAACGTATACGTATACCCACTAACCTTCTAAACAAAAGGGCAAAAAAAAAAACTGTTTTAAGAAAATCTGACCTTTGGAAAGATTTGAGAGTATCATGAAGAAACCACCATTAGAAGAAAGAAGGTTGAGCCAATAAGCAAAAGAAAACCCCAAAAATATAGAGGTTTCTTCAGGAGAATCATGAGTTTTTGAACAACGATGGATACAAAGATGATCCACCGTCGCCTGAATCTTGAAAGATCATCCTCAACCCTCTCTTCCGAAGAATCAATGAACTTTCTGTTCCCGATATCCGAGGAGAAGAGAAGATGTATGAGATCCGACACGGTGGCTTCTCTCGGATCCAACACAAAGTAGTTTTTGGTTGTACACATTTTGTTATGTGTTTTTGGGGTTGTGGTTTATTTGTCAACGTTAATTTATCTTCAAAAACGTGGAAGAGTTGTTTTGCAAGCTAAGTCACGTTAGCTTGCTGTACTTAATTATAAT
Organism: Camelina sativa; assembly: GCF_000633955.1. Classification (NCBI taxonomy): domain Eukaryota; kingdom Viridiplantae; phylum Streptophyta; class Magnoliopsida; order Brassicales; family Brassicaceae; genus Camelina; species Camelina sativa. Next base: position 5,955,339 of record NC_025702.1, on the reverse strand, counting down.
GTTAAGATTATTATATATAGTAAATATTTAATTGTACCACGAGCATTTGTTTTGGATTTGTTTAATTATATATTAATATTACGATTAGGATGGTCATATGAAGAAGGTTGGTGTATATCCACAATTCAACGTTATTCACATGGGTTGTGTGTATGACCTACTGGTCGGCTGGAGAAGAATATGATTTGACAAAATTCTTACAAGAATTAAAAACTATGATTGTCTAAATAATAATTAATTAACGTGACATTTTAAGATTTTTCTTTACAATACTTTGTTTTAATGAGAATCACGTAAAATCCATCAATTTTAAGCGGATTTTGGATTAAGATTTTTCTATTTCCACAGTAATAAAACACTTAAACTTCAATCCAACTTAATAACTAGAACTAGACAATTATTATTTCTTTAAATTTTTTTGTGTGACATTATTTTTGTTACGAAATTAGTAGATTGTAAAAACTTCGTTTAAGACCATTATGAACTTGAGGTCAATGTTCCCATGTTATAAATATAATCCGGTATAAATCGAGGTCATGAATGTTTTGTGGTTTTTATTTAGTAATGGTTTTTTATTTTAGTTTTTACAAAATTAATTTGTATGTTTATTTTTGGTCTTTCAAAGTTATGTCAAGCTTTGAGTTCGTTTATAAGGTTTGCAGTTTGCTTTCGCAACTCTTTAATTAAGAATTCTATTTCAATTTACTTGGTTTAGTTTTTCTTTTTTATATCCATGAGGTTTTGAATGATTCGATTTTGGTTGTACACTAATACATTCAAGATTGCGGGCTACAAGAATATGATTTTTTATTTTTGATTATATATTAATATTACGATTACGATAGTCACATCATGAAGGTTGGTCTATCTTTACAAGCAACATTACTTTTTGAAAAAGTTTGGCATATATTGAAATTATAGGTTTTTGATTTTACTACAATATACTTGATACCTCCTTGGCCCCGTTAAGCACTCTAAACCGATAGAGATGACAGAGAGGAAAGAAATCTCAATTTTTGCTTATTTTTTTTTTAAATATTTGCATTTATACCTACTTTCTCTCAATCTTACCTCACTTATACCTACTTCTAACTATTGCTATACTTTTGTACAGTGTTTTTACATTTTAGCCTTCACTTCTTCTTACCCTTACAATCTTCAATATACCTGAACTATTAACTGAACTACTAACTAACCGAATCACTGTAGCTAACCCGTTTCACTGTAGTTGCTCAATTTTTTTTGTTTTTTACTCCAAAATTCTAAACCTGATAAAAGTAAAAATTTAAATTAACCAAAATTCCCAAATTTCTCAACCCCCAATTTTTGAAACCTTAGATCCCCAAATGCTCAAGTCCTAAATCCCCAAATACTCAATTCTCAATCCCTAATTTCCCAAATCCTCAATCCTTAATTCCCCAAATTCTCAATCAATAACCCCAACCTTCATCCCCTTTTTGTCGGAACCCCTTTACTCCCATGCGAATGGCAAATAACCGTCGCATTTCTTGATTCTTCAAACCCTCGTCAAGCGCTTGCGCTGGTACATCTGGCAATGAATCCGCCGACTGTGATGACCTTCTCCCACGCCGTCTGTTCGCTACGGATCGTTACCCCGATGCTAGGCTTAATGTTTACTCCCGGCCAGATATCCTCACCGCCATATACAAGGTTCTTAAAGGCACTCCGGAATTTTAGAGGATTCTTGGGTCTAGTTTGGGGTCTCTTTTCAGGCTTCGGATTATTGAGTCCCCTATATCCTGTAAGTTACTCCACTCTCTCCTTTGTAGACATGTTCTATCCATAAAAAGATACGAAATGTGGACTGTTTTTGGTGGATACCCCATAAGATTTTCCTTGATAGAGTTTGGAGGTGTTACTGGTTTACCTTGTGGCGAATTTCCTGAAGACTACGACCCCGAAGATGACCCTAGTCCTGATGTTGATGGTGAATGTTACTAGGACAAGTTGATTGGGGAAGATCGAAAGGCAACTTTAGCTAATGTCCACAATACTTTTGCAAACCCTGCCATCACTGATCAAGATCGGAAGCTTCGTCTTGCTCTTCTTCTCATTGTTGATGGTGTACTGATTGCCTCCAGCCAAACCCATAGACCGACGTGGAAGTATGTCGAGATGCTTGAAGACATTGATTTGTTCCTAGCATTCCCTTGGGGTAGAGAATCTTTTCTGAAGACTATTTCCACAATGAGACCTGATTTGAAATCCCAACCAAAACCAGTCGCTAAATGAGCTAGACGTCAGGCCAATGTTTCTAAACCGGTGGACCCATTAAAGATTTTCACTGAGAAGCTGCAACAGAAGACTTTTTGTTTGCATGACTTCCCTCTAGCTTTTCAACTGCTCGCATACCGTAACATCTCTGGCTTACTTGATAAGATACAAGGGGCTGGTGATCCACGTACATTTTTGGAATGGGATTCAACTGGCCTTCCAAAGAACAATCTACCGCTAACTGATGTATTATCTGTAGAGCATTATTCAGGCGTAAGTTCTTTATTCATTTTGCTTTTTTCACCATATCCACATGGATACAATTTAAAATTTTATTTTGTATCCACAATCGCAGTTATCAGTAACCCCTTATCTTGATGTTGTTCCACCGGAACCCGGTTGGGGAGAGTGGGACGATGAAGCTAAAGATAAAAGGATTGCACAATTGCAGTCTAAAATTGAACAAGANTTCCACAATGAGACCTGATTTGAAATCCCAACCAAAACCAGTCGCTAAATGAGCTAGACGTCAGGCCAATGTTTCTAAACCGGTGGACCCATTAAAGATTTTCACTGAGAAGCTGCAACAGAAGACTTTTTGTTTGCATGACTTCCCTCTAGCTTTTCAACTGCTCGCATACCGTAACATCTCTGGCTTACTTGATAAGATACAAGGGGCTGGTGATCCACGTACATTTTTGGAATGGGATTCAACTGGCCTTCCAAAGAACAATCTACCGCTAACTGATGTATTATCTGTAGAGCATTATTCAGGCGTAAGTTCTTTATTCATTTTGCTTTTTTCACCATATCCACATGGATACAATTTAAAATTTTATTTTGTATCCACAATCGCAGTTATCAGTAACCCCTTATCTTGATGTTGTTCCACCGGAACCCGGTTGGGGAGAGTGGGACGATGAAGCTAAAGATAAAAGGATTGCACAATTGCAGTCTAAAATTGAACAAGAGCACATTTTCACAAAGAAGGAGTGGCCTGGTGGCGATTGTTCTTTGCCATTGATATCTTTCTCTGTAAAGAAGGCGCCATGCATACACAGGAAACACATTATGCCAAGGCGTAAAGAAGTTTCCACCAAAACCATGTTCCTCAATGTCTAGGAGGCCCCGCGTCCTCAATGCAAATACTGACGAGGACTGGGTGGCTGATTTCAAAGTGTCTTTGGAGAAAGAGTTCTAGTCTTTTAAAGAAGCTATAGAAAGTAAGTTTAAGATATTATAAGCTGAAAATAAGAAACTTCAAGCAAAGATCAACGCACTCAGAGTCCGAAGCAGGTTTAGACAACGGTTTTGACGCCCTCTCTGGTTACTAAGGAAACCTGCACATTTTAATCCTCCGAACAAAAAGGATTCCGCAGCATCCAGTGTGCCAAAAGATCAGTATACTAACGCTCCCGATGATGCGGCAGCTAACGTAACCCTCAGGACACCATTACCAACTGCTAACTTATCTCCTACCAAACCAGTTACCTCTCCTGATGATATTCAATCAAGCGATCACGACTGGGTACAATATATCCACCCATTTTGTACCAAGGTAATTCACTCATACCTGCATTGTGACTAACCATTGTCCTTAACACTGAGCTCTCTCTTTAATTACGCAAGATCCTTCACCTGAAATCATTCCTCCCACTAACACTCATGGAACTCAGGATGTGTCCCCTGATTTTGTTTCGGATTCTGGTATCAAACCCGTTTATGAAACCGAAACTAAGGTTAGCGACATTTCCATCTTTAGTATTAAACTTACCTTTGTATGACACCCGTTTATGACACCGTTTATTATCTAACCAACTTTTGGGTAGCAGGGATCTCCTTTGTATGACACTATCACCAAACCTCAACCGTATACCACATTGTTAAATGACTTCATAGGCAACTCTAGTCAGCATTATGTTCCAGACAATGAACCTTAGGGGATCGAGGTATTTAACTACATGTCTTATGAACTTTCAACTAACCAAACATCTTAGAGGTTGCCACTCTAACTTGTTATACCCATGCACATATCATTCAGAATATTGATGTTGCTAATGTATTGGAAGCCCCTTGTCTTGCGTTGACTCTATATCGTCCTGAGGTTTAAACCTATTTAAAGTGTTATCTCTCATATTTCACATATTTATCCTCCTTCCTATACTCATATAACTTCTTCAGGTCTCCCCCGATGAGTCTCCCGTTGGGTCCAAGGAAGCAGACAACGACGACCAGCAGGTAACAATCCAGCTCTTTTCTATCCAATGATAACAATCCATTTTATAACTATCCATTTTATAACTATCCGTATCTAACACTCCAATTTTAACTATCCACTTATAACAATCCAATTAGAACAACCAATTTAGAAGTCTCAATTTCCAACTATCAATTTCTAACTATCCATGTCTAAATATCATTTAATGAGTCACCCTGTCCATTTTCATCTACCAATTCTCCTTCTTATCGACGATCCTTTCATCGTCTTGCCTCTGTAGGTTTCTGGTGAGAGCGAGGAAGATGACGAGGCCGCGGTAGATTTGAAGGCATCTGACACCGAGGACCAACAGGTAGCCAAAAAATATCTAAATGATTTGCTCCACATGCCTTTCTACCCCCACCTTCGCCAGCTAATGTCCTTATTATCTACGTTCATTTACTACTCTTCCTTCTTTAGGTATCTGATGTAAGCCATGACAAGGACGAGGCTGCTGTTGATACCAATGAAACTAACAACGATGAGCAACATGTAACAAATTTTGCATCTATAGCTTTACTATCCATACTATCCTATCCACATAGACAACATATTTTACTACATATAAGTCTTCTTACTATCCTATCCACATTGAATACATCTAACTCTTCTCACTGCCATTCACCCATCCAGAACAAGGAACCAGACAACGACGATAGCGAGGTTTTAATCTATGGAACCCGTTTTCACCTTTTTTATTTGGAGTTAACCAGCCCTACTATTGGGTTTATCTTATACCTTGTATTCTGTTCTCTCGACAGACCGATGCTACGCCCGCAGAATATGTTTCTCTCAGCGATTCTTCTCTTGCGCGACCAACAGAAAGGTCTGCCCTCTCTGAAAAAGAAGCTACCCTTCTACTTTCTATAATGGATATGCCTGCAAGGGAGCCAGCACATAGCCCTGACGCTTTACTCCGTGTTGAGAAAGATCTGGCGTCTTTGATGAAGAAAACACTTAAATCATCCCATAACACGTAATATCCTTCATCCTACACTCTTTTCCATTGACTTTGACACAACAAGGAAATAACCCTACGTGGATATGAACTGTAGGACACACATTACCCTGTGTGGCTACGAACTTAACAATCACTTTTTCAAACAACATGCGAGGCCTCAGAATTGGGTTAGCACTTTGGTATGTTTTCTATCAAATCTTGAGCTCTCCCCTTATAACAACTTTGACTCTTCTGCATTTTTCCTTTCGCAGCACATGGAAGTTCTAGTTGATCTCCTGCAATCAAAGCTTGCTCATGTCCTGTCCATTGAGCGCTCAATCTTTCTTTCACCCTGGCTTTGCAACTACTTACAAGGAAAGTATAAATCATTCTAACAAGCGAAGATCAAGTCAAGAGTTAAGTGGGACAATAAGCTCCAACAGATTATACATGGCCCTCCAGCCGATTGGTTTGAACTTTGGACCATGATCTATATTCCCATGATTTAGGGCGACTCTCATTGGGTTGGTTTAGTAATCAATCTCCTCAATTGGAGCATCGAGATCCTTGATCCAAATGTAACCTTATACAACAATGTGAAGGTGGCTGAACAAATCGCTCCGCTCACAGAGCAGCTACCGTATTTAATCCAAAAACTGTGCATCCCCCCGCCACTCAGCAACATGGAGTTAAGCCATTTACATGGTCCCAAATTCAAGGTGTTTACGTCAACGAAAGATGTGGCGATTGTGGTCCTGTTGCCATGAAGTTTCTAGAAATCGTCGCAACTGGCTTTGGTATTGAACTAATGTCTACGATTATCGATAAAGTGGTGGATGATTTTAGGGGTCAATACGCTTTGGACGTCTACAAGGAATTTGTTGCACCAATATACACGTAGTCCCCTTACCCCATTTTATCCGTTTTCAAACACTATGTTGTAACTTAACTACATAACATTTTTATTGTACCATTCTCCTATGACTCGCTATTGCAGTTTTATTTAAATCTACTAGAACTCCGCACCAATAGAATTTACATCCATGTGGTCATAGGATAATGGATGGGTAGTAAATATTCACTACTCGTAAATGTATAGTGAATGGATGTAAATTCAATGTACCCCCCTTCTATTCATCATCTCCTTCAATCATTTTCTACTCTAAATAAGCCTCCACAATTTTCTGGTTTACTTTGTGAGCTTTATGTATTAAGGTTTAGTTTTTAGTGTTATAAACCAGTTGAACGACATTCCACTATTCGTATCCATGTGGTAAAATTTGAATGGATGGCTAGTTCATATTCACTATTCGTATCTGTATAGTGAATGAATGGCTAGTTCACCAAATTCAAGGGACTAAATCAATAGGTTATTGGTGGATTTGATGAGAAGATGCCGGTTCACTTGAGGCTAAAATTAATCGCCCAATTAAATTACGCAATTTCTTACTTAGATTTGAGTGTCTCCGGTAGAAAATTAGAAATTTAGGTATCCACACGACAATGCGACATGACAATACTTAGATTTTATGAATATTTTGGATTTTATTTCGGAACTCTATAATTGTGTCATCAGATCAGGTCGAAGATGTGCAATGTCTTTGTTAGATGTTTGAATTAGTTTTGAAAAGAATAAATGGATACCCAAAAAGATCAAATGTGGGTATCCAGAAGTTAAGGTTGCGTGGATATCCAGTGAGGTAGTATCGTTAGACTATATGTAAGGTTCATTGCTTAAGTATTGCGGATATATTTGAAATGAGATGTCCAAGTGTGGGTATCCATGTGTGTATGTTTGAAGTGGTTAGGGCACAAACTCATTCATTTTAACATTCAATATTGTTCTAGCCATCCATTTTCTGCATTATGTATTAAGTTATAGGTTTCCACTATTCAAAACTAGTTGAACGACATTATGGACATCACTGAAATGGACATTATGGATATCAATGTCCTTTTAGGCAGTAATTTAGACTAAATATAATGTATTTGTTGCTTGATTCTTGTGGACATCAATAAAATGAGATATCCAAGTGTTGTTATCCATTTCATATGACATTGTGCCTAACAGGACAAGTAAATGACAACACAAGTGAACAGGCATCTTCTCATCAAATCAACCCATAACCTACTGATTTAGTCCCTTATTCTTTCATATTTTGTGGCTTAAGTGTTTGTGTCTTAAGTGTTGTGGCTTAAGTGTTGTGGATATCATTGGAATGACATATCCAATTGTGGGTATCCACGTGTTTGTATGTTTGAACTGCTTAGGGCACATACTCAGTCATTTGATATTGTGGAATATTTAGAACATTCAATATTAGACAATGACAGGAAAAGTTAAAAACAACAAATATGAAAGAAGAAGCTATTCCAGCCGGCTAGAGGTTGAAAAATGATTTGGATAGGGAGGAATATTTGGATAGCGATGACATCGAGGACGTCCTACTTTACTCTTCGTCTTCATTGGTGATGGATCTTACATCAGTAGATCCTCCTTCTACATATGCGAGGGACAGGGTATGGGAACGATAACAAGCAAGTGCCCTGTTATCTTGCGCCCACCGTGCGAACGGGTTGGCGTGTTGGAGACATTTGTTGAAGAAACAATGATATTTTGAGTCTCGCAATGTCATCCACAAGATATCTTCAGACTTGTCAAGGCGCACGGTCGAGAGACATTCACTTGAGTAAATAGCGTCCAAACCTTGTTTACCAGCAATTAATAAGTTCTTCAACGAGTCCACACCATCACCACCCAGGAGAGAAGCAATTTTGGCAAGCAACTCGGGTGGCAAATGAAACTCTTGATTGGATCCGACCTGAGAATAATTAGTTAGCGGACATGAAAAAAAATGGGGACTTGAAAATTCTTGACAACAAATTTACCGTACGCCCAACTTCATGAACATTAGTAGTTGCCATGAGTTACAACAAAGTCTTTTTCTTCATAAGCTTATATGTTTCGTATAAACGTTAATAATCTTTATATAAGGATTGATACATTAGACCTAGCATTTATTGTGCACCTCTCTGTTTTGAATTATGTATTCCAAACTATATCCATGTGGATATAATGCTGAGTTATTAGTTGTTGGGGGCCAGCTGGACTTTATTGTGATGATGGTAGGTTTTTTGTGTTTCGATATTTGTTGTTTTGTTAACATATATCCAACAATACCTGACCATGTGGATATACGACACACCTTCATAAATGTGAGACAGTGTTTGGTCGCATCGATGTTTAACACCTAAATCTGTGTGACAGGGTTTGTATCAGTGTGTGGACTTAAGAAACGAACCTTATATATAGTCTGACAATACTACCTCACAGGATATCCACGCAACCTTAACGACTCGATACCCACATTTGATCTTTTTGGGTATCCATTTCTTCTTTTCAAAACTAATTCAAATATCTAACAAAGCATTGCACATCTTCGACCTGATTTGATGACACAATTATAGAGTTCTGAAATAAAATCCAAAATATTCATAAAATCTATAAAATCCAAAGTTACTCATAAATTCCAAAATATTCATAAAATTCATAAAATCCAAAATATTCATAAACACAATCATCGAGTATTTAATTGTTCAATTACCCCTTAAACAAAATAGTTAGATTATCCCTCCGACGGTGATCGGGTACAAAAACCCCACAAAAAATTATCACCTATGCCATGAGGATATCCACAAGCCTACAATCTTATGGATACCCAAACATGGATACGTCATTCCAATGACCCGACAAACATTACTAACCGTAACAAACTTAAAAATGGTTGCTTAGGTGTATCCACAATACACCACAACACAAAAAAACAAACTTAAGAGAAACCACACTACACCACACCTCGACTAGCTCGGTTGGATACATCATGGCAACGGGTTCGTACAACTAGCTCGGTTGTGCCCACTTTGCTTGCATCTCCCACACCTATTCACTTTCCCTTTCGCCGCACCATTTTTCTGCGAAGTTAAACAACGTAAAACATCATCACGCCTAACACAAAACAATCAATACTGTCATCTACGAAACTTATACAAACATCAACTTACTGGAAATTCTCCAATAGACAGGATCCTTGACTCCTTTGGATGTCCTGATGGCCTTCGAGCCTTTGGAGGGTATAACACGCGGTGCTGAATTTCGAATGGTATGTCAACATCACTAATCTCGGGATTTATTACACCTTCATAAGTAGCTCTCCAACACTCTGTCTTATAAAAATCCCCAACCAATGAACCATATGGTATCCCCTGTGTATCTGCTGGAAACAATGCGTGTCCACATGGGATTTTAACTCGATCATACTGTTTGCATGAACACTGTTTCTTATCAAGTAACACATGGTGTTTCCCGTTTAGCAACCCAACAACTTCATAACTCCAACTTGAAATATTCGCGACTCTGTTCCCACTAACTGCCACCAAGTTTTTCTGCATCTGTTTGTCAACCTCTAGGGTAGTTAATCCTTGATGTTAACAGCTTTCTTCCACCTTGCACTAAACCACCGTGTCAACATAGCACGAATGAACTTCAGTAGTTCAACAATGTGTGACGATCGACCCTTACCCAAAGCTTTGTTCAACGACTCCGCAATGTTTGACGTCATCAAATTATAACGATTTCCATGGAAATATGCCCTGCTCCAGTGGCCTACACCTATTTTATCCAAGTAAGTTGCACAGTTGCTGTTCTTTGCCTTTATTTGCCTATATGTCTCCTGAAAGGCTGTTACCTTATAGGCAAATGCCGCTTTTGTCACCAGTTTCGCAAGACCTTTGTTATGAAACCGGGCATTCACATTCCTAGCAAGATGAACAATGCAAGCTCCATGGTGTGCCAACGATAAACTTTCTTCTTAGCCGTGTAGATTGACCCGGCTCTATCAGAAATAATTTTCAAGGTTTTGCTGTCCACAATAATTCTCTCTAACTTCTCGAAGAACCATGTCCAAACATCATCATTCTCACTGTCTACTGCTGCGAAAGCCAGCGAGAATACCTTGAAATTAGCATCCTGCCCACTAGCTGTAAGGAGCACTCCATTATACTTCCCGTTCAGATGAGTACCATCCACAACAATAACACGCCTCAACCTCCGGAAACCTTCAATTGATGCCCCGAATGCCAAAAACATATACAAAAACCTTTCACTACCATCTTCTAAGACTTCAGTTTTTAAATCAGTAACTGTCCCTGGATTAGCTTCTTTTAAGACATGCAAATATGCAGGAAGATCTTCGAAAGACTCATCATCCGAACCAAACATTCCATCCAAAGCCTTCCCCTTCGCCCTCCAACACTTGCTGTATGATGCCCCCACCCTAAGATCCTCAAGAACCATTTGCTGCAGATCCAATGGGCCTGGTCCTTTACTCGGATCACTGTACTTCGACTTGAAAACAGCAACAATTACCCTAGAGGTTGCTTTCTTCAAATAGTTTCTCCTCGTCTCTATGGGGCAAGTGTGTTCAAGATCTGCTTTCCTAATCTCATAGTATCCTGACTCCTTCATTTCACTTGCTATAACCCTCCACTCACAACTCTCCCCAGTACAGCTCACTACAAACGAATCCTTTTTCGTTGTTGTTTGCTTAAAATGAAACTTGTTCTTAAGAGCATATATCGCTAGCGCAATCTGGCAATCCTCTTTGTTTGCAAACAACTTCCCTTTACAAAGTTCTTTACCATCATCCTCAAAGTCCAGATCTGGGATCTCTTCCCTCTCAAACTCTGTGTCGTCAAACAGAGGAAGGATATCAAACTCCTCATCATCAATATCTTCTAGCTTCCTACTGTCCACGGCGGAGCCATTACTCTGTCCACAACCATTTGACCCGTGGCCGACGCAGCATGTTCACCGTCTATAGATCTCAGACCCATATTTGCTTCTTTAGGTCTCACATCAAAACTTGTCTTCGCTTTCTCTTCTTCTTTTAAAAGAGTAGCCCCATTTACTAACACCGTATGGTCAAAGCATGAAAATGTATTACACATAACCTCAGCAACATTAACTCGACCAAACTGATCTCAAATGAAATTCCCCCAAAACTCCTTGTCATAGTCTTTTGGGGTAACGATTACCTCTGCCACCTCATCTTCTTCTTCCTCTTCAACATCTTCATAACTATCTGCAACTACATACCCTTCTGAATCACTCCTCTTCTCCTCAGCCTTTACATCCCCTCAGTTTAGCCTATCGCACTTCATTTTACCCTCAATTTCTGCGACTCCAGCCATGATATCATCATCAACTTGAGTAGTCTCAATAACTACTGTCTTCGAACCAGCAGTACATGCTTCTCCCAAAATAAGTTCTTCATTTGCACTATTACTAAGACCAGATGACGAACCACAACTCTGCTTTTTGTGACTTCCCTCTTTCGAGTCTATCAAACCCTCATGATTAGCTCTTTTACTAACATCTTCAAACGTAACAAACAGATTCAACCTTCGGTTCTGACGCAACATCCCTATATAGTACTCCAGCCCAACATTAGTAGTCACAACAACTGGGGGCGTCCTCACCCCCGTTGTCAATTTCATAAATGTAGGGATGCAGTAGCTAAGTGTCGCCTTCTTCTCCACCAAACCGAATTCAGCCACCACCGAATCTTCCAATTCAGCTAAACTCGCCGACACCGTCAAAGGAACTACATGCAACAAAAGCTTGTTATTCACTTCAAACCCCCAAACGCCATCCCTCGAGCAACTCCAAAGGCCGGAAATCACGACACAATAAGAAGGGAAATTATCCTGCATTACGTTTCATAAAACCCGATTACTCACCCATCCACAAATAACAAGTTACATAAATCGGTAAAAAACCTATCCACATGAATGCCAAACACATACCTGCGCAGCCATGCCTCCCAAAACCCTACAGCAACTTCACGTTTCTCATCCACAACCTGTCTCACTTTATTGTAACTCATAAAACATCCAACCTGTCGACCAAAAAGGGAACTGAAACTACTATTATTTTCAGCCATCAGATCTAAACTAACAGTTACGATCGGACGGTTCCAATAACAAACCGGAATACAACTTAGTTTTGATTGTTTACCGCATAAGTTGGATGAAGACATTAAAACTCGGGGCAGTTTGGGGACGAGTAATTGACACCTAAGCCAATAACTTGACAAAAGTATAGCAATAGTTAGAAGTAGGTCTAAGTGCAATAACATTGAGAGAAAGTAGGTCTAAGTGCCAATGACCCTATTTTTTGGGCCTAGTTTCTCTTGTTTGTTTGACAAAATTTAAAAAAGTTTCTCTTGCTTAATTTCTCTTCACATAGAGCAAATAAATAGTTTTACAAAAAAAAAAAAAAAGAGCACATAAACCATGAAATATTATATACACTGTAAATTGAACCAAGTAAATTGACCTGAAAAACACGATCTGAACGAGTATCCAAAATTGTAAACTATCCAAACGGGTTCTAAATCTCTATATCCGAAAATCCGAACCTGAACCCGGTCCCAACCGAAATCCGAACGGGTATCCGAATATACCCATATTTTTAATATATAGTAGTAATATATTAGTATTATTTATAATTTTAATAATATAAGTGTCCAAAATATTCAGATTTTTAGATATTTTTGATAATTTGAAGTATTTAAATTGTATATTAGTAAATTTGGGTAAAAAATAATCTAAATTTTCATATATCTTGCGTATTATTGAATAATTTAGACTAAATTAGATACTAAAATTTTGAGTTTTGTGAACTACGGGTAATCCAATTTCGAACCCGAAATACCCGAACCGAACCCGATCCGAACCCGAAGTCTAGAAATACCCGAACGATGTCTATACTTCTAAATCCGAAAATTCAAAAATTCAAAAAGCCGAAAATCCGAAATACCCGATCCGAACCCAAACGGGTACACAAATGCCGAGGCCTAGTATACAGTTTCTCTCTTGCACACAAGTTTGAATTTATTTGGAAATGCTACAAAGTTAAAAATAGGTCAGGGCAAAAGAAAACTAGGCACTCGTGTTGGACCATCGGTCCAGGCGCCGCGATTTCCATCTAATCGGTGAAGCAAAGCGGTGGACAGGTTTTGACCGAGACAGACCGTTCGGACCGTTTGTTAAAGTCGTACGTAATTAAAGTTTCATGGTTTATGTTAATAAAATTTACGTGATATTAGTAGCAATAGTTTCTTTTTATACTAAACTATTCTTAAAAGTATATTTTGGCTTCTCTTGTATAAAAGTCAACACAACAAAAATTAAATTTTGGATTTTGTGATCGTTCTAATACTAACTCATACGTTTAAGACTTTAGACTAAAACAATTTTACGACTATTCTTTTTTTATGTCAACTTATTAACGAATCTTTAGATATATATATTTCATTCAATCATTCAAATGTAGTACAAAGCTTGGGAAAAAAACCATTCTCTACATTTAATACAACAAAGTTAAAGCGATAAAAGGAGATAAAAGCGATAATCCGACAATTTTTTATGATTGTTTGGATACAAGGGTTACAAGACACAATGCCACATGCAAGAAGATGGTAAATCGGAGACACAACCACATTCAATCTGAGGAGTGGAAGATTGGTTATTGTCGAAAAACATGATGACATTGAAAAATAGGCTCGAATCTCGCTAATGTCAAGCACCGTCGACAACTTCACCAGACGAGGTGCAACTAACGGTCCAAGAGTTGTAGCTCTTGCCATCAACGAAATCCGGTGAGCAGAATATTCTCCCACTTTATTTATTTACGTTCTTTTTATTCAAAAGATTCACCTTATTACTCCAAAGGGACAACCGTTTTTGCACATACATACTATTCACCTCGAATTTGTTCCTTTAAAATTTGCAACAATTTTGCACCCTGAAATCATTGTAGCCAAACTGTATATGTGCAAACTAAGACAACCAAAGCCAGTAACCCAAAACAATATATAATCTCAAAATCGGCCTGCTTCTTTCAAAAGGTTTCATAAACTTAATTGACAATAATGGGTAGAATTAAATTATCCAAACAAATCCAGAAAAGAAAAACAACATTTCCCCTATCAACCCTCCATCTTTGCCTTCAATCCAAATCTTTCCATATTCCATACTCAGCTTATATAAATACGAACAAATTCTATATTTTTTTTTAAAAAAAAGAAAATAAAAAAATTGGGAACCAACTTGCCTGGCTCTGCAACGGTGGTGGGGGGCTTGAGGGTGTCTTCGGTTTCTTTCATTTTTTGATTATAAAATGAATTGTTAAAGAAAAAAAAATGAAGCTTCTCATGAGATATCATCATCATCATCCTATCCTCCGCTTCTTGGCGGTATTCAAGCCTGTGGTCTTGCAGATTGGACAAAGATTCTTCTGTTTCAGCCATTCTTTTATGCATTGGCTATGGAACTCGTGCCCACATTCTAGTGTCCCCATGTCTTCTCCCTCAGTGTATTCCTCCTGCACCAAGTTTTCACCATTCATACTCAGATGAAAAAACAAATTTAATACTACTTCCTTAAATGTTATTGCAGCAACTCAATGTATACCTGACAAATACAGCATGGCTCTGCATCTTGTGGAGACTTTGTGTTGCTTTTGTACTTTCGTTGCTTTAACCGGTTTGATATGGTTTCCTCGTTTACACCCGTACAAACATCTCCAATCCGCTCTTCTAGTGCTAGCAATTCCTACAGTTGATGAACCAGAGGAGTGAGGTTATTACGACTTAACATGACTCGACAAAGATTTATGGTTCGTTATGGTTTTTTTACCTCATATGACATGTTGTCTACATCAAGCCTCATGTCTCTATATCGGTCATGAATACCAGCAGCACCATCAAACAGCACTGACTGATTTAGAAGCATGACGTCCTGGAAAAACAACCATTTATGTTCCTATTAGANGGTTTCTTTCATTTTTTGATTATAAAATGAATTGTTAAAGAAAAAAAAATGAAGCTTCTCTTGAGATATCATCATCATCATCCTATCCTCCGCTTCTTGGCGGTATTCAAGCCTGTGGTCTTGCAGATTGGACAAAGATTCTTCTGTTTCAGCCATTCTTTTATGCATTGGCTATGGAACTCGTGCCCACATTCTAGTGTCCCCATGTCTTCTCCCTCAGTGTATTCCTCCTGCACCAAGTTTTCACCATTCATACTCAGATGAAAAAACAAATTTAATACTACTTCCTTAAATGTTATTGCAGCAACTCAATGTATACCTGACAAATACAGCATGGCTCTGCATCTTGTGGAGACTTTGTGTTGCTTTTGTACTTTCGTTGCTTTAACCGGTTTGATATGGTTTCCTCGTTTACACCCGTACAAACATCTCCAATCCGCTCTTCTAGTGCTAGCAATTCCTACAGTTGATGAACCAGAGGAGTGAGGTTATTACGACTTAACATGACTCGACAAAGATTTATGGTTCGTTATGGTTTTTTTACCTCATATGACATGTTGTCTACATCAAGCCTCATGTCTCTATATCGGTCATGAATACCAGCAGCACCATCAAACAGCACTGACTGATTTAGAAGCATGACGTCCTGGAAAAACAACCATTTATGTTCCTATTAGACTAGTTCGTCTAGAATTCAACAGAGACAGAACATGGCAAGTTCGAATGTAGATAACTTTGCTATAGTCAGGAGAAACTAACCTCAAGCCGCAAGTTATTATTAGCATCCCTACGCATGACATCCAATAAATTCTGCATCTGTCCAAATAAATAAGCGCAATGTTAGTTCTATTTGAGCCTAAATTTACAAAAGCCATCCACATTAAAGGCTACATTATGACAGCAGAATTTGTATGAACTGACCTGGGACACCATAAGTCTGCTTCTTCCTCTGCTTGCAGCTGCCAAGGCCCGCAAAGAATGAGGAATACCAACCACACTATCGCCTTGCCTATCAAACCACGGACCTGCTCTCGCGTAAGCCCGATTATGCATCTGACTATTATCACCACCCGGCTGAAGTACAAGCCCATCCGGAGGGGCAGGAGGGGTCAACGGACGAAGTGTTGGATGATCACCAGATCTCTGGTTTGTAGCATCTACTGCAAGGGTAGAAAGCAAGGACCTACGGACAAGTTCAGACCTTTCAGACCTTCTTCTTTGATAATGTGGTGAACTCTGGTAAGGAGTCCACGCTAGATTAGAAGATGGTGCTGGAACACCTGTTGTTGAGCCTGTCCTAGGCAATGATGATGCAATATTCAGGTTTCCACTTGTTACATTTCTGTTACTCTGACTACGGGCCAAATTTCTGAGTTCAGGACCTGGAATAAACATGAGATTCTCTTGAATATTCCCGGATGTGCTTCTCGTCCTTGTTTCATCTAGATGAAGATTTCTCTCAACAGGCGCAGTAGAGTTCGATGTTCCACCCGCTAGTGAGCCCTCAGTCCACTGAAATGGTGGTAGCATGGTCCTTGAAACAGGTGGTATGCTCACAGCAGGAGCATTTGGGCTACGAGAAAAGACAAATGACTGTCCAGGTCTCAGGTCCAATGAATGTTGATCTCCTGGTAAGAGTCTTGATAAATTCGACTGGGATGGAGGAATAGGTCGTCTGACAACAGTACTCGCAGAAAATGCAGCTAGGTTTACAGTTTCTTGCTGATCTGAGGGATTACTTCTGACACATACATTTCTACTGGAGCTCTCTCCAATCGCAGAAACAGGAAAATTTGGAACAGTACCGGAGACTACTCCTCTTGGTCCATTGTCGAGGGAGCCAGATATATTTATCCCATTTCCTGGCCTATAAACGGAAGACGCTGGAGTCCACGAACTGCTTTCTCCAAGCTGGAAATCACGATAACCTCCTGAAGAAGATTGACCAATACTGCCTTCAAGAGCTTTTCTCTTGCAGGATGCACGACGACCCTCTACAGACGAACCTGTTCCAAGACTGTTCTCTTCAAAAGATCTGACTGGTTGTGAAACCCTGGTCCCTGGTCCATAAGCTTCTAAGAAACCAGATCGACCCCTATAGGGACTAATATCGTCATGAATTTCTATATATTCTGCATTCAGATTGACATTCTGAACAGGTTGATTTGTGCCTGATGGCTGCCCAAACACTGGATCTAAATCAATTATTTCATTTCTTCTTCCGTCAAAGCATCTAGTTTCCATTCTTGACTCATTGTGACTCGCAGCTTCATCCTTTGTGCCACTAGAGCTAGCCTCACCGTGGCCAAATCTGCGTAAATCCTGTTGCTCGCGATAAACTGAGTTTGCAAGCGAAGCGTTTGATTCAGAATTTGCAATCATGTAATCCTGCAAGTCATTATCACCAAGACTGTGAATATTCTCCCAATGATCTATCACACCATTACTCGAAGAAGAACCATGCTCAAAATTCAAGGCCTCTGATAAATAGCCAAGACTGGCCCTCTCTCCCTGCATCTTGGCTAAGCGTTAACCACAGTTACACTCGAGAGAAGAGAACTCGCGAGACTTCCCTGCTCTCAACAATGTGCCTAATGGGGGAGACTGCAAAACAACAAAGACAGCAGATCACTCAGTAACAAAGAGAACAAAAAGGCTTGTAAAGAAACAAATAAACACACGCAATCAAAACAAAGCTCCTACAATTGTACTAATAAATGGCACCCTGAGATTACATATACACTCACATAACCTGCTTCATCTAGAAGAGCACAAGGAGCAAAAAATCTCACTCAAAGCAAGACTGCTGCAACTACTACTATACAGACAGGTATATACAAATGGAGACTCACTTCTAGATGTGACACCTAACTAAAACATAAATGATTTAGCAGGAAACTGATGACACATGAGTTTATTAACAAGCTTGAACAGTAAAAGGCAGATGCGAAAGAAAATTCATATGATCAAACTGACACCTAATTGTCAACTTCGAAATCAAGCATCAATGAAAAAGAAGGTACAAATAAAAGCTAGGACCACGCAACAAGCATGCCAGTTGAAACAAAACTAAACAATATAGGGAAAAAGAGTGAAAACATTTTACTCAACTACCACCACCTCGATGGCATCAGGAAAGCAAAATAAGAATCAAAATGTACAGACTAAAATAAGGCACTGCCTCATGAATGACATATCAACTAACCATCGGTATACAAATCACCGACCAAAGAAGTTAATAAAAGTATCACAAATCCTCAATACAAAGCAAACATATTGGAAACAGCAAGGTAAAAGCAAAGGCAAAAGAAATCCACAGCTTGAAGGTAAAGCATCATCACATAAACAATTCACAGACCTCAGAAGAACCAAACTTTTCACACAAAACAAAACATAACAACAAGTTCATACAAGTAAAGATCCGATTCAAACGGCTAAAACCCATAAAAAGAAAAAAAAAAAACATGTTTTTTCCTTCTCAATCAATAATCAAATCGCACCACAAGAACAATTCTACAGAATTTGAGACAAAAATTTCAAAAAAAAAAAAAAAGAAACCGATTTCGAAAAAAAACCCACCAACCGATTCTCACGTGTTTCGATCGAGCTTTGAAAACCCAACAGAACCCAGAAAGACATAAAAAAAATCAAATAAAACAACAAAGCAAACATGAAGAGAAGAACATAAATCGATCTAAAGAACCTTATGATGAATAAAAATCAAAACTTTATAAAAAAAACAAAACACTCACCGATTGAGAAAGAGAGAAACCTACCGCTTTGTGGAGAGAGGAGGAGAGGAGAGGGAAGAGGAGAGGGAGGAGGAGAAGGAAGAGAGAATGAGGAAAAAGGAAAGCCACAACCAACAACAACACAAATGGGAACAGAAAAGAGGATTATTAGGAGGAGACGGCAATGTGTAATTTACCATATAACCAAAAAAAGTTCAATATTTTATAAAGGAAATTGAATAAAAAAGAAACAAATTGGTCATGAGAGAGATGAGAGAGAGAGGTTAAAAAAGGTCAGTAGTCATAAGAACAGTTTCCAAAGACACAGAAATTGAATAGCAAAAAAGCCTATTAAAAATCAACTAATAACAACAAAAGAAAATCATATTTTAAAAATTTAATGTGTAAAATCTTAATTTAATAATGTTGAAGAAGAAGAAGATGCAAGTTGGCTTAAGAAGAGTTCATAGATTTAAAAAAGTTTTGATTTTTCTTTCGGGTTTTGCTAACCAAAAATTGTTTTATTGATGTCCCACGTCCCAACCAAAAAAAGTTTCTCAGCCTTTGCCTCTTCTTACACACGTCCCTCGTTTTAATTTTTTTTTTTCTTTTTATTCGTTTTAGATTCAAAAGTTCAAAACTTAACCAAACCAAACCAAAGGAACAAGTCCGGTTTCTTTCCTTTTTTTTGTTTTGTTTTGTTTCCTAAGTTGCCATGTAACTTCGGTCTACTTTCTTATTCTGTTTATTTTTTAAAAATATTGTATTGTTTATTTTTTCTTCCATTAGCTATAGATTCTCATTTAAAATAAGTACAAAAAGTAAAGTATACGTGTTCATCAGAATCACTAGTTACCTAAAATATGTTACTAGCAACATTATCATCACCTTATGAATGAATGGTCTTATCCTATATAGTACAAAAGAGAGAAAAAAATGTAGAAATATTTCATAGAGTGTATCATGTTAACAATGATTCTATGGATAATTGAATACTATACTTCTAAATTTTTGGTCAATATTATGTGTTTTTATTCTTTGCAATCAATTCGTGAACTGTCAATGATAACTTGATAAGGTTCATCACCTACATATTTTGATTATTCTTTTTTGAAACGTAACTTTAAGAAAAAATCTCATTCTATCCAAGCATATATATTATGTTTTTACTCTGGAAAATCATTTTAAATTTAATGTTTTTGTTTGCAATTTCTAAAATTTAAGAATGTTGAATATATATAAAAAATGACAAGTTCGTCCTAAAAAGCTCCTAGGCATGGGACTCGAGACTCTCTTACCAACCATGTCTTCCGGTACCGGTGAGACTTCTGATAGCCGGCGTCGGGGGATGACAAACCCTTTTAACCTCTATTGTGGATTCGATTCGGTTCCGTGTAGATTTGTTCAGTTCTATTGTAGATATCAAATATATAAAAAACAAAAATGGTTACAATTGAATAAAGTTGTTTAAAATTTTAAAACATAGAAAAGAACTTTACGATATTTTGGTTTATACATAACTGATATTTTGGGTTTATAATTGTAATTTTATATAATTGGGTTATGATTATATCCCAAATACTAGATTAGGATCAGCGGTACACCGTGAGGCAAATTATTTGTGACAAAAAATTAAAATTATAAGTTGTATATGTTTGTTAAATTTTGTTTGCTTTGTTTATTGTTATAATTGTAATAATTATTAATTTTATAGTTTGACACACATAATATCACAAAATAATTTTTGTTTTACATAACATGAATTTAATTAACTTAATTAGTATGTTTATTTCTCTAATATTGATAGTGTTAACAAAAAAAATGAAATTATGTTTTAGTCGTGTAGCACCGAATTAATGATATTTTAAATTTATATCAATATGACAAAACCCGTCTCGCCATATAACCCCGTTCCAAGATATTTTAACTTGCAGTATCTCATCTTCATTTTTAATATATATATATATATATATATATATATATATATATATATATATATATAT
>NC_025702.1:5899653-5934072 GCF_000633955.1 Camelina sativa | reverse complement strand
TATATATATATATATTATAAAATATTAGATTGATATGTATCAAGATTGTAACCATTTACATTTTATAAGATTGGTGTTTATTATAAATTATAAATATTTATAATACTTAGAGTTCTTATAAAGTTTAAATTTTTTATCATATTTGAAACTTCGCAAAAGTTTAAATATATTAGTAATATTTTAAAGGTTTTATGAAGTTTAAATTTTTAGTTGTTGAAATATTTATAATATTTTTAAGATATTTTGAAATTTTAAAAAAAAATATTTAAAATAAAGAACCATAATAAACAAATAAAATTTAAGCCCAGATATTTAAAATAAAGAACCATAAAAAATTAAATTATTTTTAAATAAAGAACCATAATAAACCATAATATCCCATTTTTTGAATTAGTTTTTGGCTCCATTTTTCTATTCTGGATGTTTTTCAAGCCCAGCTTAACTATTGAAACCTTGCCTTACATGTGAATAAGTCTTTTAATATAGAGAAATACCCTAAAATATCACTAAAACAAGTTTTATGGACAAATATAGCATACATTCCATAAATTTCCAAATTAACATTTATCATATTAAAATAATTAAAAATAATTTTTAGAATATTTTTTTTTTAGGTTTGGGTTCTCAATTTTGCATTTAGGGTACAATTTTGAGGGGTAGTATTTAGTATTTTGAATTTAGAATTTAATTCTGAAATATAGTGCTATTTTTGGAATTTTAGAGATGTTGTGCTATATTTGGAAAAAAAAACTTATTTTGGTGCTATTTTTGAAAATATCCTTTGTATATATTACCTAAATTAATTTCTTAAGAAAAAAATAAGAGAGGGTTATTGGTTTGAGATTTGAGAAGAGTTTAAAAAAATTAAATGTTATGTAGACTCTGTTATTTTTAGATAAAGATTTTGTTTAACTCTGTTTAAGTTTAGTGTTATTAATTTGTGATTTTTAAAAAGTTATTTAAAAGTTTAACAAATTTGGGTTATTGGATTAAGATTTTTATAAAGTCAATAAAAATTTTGGGCTATTCAATTAAAAAAAAGAATCTAGGATTAGTAATGAATTCAATTATTATGTTATTGGTTTATGATTTTATACACTTTGTTCAAAAAATAAAGTCATGGAAATTATCACAAAAATGCATATATTGTTTAGAACACTTTACAAAATTTTAAAAAACTAATCAACAAAACTATAGAATATTCTCTAACAATCCTTAAAAATCTTCACTTATTCATTTTTGATGATTTTGTTAAAGTTTTTAAAAAAATTTACAAATTAGAATCCAATAACACCCCCTAAGGCTTGTATTATTCTTGAAATATTTTCTAGGATTTGTTCTTGTATCACAACGATTGATTTTCTATAATTTTTTATCAATTAATGTTAGGAATCTAGGTTTTCACCCGTGGTACACCACGGAACTAAATTATAAATTAATATATTTTAAATAATCATTTTTAATTTATTTAGTTTTCAAATTCCCAATTAATTAAATCTTATCTAATTAATTTATAATTTTGTTTAGAATGTTTTTTCTTCTTCCTACGTTTTATACAGTTTATAACCTAATTACATTAAATTTGTTTTTAAAACACTTAGTTTTATTTTCTATAATTAAACAAAAGTATATATGTCTATATGATATGTTAAGTTAATTTTCCAAACTATGACTACAAATCTATAGTATATGAAATAAATTAATAGTTTTAGTGTTGGTTCTATAGTCCAAACTCGCCATGCTAGGCGGATCACGCAACATGTTCAAAGATTTTTAATCTGCAAAAGTCATCATACGAAACCCGTGAAAGTAAAATATAGTATGTAAGGCTAAAATTCATTTTTTATCAAATCAGTTTTTCAAATTTTTAAAGAACAATACATTTTCACTCACCTCCTTATAAAATAAGGAAATAAGATTTGTATACATTTATAATTATGTTTGTTACCTTTTAAAACACTGAAGTTTCTATTAAAAAAAACAAATATAAATAGAGTTAATTTTGTTTATTAAATTAATTATTTAATGTCAATGACCTGTAAATAAGTGCCAACTTCAGGATTTATTTTATAAATGTCTCCAAAAATATATATATAGATTGTAAATTTCAAGATTCATTAATTAAGAATTTCAAATTTTGATGAATTACTAGAGGTTAATATTTATGAGAAATATGTTATTATGAATAAAAAATGCATTTATAGCTATACATTAAAGTTTTTTTAATTTATGTGAAAAATCTTTAAAAATCATCCAATTTAATACAAAGGGAATATAGTTTATTAGTTATATTCATGTTAAAAATGAAATGGCGCCTAACCCAGTCTCTAATGGATAAGCATAATCAGTAATTTAAAACATTTACAAAAACTATAAATATGATACAATATCTAAAACTAAATAAAGAAAATTCATTATAAAAAAAACTTGTTAAATCGTATAGGCAAGGATAGGGTTGTGGATAAGCTCAACCAGCCCTATCTGCCATGTGTCGCCGCCCGGAGGGAGATTAGTGTCCGCCCATGTGTCGTGACGCCGTAATCCCTATCCACTTTCAGCTGCTTCCACCACCAACCTAGAGAACCTATATAAACCCCTCTACTTTCATTTGTTTCCACACACCAAAACCAAACCAGAAAACCTTTAGGGGCAAGAGTGTGAGTGAGTGTCCGGGGGGAGTCCGAGGGAGTTAGGTCGAGAGTCTAGGAGTCTTAATCGTGTAGGGTAGTTAGGTCGATAAGGTAAGTTTCCGAAGCGTGTAGGGTAGTACGCGATAGGTTTTATTTATTTATTTAATTAGTTAATTATTTATTTAATTAATTAATGAATTATTTATTTATTTATTTATTTATTAGTATAGAGTGAGGTTAGGATTTTGGACATAGAATAATAGGGGGTATTATTCTTGGGTTATTTGCTTGGGTTATTGCATTGTGTGATTACTTGCATTGTTGTTATACTGCTTGTGTGATTGTTTGCTTGATATAGCGTTGGGATAGTATAGCCGTGATGTTGGACGTTAGGTCGCATTGCTGTTGTGCTGTCTGATTGCTATATTATTGATTGTTTGCATTGTTGTTATACTGTTTATGTGATTGTTTGATATAGCGTCGCGATGGTATAGCCGTGATGCTGTACGGTTAGTCGCATTGCCGTTATGCTGCCCGATTGTTATATTATTGCTTGCCTGCATGTTAGTTAGTACCATATAGATACCTTGCATTAGGCGAATAATGAGGATCCCGCCGTCTGCTGTGCGTTGCGTGTAACTCCGTAACATGATGGCTTACGAAGGTTCGGAGCGGATCATGCCCGGCCGGACGCTACATGACGATGTAGTATGAAGGAATGTATATCCTCTGTAGACTTTGTGTCTAGGGGTGGGGGCATTGCCTTGGGATATCATGGATTCGATAGGGGCCCAACTTAGGAGATAAGAAATGCATATTTAATTATATTGCTTGCATACCTGTTTGTTGTTTGCATTGCTTGCTGCGCGTTGATTGTTATTTTTGGGTTTTGGGGTTGGGGAATACTAATAGTAGAAATCCCGGTCTTGCTGAGTAATAATAGATTACTCAGGATGCTACCCAATTTGTTTTACAGGTAACCTTAGTGGGGAGACCTTAGGGGTTCAAAGGACGTTAGGCCAACTGGTGTAGATTTCCTTGCCTTTGTAAAGTCATGGCTTTTATTTATATTATTTATTACTCGATTTAACATTATCAATAAAGCGTTGTTTTGTTCTAAAACCCCGTGTCTCCCAATGATATTTATTAGTCTAGTTCGGACTAATGACAACTCGCGATTCGCGGTACGGTTTGCAAAGCCTTAGGCCATGATTCGCGAGGAACGGGCATCTGCGGTTGGACGGCTTGGGCGATCGGATGCGTTCCGGGAACCTCAGTCGACCGGCTTCGGGCGTCCTATACGTGATGCTCTCGGTCTGTTCCTGGCTAGAACGAACGGAGCAACGTTCGCCACAACTGGCCAACTAAAACCCATTATTCCGTCAAGGAAGGACATTTTTGGCTCAGACATTCAAAGGGCCAATGCAAGAGGGAGTTGAGGCACACCTAAGGACCAAGACGGAAATGTTATACCAAGATTGATTCTCCGTCAAATGGAAAGAATGGTATGGAAAGCCAGGTTATCGGGAATGTCCCTAAGTTGGTCGAGGAACCCATAGGTACGATCTTAGGACTATACTTATCTAGGAAACCTTAGCTGGTCTAGGGAATTAGGAAGGGTCAAGGAAAATGGACTGAGGCAGGATGGTACGGGTTAAGGCAATGGTTGACCATGGTAAGACCAGCGGACATAGGTTGCGTTTGGCGATTCAGACAGTGGCGGTACATGCTAACGTGGGTCATTATCAGTGATCTAGACGATGGCAAAACTAGTTAATACGGATTGTCAATAGTAGCCCGGACAATGGTGACACTGGCCTGTACAGGATGGCTATCGGTGATGTGGACAGTGGTACCACCGGTCGATGCGGGTTGCCATGGGTAATTTGCATGAATAAAGGAGTGGTCCGGTACGTATCTTTTCCTTAAGCTAGTACGCGTACAGGTGACCTTATGTACCACCGTCAGTTCGGTACCCGGGGGCCAGAAACGGCCGTACCGGTACGCTAATGAACGGACGGTCAGGATACAAGGGCGTTAGCTAAGGAAATGGATGGCCAGGATCTTCCTAAATGTGGTGCTTATCCGTTTAGCTTCCATTCTTATCTGTTAGGCTGTGGAACTTATCCGGTTTGCTCATCCTTATCTGTTTGCCATGTGTCGCCACCGGAGCCGTGAAGAGTGTCCGCCATGTGTCGCGCCAAGGACCGCTCCTGCTTGAGGTGACCGACCTTGGGAGGCTATATAACCTCCCCCCCCCACGTTCATTTCTCCCTCAGACCCGAAAACCACCATAAAAACCGTTAGTGTTAGGAAGAGTGCGCGGAGAGCTGCAAAGCGCTGGAAAAATTACGGTGAGTTTCCCGATCGCATGTGAATAGCACGTGAGTAGGGTTTAGCTTGGTTATTTATTTTATTATTTATTTAATTGAGGTTAGCCTTAATTACTTATTTAGTTTAGTATTAAGGTAGTTAAGTGAGATTAGGGTAGTTAAGTAGGATTAAGTTAATTAATCATGGTTAAGGTTGTTAATCATTATTAAGTTGGGTTAATTAGGATTAAGTTAGGAAATCAAGATTAAGTTATGTTAATTAGGATTAAGCCTAGTTAATTAGGATCAAGGTAGTTAAGCGAGATTAAGTTAAGTATTAGTCCTTATGCTAGAACTGCTTAGTGTTTAGCATTAGGATTAGAATTTTTTAGTGGTGATTAGTGTTAGGAGTGATTAGTAGTTAGTCGCTAAGCTAGAACGGTTTAGGAGTCATTAGTACTTAAGTATGGAACTCCTTGGTTATTGTGGTGTGATTGTTTGGTACGCGATTGTTTGTGTGACTTGGTACTCTTGCTTGCTTTATTGCTTGTTGTTTGATTCTTGTGTGCATCATTTTAGGTTCCATTTGCATTGCTCCATTAGTACATGATCATATTGCATTGTTGTATGTGTGATGGTCTGATATAGCGTCGCGATGGTATAGCCGTGATGCTGGACGCCGAGTGGCATTGCAGTTATGCCGTCCGAGTGTTATATTATTCTTTGTTGCATACTAGTTAGTATCATCTAGGTAGTTGCATTTAGGCGAATCATGAGGATCCCGCCGTCTGCTGTGCATTGCGTGTAACTCCGTAACGTTATGGCTTACGAAGGTTCAGAGCGGGTCATGCCCGGCCGGACGCTACATGACGATGGAGTATGAAGGAATGTATCCTTTAGACTTTGTGTCTAGGGGTGGGAGACATTGCCTTGGGAGATCATGGAAGACTCGAATTTTCCAAAAGCTAAATGGTTATTTCCAACTGATATTAAGTCTTGTCCGGACTTAACACAACTCTCGCTCTCGGTACGGGTTGCAAAGCCTTAGGCCGTGTTCGGGAGGTCGGGCACTCGCGGTTGGATGACCAGGGTTATTGGATTTGTTCCGAAAGCCTTGGTTGGCCGACTACGAGGGTCCTACGTAGCGCTTCCGATTTGTTCTTATTTTTAGGACGGGTCAGGGATATTACAAGTGTGGTATCAGAACATGGTTTAGCGATGCTATGGGAAACCATATTTTCAAATGTTTTATCGAGTAAATATGTCGCAAAAGCTGTCTAGGAAATTGATTCGGTCACTTTCTGAATTCTAGATTTAGGACTATAGGAATAGTCATAGGAAGTTGTTCAGTCTTCTGCTAGATTCTAGGATAGGAGTATTTATAAGAATCAGACTCATCTTTATTTTGTTGTAGTATGCCACCAAAGAGTGGACGTGGACGTGGCCGTGGACGTGTGATAACTCTCTAATTTATATGTTTTTAGCATCCCTTTTTGTCCTTATTTTGCATTGTTCATACCTTTAACTTACCATTTTTAGGTCATTAACTGTAGGAATTCACTTTTAGACCATTTAGGGTGTTGCATTTCTGCATTTGCATATTTTGGATGAAAACAGGTGCTAAAGAGCCAAAAATGGGGGAAAACAAGGACAATCCGAGCATGTACCTGAAGGAGCCACAGAGCTGCAAGACCAAGTCCGAACCCCAACACGATCGAGGAGGATCCGAGAGCATGAAGAATAACCCGAAGTTCCACCCGAGGAGTAACCCGACTTCACCCTTGTGTACCCCATCGAGTAGACCATCAGGCAGGTCTGGGAAGCTAGGTCAAAAGGGTTTCCATATATAAACCCCCTCCTCTCCTAGCTCGCAAGGGAGCACGCCGCATACCCTCAAACCAGAGAGCGAGAGCTTCTGTGAGAGAACTGAGCGACTCAAAGATTTCCCTTTTTGTTTTGCATTTTTATTTCATAGTTTTCTTAGATTTCTATCTTGTACTCTTTCTACTCTACTCTATCTTTTAATACAATACAAGTTTCATTCATTTTCATTATTTTGTTCCTTGTTATCATGTCCGAGTAGTGTAGTAAAGTTTCTAGGGATGGGATAGATGATTTTGTGTTCTTGATCGGTTAGGATGCCTTAGTTTGATTGTAAATGATTGATAGATTTCCTTCTAGGTTGGTGTTCTTAATGCTGTCAACAGACCGAGAGGTGTATATGAGATGCGTGAATTAGCCAATGCTAGAGGTTTACTTGACTCTGAGTAAGGGATTAGATGAGTTTGAGTTTACTGACAATAATGAATCGTTCTTAATGCATGCTTGTTCATATTGCTAGTGCGAGAGTGTGGTAAGTGATCAAGGTTGATTGTTGCTAGTTCGAGAGTGTGGTGACAATATTTTAGAGATTCATTGTCTAGGAAATAATTGCTTGAGGCATGTAAGGCATCCGTACTGGTCAAGAATACTTAGGATTCGATTACCCCATCCTTAGGAGCTTTCATATTTTATTTGTTTACATTTTCTTTACTTACTCGACCACTTACCCGATCAGGTACACGATAACCTGCATTGAGTAATACCTCGAGCTGTTCATATCTCATTTGCTTACTCGATCACCCCACTCGATCCGGTACTCGACTGCTTGTATCGAGTGCTTAGGTCGTGTGGCTTCTTTGTTTATATTCCTTTCTTTTATTTATTTTAGGACTGTTAGAAACCCTATATGCCAGGCTTGACTTGTATTGTCCTGATCATATCCTTCCTGCTAGCAATAAACAACCATTTGGATTGATAACCCTTTGTACTACAACTGCATAGGGAATTGATACCCTGGGTGAAAACTCAACTATCAATTTGGCGCCGTTGCCATTTGGTTGATTTCATTTTGCTACGTTTAGGATTTCAGCACTTACTAGATCAAGTTCTTTTGTTTATATTTGGTTCGGATACTGACTTGTTTGTTTTCGCATCGTTTGTTTTGAATCTCAGGTACAACCCGAGCACCCACCCGACCCGTCACTCGATCACCTAGATCGAGTTGATCCTCGTGGACACACTCAGACACCTACCTGTGCATGCAAACACGATCCAGAGGTAGCCAGAACCTGAGTCCTTTCATCGATAACATTGACAGACCTAGGCTCCTCAGACAATAACAAGTTCAACCTGAACCAGCAATCATTGAGGAGACGATGAATAATTAGAACGATCCACCAGCTCCTCAAGCAAGGACCAATATAGGAGCAGGAGATGCTCCAACTACTCACACTCAAAGGAATGGCATTGTGCCACCAGTTGTGCAGAACAACAATTTTGAGATAAAGAGTAGCCTCATCCAGATGATACAGAGTAAAAAGTTTCATGGATTGCCAATGGAGGACACATTGGATCATCTGGATGAATTTGATAGGCTCTTTAGCCTCACTAAAATCAATGGAGTCAGTGAAGATGGATTCAAGCTTAGGCTTTTCCCATTCTCTTTGGGAGACAAAGCACACATCTGGGAGAAATCGCTCCCTAAGGAGTCCATCACCACTTGGGAAGCGTGCAAGAAGGCATTCCTGGCCAAATTCTTCTCCAACTCCAGAACCGCAAGGCTGAGAAATGACATTTCCGGCTTTGTTCAGAAGAACAATGAAACGTTCAGTGAAGCTTGGGAACGTTTCAAGGGATACACTACCCAATGTCAACATCACGGCTTCAGCAATGCTTCATTGCTGAGCACACTTTACAGAGGAGTGGTCCCCAAGATACGGATGTTGTTGGACACCGCAAGTCATGGTAACTTCCTCAACACGGATGTCGATGATGGTTGGGACCTAGTGGAGAACTTGGCTCAATCTGATGGCAACTACAATGAGGAATATGATCGCTCTGTGAGATCTACAGGAGAGGAAGATGCCAAGTACAAGAGGGACATGAAAGTCCTCAATGACAAGCTCGACAAGCTCCTCAACCAGCAGCAACATGTTCATGCCCTATCAGAGGAAGAGCAGTTTCTACAACAAGATGAGGAGACTATACAGATAGAGGATGTTAACTACATCAACAACCAAGGAGGTTACAACAGAGGGTACAACAACTTCAAGCCGAATCCGAATCTTTCTTATTGGAACCCGAATGTTGCCAATCCTCAAGACCAAACTTACCCATCTGCAGTTCAAGGGAACCCGGTCCAACAGAAGCCTTTTGTCCAGTACAACCAAGGCTATGCACTTAAGCAGCAGTATTCTGGAACCTACAAACAACCACCTGGATTTCAACAACAACAAGGTCCGCAGAACCAATCACAAGAAGCCGAGTTGCGCTGCCTCATTCAGCAAATGATTCAGAATCAGGCTACAGCATCTATGCACATCGCGAAATGGTTCACAGAGATGAGCAACAACCAACCACGCCAAGTACGAATCACTCATTACTAAGGTTAGATACCTGGAAGGCCACCACAACAACCAACCAGCTGCAAAGATTAACCAACTCCCATGTAAGGCTGTTCAAAACCCCAAAGATTATGCCACTGCTCAAGCCATCTTCCTTGATGATGATTATGAGGACTACCTCATTGGGGACAGTGACGATCAAGGTGGGGGGATGTGGAACACCCGATGAAAAATGAGGCCAAGTACTATATATCCGAGTATGAACCCGAGTCTTCACCCGAGGATACTGATCGAATTTATGATCGAGCACTAGTTCGAGAATCAAAAACTGAAGAACAACCCGAAGTGGAATCCGATGACCTACACGTTGGTGGTGATCGGATTATGCATCGAGTAGATGTTGAGAAGCGAGATCAGCCTCAACCACCTGCAACAGCATAAGGAGAGTTAGAGGAGAGATTCAATGCTGCACTTGACATCCAGCTGGAGGTGCTTGCAGAGCGAATGGCTAAGCGTAAAGCTCCACCACCTAAACTTTTGCCACCACACGAGCTTCAGGAGGAAGCTGCCAAGGAAGCAGCTCGATTGGAGAATGAGGTTAAGGAGTCTGTCAAGGAAATTGGGTTTGAGATTCTCAGAATTGGATCCTGAGCTGCGAATTGAGGAAAAACTAGGAGATCCTGGCTCTTTCACCTTGTCATGTTCGATAGGACTTTGGATCTTCAAGAACTGTTTGTGCGACCTTGGAGCTTCAGTTAGCATTATGCCGCTGTCAGTTGCCAACAAGATGGGATTCACTGATTTTAAACCAAGTAATCTGTATTTGGTTCTGGCTGATAGAACAGTGAGGCATCCGATTGGGATCCTGGAAAATCTGCCTCTCTGGATTGGAAGAGTGGAAGTGCCTACCGACTTCATTATCATAGATATGGACAAGGAACCAGACGATCCATTGATTCTAGGGAGACCATTCTTGGCAACAGTTGGTGTTGTGATCAAGGTGAAACAAGGTAAGATCAGAATAGAACATGGTGAGCCTTTCAAGATGGGGTTCAATGCGAAGAAAAGGGATTAAAAGGCCAACCATTGATGGTCAAGCTTTTTCTACTACGACCAAACAAAGGAAAGTGTAACATCTTGAAGAGGTCAACACCACATTTGCCTTAGAACCTGGCCAAAACCTGGAAAATTTGTTGAACCAGCCTGCTATAGTGGAGAGGATTCAAGAACCTCTTCCACATGGACCCCATGCTTAAGGAGCATGAAGAGTCAAGCTTAGTGACTTTAAACAAGCTCACTTGGGAGGAAGTCCCAAAGGTATCTTTTGTTTTGTTTTAATTTTGATTTATTTATTTTATCTTCTTTTTCTATTTTTGAATTTTCATAAAAAAATGGAAAAATTGATAAGAGGAAATTGGGAAACCCGAGGGTCAACCAGACACCGTACTCGACGCGCCTGATCGTGTCCCTGCTCGGGTGGCTAGTGGAGTCCAAATTCCACAAGGAAGCCCACTCTCGGTGAAGCCCACCAACCAAACCCTACTCTATTTAAGGGAGTCGAACCCTTCTCCCTCATGAACACCGATAAGTTGTCTCTAAACCCTAGAGTTTCTTTAGCTTCCATACTTTCTATTCTCTCTACAACTCAAGTTTTATTCGATTTCTTTGGGACTAACCCTATTAACCTCGAGACTTAGCCTTTTTCTTTTAAAGGAATTCAAACATGGAGCCAATCGCTAAATCCTACCAAAGGAAGGGAAGAAGATTAACCTCCACCGCTGCTACAACTGGAGGTGATGCCATCGAAGCTTGAGAGTCTCAAAGTAGAGGAAACGTTCAACATTCCCAACCGCTGGCTGGACGTTATGCCTCCCCAACCCGATGCTCAACCCGATCCACCACCCGATCTGATGCTCGAGTAACCGATCAAGTGGGCCACCGAGTTCGCTCACCAAGTCCAATGGCGAGTACTGTCTGCCATTCTCCTCAACATAGGGACGTGTCTACGTCCGAAAGAACCGTAACCGACCCCATGGAGGTCAATTCTGATGCTGGAGGAGAAGAGCAAGGGGAGATCTAAATCTCTCGATCAAGGAGCAGAGGTGCGGTTGCAAGAGGGAAGAGACCGACTTCAGAGAAGGGTGTGAAGGTAGCTGAGAGAGCAGCTGAGGAAGAGGATCAACAAGGAGAGGAGGAGAACCAAGAGAGAGAAGAGGAGCAAAGAGAGAGGACACGCCAAGCCTCGCAGAGGCTGAAGCAGAAAGAGGTGGACACTCCGGTAAGAATATTCAAGGTCTTCAAGAAGATGAGCTTTGTTGGTACCCGATACCCTCACCGTGAGACCATGAAGCAATTGGGCATCGCTAGGGATGTATAGTTTCTGTTCGATATGTGCCACCTGGGGCATCTGATGCGAGCTCACCTTGAAGCATATGAGGAGGAAATGGTCCATTTCCTTTCAAACTTGAAGCTGCATTATTTCGAGGACCACCCGACCCTACTACCCGATGGGAGGATCGGGTTCATCACCTTCTCCGTGAGGAACAAGGAGTACCGGCTCACTTTCAAGGAGATGGAGAAGCTATATGGCTTCAAAGCTAGTAGTGGAGAAGGAATGGAGGTTAGCAAGAATGAGATGAGGTCGCTATGGCTGACAATAGGAGACAAGCTTCCCTACAAGTCCACAAGCTCCAAATCCGCTCAAATAAGGAGCCCTGTTTTGAGGTATTTTCACAAGTCCCTTGCATGCACTCTTTTTGCTAGAAAAGAGACTGGGAATGTGAACGATCATGAGCTCCAGCTGTTAGACATTGCACTGTGTGGAGTTTTGGATAGCACTAGGGATGGCTCACCACTAGTAGGAGATGTTGCGGATACTAGTATGGTGTTTGTGCTACTCGATCAATTCCTCTATCTGAAATCGTGGGCCGTGAAAAGAAGAGAAGGAGGCGGAGAGATCTCCATTGGAGGACTGATTACACCGATCCTAGTGGCATGTGATGTGCCCTTGAAAGGAATTGTGCACGAACCAAGATGGCTGGATGCGGATTACCTCGTGCTGGCGAGATTTTTGGCCCATGAGAGGCCTAATGACATGATGCTGTTCAAGTTCGTCCATCCAACCGCCGGAGCTGCCCAAATGGTCCTACCTAATGTCATATGCACCAAGGTTCGGCTGGGAAACAACATTGACTTCGCACCACCTTTGGAGGAGTTGTACAACCCGGAGGAAGAGTCCGAAGCTGAGAAAAGAGAGGAGACCGGGCAGAGACAGGAAGATAGCTCAGAGGACTTTGATTTTGAAGAGTTTGTTTGCTCTCAAAAGCAACCGGTTGGAGTAAGGGAAGCCCACTAGAGGATCGTATGGCTAAAGAGGATGAACAAGTTTTTGGTGAGAAAGGTGAAGGATCTTACCGGTTCGGTGAAGAAAATGGGAGGTCAGATAAGGGAGCTGCAAGACAAGGCAAGATGTGCCTCTGCTCCTACCTCGGCACAGGCACCAGCTTGGATGGGGAGAAGTGGACCGCTAGGAGGAACTCGAGGACTGCCACCTCCGGAACCTTACAGAGCATCATCATAAGAGCCCCATGCTGAGGAGAACATCACCCGACCTGAAGCATCTCGGAGAAGCCATTCAGACGCCTATCCGATGCCCAACCCGATGGGATACACGGTGAACTACTCGATGCACCCATCGAGCACCCAATCGAGTGATTACTCAGGTATTTTCCCTCTACCTTACCAGATGCCATACACGATGCCGTACACAATGCACCTTGCGAGTGGATACACGGGTGATCATTCTGGAACTCTTCCACCATTTCTNATTACACCGATCCTAGTGGCATGTGATGTGCCCTTGAAAGGAATTGTGCCAGAATCAAGATGGTTGGATGCGGATTACCTCGTGCTGGCGAGATTTTTGGCCCATGAGAGGCCTAATGACATG
Organism: Camelina sativa; assembly: GCF_000633955.1. Classification (NCBI taxonomy): domain Eukaryota; kingdom Viridiplantae; phylum Streptophyta; class Magnoliopsida; order Brassicales; family Brassicaceae; genus Camelina; species Camelina sativa. Next base: position 5,920,796 of record NC_025702.1, on the reverse strand, counting down.
ATGCTGTTAAAGTTCGTCCATCCAACCGCCGGAGCTGCCCAAATGGTCCTACCTAATGTCATTTGCACCAAGGTTCGGCTGGGAAACAACATTGACTTCGCACCACCTTTGGAGGAGTTGTACAACCCGGAGGAAGAGTCCGAAGCTGAGAAAAGAGAGGAGACCGGGCAGAGACAGGAAGATAGCTCAGAGGACTTTGATTTTGAAGAGTTTGTTTGCTCTCAAAAGCAACCGGTTGGAGTAAGGGAAGCCCACTAGAGGATCGTATGGCTAAAGAGGATGAACAAGTTTTTGGTGAGAAAGGTGAAGGATCTTACCGGTTCGGTGAAGAAAATGGGAGGTCAGATAAGGGAGCTGCAAGACAAGGCAAGATGTGCCTCTGCTCCTACCTCGGCACAGGCACCAGCTTGGATGGGGAGAAGTGGACCGCTAGGAGGAACTCGAGGACTGCCACCTCCGGAACCTTACAGAGCATCATCATAAGAGCCCCATGCTGAGGAGAACATCACCCGACCTGAAGCATCTCGGAGAAGCCATTCAGACGCCTATCCGATGCCCAACCCGATGGGATACACGGTGAACTACTCGATGCACCCATCGAGCACCCAATCGAGTGATTACTCAGGTATTTTCCCTCTACCTTACCAGATGCCATACACGATGCCGTACACAATGCACCTTGCGAGTGGATACACGGGTGATCATTCTGGAACTCTTCCACCATTTCTGTCGTACTACCCGATACCCTACCCGATGAGCTACGCGATCCCACCCTCGATCAACCCCTTTGATGCTGGTCCGAGTAAGTCGTCCGTACGCATTTCTGAGCTCTCTGACGAGCAAACACCGGCACCTGCTGAAGCCGGAGACGACCCAGGCTACACGTTGGTGAGTATGGAGGCTACTGCAACCTCCTTCTTCACCAACCCATGAGGTACCACTTTCATCCGATCCTTGTAAATAACATTGCATTTAGTTTATTTCATTTTGTGTGGTTCTTGGATTCTTTTTCCAACTTTTATTTACACAGAGACTGTGTAATTTAAGTTTGGGGGAGGCTCCTAGAATGTATTTAACATTGTGTTTTATTTTCTTAGTTTTCTTATTTCTAATCTTTGCATGCTAGTTTTATTCATTTGAGTCTGCATCTATTTGCATTAAAAACAAAAAAAAAAATTGAAAATTTAAAAAAAAAAAAAAAAAAAGTGTTCATGTAGTTGCATTTACATATTATGATTGAGTCTAGTTTGTTTCATATAGGATTGTTGCATTTGCATCTTAGGGGACAATGATTAAAAATACTTTGTTTAAAATCAAACCTTAGGATTGAAGCTAGAAACCTTAGTCACAGTTCATTGTTGCTAGATCAATCTTTGGAAAAAAAGGAAAAATCTTTGCTTAGAACCTTGTGTCTTTTGAATGCTGGAGCTCATGATCGTTCCAGCACGACAAAGAACTGCCTAGATCATGCTGGAGCTCATGCTGGAGCTTAGAACCTTGCTTAGAACCTTGTTGTGAAACCTTGAGAGTATTGAGAACGACAAAGAACTGCCTCTTGATTTAGCTAAGTTAGAATTTGAACTAGCTAATAGATTCGGTTTTGAAAGATAGGTGGTTAGAATGTTTATTTGGGTTTGGGTTGTGGAATAAAAAAAAAGAGGAAGAAAAAGTCCCTAAGGTTAGAGTCAATTAGCTTTAAGTCTCTAAAAAAAAAGAGAAAAGCTCTTGCTATAGTCTCCTAGAAAGAAAGAAAAAATATATATATATATATATATTCATATTAAGAGTTTAGCAAAGAAAGAAAAGAGAAAAAAAAAAAAGAGAGCTAGAAGTTTAAAGTCTAAAAGTCTAAACCTTAGGGAATATATAAAAAAAAGAGTTAAAATCAAGGATGTGGGTAGTTTAATTCTAGGGGGTTTAATAAAAAAAAAAGGTGAATGAGAAAAGGGTAGATCATCAAGAGTTAAGCTTTGTATGCCCAAATTGTTCTCAGTCTTAGATAGTTTTCACAACTATCTAGCATTCCTTCTTTTGAGAGAAAACCACCCAAAGAATTTGTTTGAAACCACCTTACAAAAAAATATTACCCTTAAACCGATTGAGCTTGATTCACCTTCCATCTGCAAGAATTCGCCAAACACTTAATTGAATGTGAAAGAGATGTTCTTTATCTTTAGTTGGAGGTTGAACTAGATCGATGCATGGTAATAAGCATAGAAAAATATTTGTAAGTATGTTGATTGATCTTAGCACCATTAAACTATCTTTAAGGACTATAGCTTGAATCCTTCGCTTAGCATCTTAAGGTTATGAGTCCCCACTTTAAAACCGCACCCTCTTACTTCCTTGCTAGAGGACTAGCAAGATTTAAGTTTGGGGGTCTGATAACTCTCTAATTTATATGTTTTTAGCATCCTTTTTTGTCCATATTTTGCATTGTTCATACCTCTAACTTAGCATTTTTAGGTCATTAACTGTAGGAATTCACTTTTAGACCATTTAGGGTGTTGCATTTCTGCATTTGCATATTTTGGATGAAAACAGGTGCTAAAGAGCCAAAAATGGGGAAAAACAAGGACAATCTGAACATGTACTCGAAGGAGCCATCGAGCTGCAAGAACAAGTACAAACTCCAACACGATCGAGGAGGATCCGAGAGCATGAAGAACAATCCGAAGATCCACCTGAGGAGTAATCCGACTTCACCCTCGTGTACCCCATCGAGTAGACCATCGGGCAGGTCTGGGAAGCTAGGTCAAAAGGGTTTCCATATATAAACCCCTCCTCTCCTAGCTCGCAAAGGAGCACGCCGCAGACCCTCAAACCAGAGAGCGAGAGCTTCTGTGAGAGAACTGAGCGACTCAAACATTTTCCTTTTCGTTTTGCATTTTTATTTCATAGTTTTTATGGTTTTCTTAGATTTTTATCTTGTATTCTTTCTACTCTACTCTATCTTTTAATACAATGCAAGTTTCATTCATTTTCGTTATTTTGTTCCTTGTTATCATGTTCGAGTAGTGTAGTAAAGTTTCTAGGGATGGGATAGATGATTTTGTGTTCTTGATCGGTTAGGATGCCTTAGTTTGATTGTAAATGATTGATAGATTTCCTTCTAGGTTGGTGTTCTTAATGTTGTCAACAGACCGAGAGGTTGAGATTAGATCTAGGGCATTTCAGCGACCGAGAGGTGTAGATGAGATGCGTGAATTAGCCAATGCTAGAGGTTTACTTGATTCTGAGTAACAGATTAGATGAGTTTGAGTTTACTGACAATAATGAATCGTTCTTAATGCATGCTTGTTCATATTGCTAGTACGAGAGTGTGGTAAGTGATCAAGGTTGATTGTTGCTAGTGCGAGAGTGTGGTGACAATGTTTTAGAGATTCATTGTCTAGGAAATAATTGCTTGAGGCATGTAAGGCATCTGTACTGGTCTAGAATACTTAGGATTTGATTACCCCATCCTTAGGAGCTTTCGTATTTTATTTGTTTACATTTTCTTTACTTACTCGACCACTTACCCGATCAGGTACATGATAACCTGCATCGAGTAATACCTCGAGCTGTTCATATCTCATGTGCTTACTCGATCACCCCACTCGATCCGGTACTCGACTGCTTGCATCGAGTGCTTAGGTCATGTGGTTTCTTTGTTTATATTCTTTTCTTTTATTTATTTTAGGACTGTTAGAACAAAAACCCTATCTACTTGGCTTGACTTGTATTGTCCTGATCATATCCTTCATGCTAGCAATAAACAACCATTTGGATTGATAACCCTTTGTACTACAACTGCATAGGGAATTGATACCCTGGGTGAAAACTCAACTATAGCACCTAGCTCTTATGCTTATGCGCCACCGATCGATGGGGACGACCTATTGGACCTGGATTTCGGGGATCTCCCTGATCCACCCTTGGATGTTCCAGAGTTCACACTCCCTTCACCTACTTCGGTCGATATGGTGGAGGAGACGGATAGTGCACCAGGTGCCCAGGTACCATATTGCTTTCTTTGTGTACGTGTAGGACATTACCCAATGGATTGTCAGTTTTATACCCTGTATGCACCGGTCTGCAACGTCTGCCTGATTTGCGGAGTAAGAGGACATTACTCCAGCAACTGTCCGGCGTTGAGGGTTGATACTCCAACTCATGCTCCGACTCCTACTCCACCCCCATCTCACGCTTCTGGCCCGTCGTCTTCCCATACTCCATCCACGTGCTGCCCAGGTTGTGTTTGCTCTCAGTGTAGTTTTAGGTTCCCGTGATCCGTGTAGATAACCTAAACCTTAGTTAGGTAACCGGCACTAACCACATTCTTGTGTGTACAGCGACGGCTTTGGTTAGGCCTCTAGTGACTTGCGGCTCTATTTTGTACCATCTTTTTGGTTGTGGTTGGTTTGTAACAAAGTTTGAATAAGCGGTCTGTGTATGTGGATACAACCGTGATGTTTAAAACTTATGTTATGATATAACCATGCTATGTTTATATTCTCGCTCTTGCCTTTGTTTGCTTTTTATTGATTGCTTGTTTGCGTGTGAGTGTTTATGTTTGTTTAACTCAAGGAGTTCCAACTAAGCGCATAGAATTCTAGGGAGTCCGGAAAGCAAAAGAGAGAGTTAGGGTTAAACCTAGAAGATAGGACGTTTATCCCCGAACCTCGCTGACAAAGAGACTAGTCGATAGCCACACCATACATATTGACGTAGAGAATCACTCATGAAGACCAAGGGTGAAAAGAAACTACATGGCCACAAAGTACCTTAGTGAAAGCAAAGGAGGACGTAAGAAGGATATTATGAGTTGACGACCCAACTCGAAGGAGCAAGGTAAGATTCCATGCGCGCATCACGTCAAAACAAAGGAAGAAGAACGCATACAAAGCAAAAGAAAAAGGTGCAAGAAAATAATGGTAAAGATCATTTAAGGGAGTTTATCGGAGTGACCAGGCCGTAACAAGCCATTCAAGAATTAAGTGGAGACGACATCAGAAGCTATCTATTCGCGGTCGACATTACAAAATTCGGGGACGAATTCTTTTTAAGGGGAGAAGAATGTAATACCCCTCACCAAGACTAAGTCCCGAACGGAGCAACGTTTGCGGCTCTAGTTAAACGGGTAGGTGTTCCCTTCCATNTAAAAACGAGGGTTCAGGATCCAATTAAATTAGTAATAGAACGAAAAAAGTGTTGCTAGGGAAAGAGTATCCTATGAGATATTTAAAAAAATACTGTACAAAGATTTTCAATATAGTTTTCACAAAATCATTGTATTGTATTACTTAATTATTTTATTTTTATTTAATTACTAATTAATAAAATATTCATTGCAACGAAATATTTCAGAAATTTTTTTAGTTAACAGCTTCTATTTTTTTGGTTCTTGTTCTTTCTGGATCCTAAAATTAAAATAGAAGATTGAGGTGAATCATAAATCCAAAGGAGGTTTCATGGCCAAGGGTAAAGATGTTCGAGTAACAATTATTTTGGAATGTACCAGTTGTGTTCGAAATGATATTAAGAAAGAATCGGCGGGAATTTCCAGATATATTACTCAAAAGAATCGGCATAACACCCCCAGTCGATTGGAATTGACAAAATTCTGTCCCTATTGTTATAAACATACAATTCACGGCGAAATCAAGAAATAGATCAAATTGAGTGTTTGCGAGACATGGCGAACGGATAAGTTCCACAGCCTAACAGATACGGATGGAATCTAAACGGATAAGCACCACCTTTGGGAAGATCCTGGCCGTCCATTTCCTTGGTTAACACCCTTGTATCCTGACCGTCCGTTCATTAGCGTACCGGTACGGCCGTTTCCGGCCCTCGGGTACCGAACTGACGGTGGTACATAAGGTCACTTGTACGCGTACTAGCTTAAGGAAATGATACGTACCGGACCACTCCTTTATTCATGCAAATTATCCATGGCAACCCGCATCGACCGGTGGTACCACTGTACGCATCACTGATAGCCATCCTGTACATGCCAGTGTCACCATTGTCCAAGCTACTATTGACAATCCGTATTAACTAGTACTGCCATCGTCTAGATCACTGATAGTGACCCACGTTAGCATGTACCGCCACTGTCCGAATCGCCTAACGCAACCTATGTCCGCTGGTCCTACCATGGCCAACCATTGCCTTAACCCGTACCATCCTGCCTCAGTCCATTTTCCTTGACCCTTCCTAATTCCCTAGACCAGCTAAGGTTTCCTAGATAAGTCTAGTCCTAAGATCTTACCTATGGGTTCCTCGACCAACTTAGGGACATTGTCGATAGCCTGGCTTTCCATACCATTCTTCCCATTTGACGGAGAATCAATCTTGGTATAACATTTCCTTCTTGGTCCTTAGGTGTGCCTCAACTCCCTCTTGCATTGGCCCTTTGAATGTCCGAGCCAAAAATGTCCTTCCTTGACGGAATAATGGGTTTTAGTTGGTCAGCTGTGGTGAACGTTGCTCCGTCCGGGACTTAGTCTTGGTGAGGGGCTATGAAGAGGAGGATGTTCTAGGGACTCGAATTGATGTTGTCTGACACTGTTAGGTTAATAGATTTAGGTCTTTAAAACTTGCTAGGTTGCTGGTTCCTTGTTTCCTTTTGATTGATATTGGAAGGGTTATGTTTTGGATAGTGGTTATTTATTATTATTAGATATTTATTGGATATTGGTATTTGTTATTCCGCTTTTGGTTGTGATTGTGGTTAGGTGGCTAGTGGGTATGGGACCGATAGTTGTAGTTTATTTATTATTATTATTATGTATCATTATTATTATTATTTATTATTTAAAACAAAAAAACGGGTCAAGTTGTTTCAAAATGAAGCTATGAAAACCGTCTGGATTAATCTCCGACGGAAGGACGCCGACCCTACTCCGATATGTTTGCCAGAATTGGGTTGGCACCTGACACTCTCGGGAAGAGTGACATGAGATGAGACATCGAAACTCTAACATCAACCAATGAGAAATGGATACCGATATGGATACCATAACTGCCGATGTTATTGATCTATACATAAATAAGAACTTGAAAATTAAAAGAAACAGAAGAAACAAAGGGCCGGCCGACGCCAGAGAAACCAACGCCGGCCAAGATCGAAGGATAAAAACTGGTTTTGACCATAATAGTTAACTTTGGGGAAATCGCCCAAATAAAAGAGAGAAAACAAGTGGTTCTTCTCTTTTTATAGAGAATAATATTTACCCTAATTTCTTTAAGATTTTTCTTGGGTTAGACTATGGGCCTATTAAACCGACCACAAATTTTTTAATTTTATTAGATAAACTTAGATTTGTGTTGACTTTATCTTGTGCAATATATGTGGACTCTACCAAATTAATATGAATTATATTTATTTTTATCAGCACGATAAAATTATACCCAGCACCTAGTGCTACCTAGTTTTTTTTAACTAGGCATGGTCATTTGGAAGTTTCGTTCAAGGTTGATCATGTTAAAAGAAGCTTTATCAAATTAAACTGGTTACCGATTAAAACAAAAAAAGTTCCAATTGGTTTTTAGCTAAAAACGAAAACTGAATTGTACTACCAAAATTTTGGTTAGGAACTTATGCCCAACGATTTAAGCTGAACCCATTACATAAATATTTTCTTATCAATTAGCTCTCTAACTAATAAAACACTCTTATCTTAAAGCTGTGGTGGTTTAAATGTAACGGCTGTACATGCATGTTCAATAGTTTGCAGAATTGGATAATGTGGTTTTAGGCGTTACTAAATGATTTAAAAATTACTATAAATGTTAAAAAAAATGAATGTGTAAGCGAGTGATTTGTGACTGTTTGACAACGGTTACACTAGCAATATAACAAAATATCTAATTTTATAATATCTAATTAGATATTTTATAAAATCTAATTAGATATTTTATAATATCTAATTTTACATAAGTGTAATCTCTATTTATATTTTACTTCGATATTTTTTTTGGCAGTATTTTTTATTTCATTTTTGGTTTTTATTTTATTTAGATTATTTTAAATTAGTTTTGAATAATAATAATAAAATATTACAAAAATAAGTGAAAATATTACAAAAATGAGTGAATTAACTGATACATTAACTTGAGATTATATGTTCATGGGATGATGTGGATAATTTGTTAAATTTGAAAATAAAAAATGATGAGATAAGGAGAAGAAAGAAAAGCTAACTTTATATTTAGATTAAAATTTTTGTTAACAATCATCAATTTAACTTTACAAAACCAAAATGGTTACCGATTAAAACAAAAAAGTTCCAATTAGTTTTTAGCTAAAATCTAAAACTGAATTGTACTACCAAAATTTTGGTTGGGAACGTATGCCCAACGATTTTAACTGAACCCATTAGATATATATATATATATATTATCAATTAGCTCTCTAACCTTTAAAACACTCTTATCTTAAACATGTGATGGTTTAAATGTAACGGCTGCACATGCATGTTCGAAAGTTTGCAGTATTGGATAGATGTGGTTTTAGGTGTTAGTAAATGATTTGAAAGATTAGTATAAAATTGTTTAAAAAATGAATGTTTATTTGAGTGATTTGTGACTATCTGACATCGGTTACACTTGAGTGCAGGACAAGGGGCAGCGATAGAGGCACTTGGACCGTGGTGGAGTCTTGTACTGGGCCGTCGTGATGGTCGATGGTCAGGCCTTCAATAAAAGTCCATCGGCTGGATGGTTCTCTTTACGCCGGTTTATAACACGTCTCGGTAAATTGGGCATATCTTTTGGATGGCTGAATGGATTGACTTGATTCCTCTTAGAGGAGAAATATGACTCTCATATTTCCATTGACACCAAGCATGATATAATTTGAGTTCTGGAAATTCTTCAAAAGTGGCACGTACTGTAAAGCTCTGAATCTGTCCTGAAACATGTTTTCCTTATCTTTTAGTCCAATTTGCTATAAACCTGTAAAACCTTGTTGAAACCTTAAATACTTGATAATAGACCTTTTATACCTGAAATCTCATCAAACTCTTCCCAAATGCATATGAAAACTACAGCTAATATGGGTAAAATAATGATGTTATCAATGATGTTCTAGAGGCTCGATTGTTTTGCTTTGTGTCTTTGTTAGGATGCTAGAGTGGAATTGTTTAAAACAGATATTAGGATTGCTGAGGTGGCGGTCGGGGCGTTACAAGTGGTATCTGAGCCGAACCCAGACGAGTGGACTCACACCGTCAGGGGGTAACGGTCTTGGTGCGCAACGAGGACGTTGCGATCTGTTAGTGGGGGTGAATTGTGACACCCCGGTTTCAGAGACTTGCGAAGAGGTTTAAAATAATTGATTTGGCCACCTATGTCACCAAAGTGCGCTTATATTTATGGTCAAAGGGTCTTGAAAGAACTCCAGAGTTAAGCGTGCTTATGGTCGAGTAGTCTCAGGATGTGTGACCTTCCGGGAAGTGACTGTCGGAACTGTGCTAGTGAGGACAAAACAAAGGGAAAGATCATGTGGTGATTTGTAGGGACGGTAACAAGTCTTTAAAGCATCCCTTACAGCATGGGAACAACTTCAATACTCTAAAAAAGTGGGAGGTTTGGGGTTCAAAATATAGAAAAATTCAACGATGCCCTGCTTGCAAAACAACTATGGCAAATCATCAAATATCCCAACTCTCTCTTTGCACGAATTATGAAAGCTCGTTATTTCTGTGATGAGTCCATCTTTGATGCAAAAAAGAGAAGTAATCAATCCTATGATTGGGCTTCTCTGCTAGCCGGTTTAGATGTTATAAAAAAAAGAACTCGCTACATTGTCGGAGAAGGTGATACTATCCGAATTGGAAAAGACAATGTGACTGCTACTCACCCTCCACGGCCTATCATCAGCACTCAAGCTGACATGAACTGCTGTCTCAAAGATCTTATCTCAACTATGGGCTCTTATCGCCATTGGGACGACGAAAAGCTTCAAACTTTGGTCTCTCCCCTAGACCATGAACATTTAAAAAATATTTCTCTTCCACAAAACATATTACCTGATAGAATCGTCTAACATTATAACAAAACAGGAGAGTATTCTATACATTCGGTCTACTGGCTGTCCACCCATGTTCCCACTTCAAATGAAGACCAGCCGTTAGTACCTCATGGCTTTGTACGTATGAAGAATATATTATGGACCTCACCAATATTACCAAAAATAAAACACTTTCTATGGAGCTTAATTTCGAAAGCTCTCCCCACCATAACTAGATTGGATAATAGAGGAATGAATTTAGATCCTGTCTGTACTCGATGTTTCCAATCTGACGAGACGATTAACCACATCCTACTCATGTGTCCCTATACTACTAATATTTGGCGGATGGCTAACATTTATTTCCCTCCATCTAACACATTTCTCAGTGATTACGAAGCAAATCTTGCTCATATACTTGATTTTCAAACAGAGCATACCATCCCAACTAAAGAAAAACTTTTACCATTGTGGAATTATGGTATATATAGAAATCACAGAATAAATTCAGTTTTGAATCAATCTCCGAAAGCACCACCTCAATAGTTCTTCGGGAACAAGCAGAGGTTTTGGAATGGATTACACACTATCATTCACAACATGGATCCCTTTTTTTACCCCTAGCCAATATAAATGTATCTTGGGACCAACATGCATCATGTTATACTAAGTGTAATTATGATGCAGACTATGATCCACAAACTAATATAAGCAGGACGGATCTTAAGAGATAGCTCAGGTCACTAGGTTGGGGAGCTTCACGACTACCAAATGCAACTTCACCGCTTGAGGCTGAAATAAAAAGCTCTTATGGTAGCTCTGCAACAAACATGGATCTGCGACTTAACTTTCGTTTCTTTTGAGGGTGATTGTGAACATCTAACCAAAATTTTGAATGGTGTATCTTCAGATATATCAATTGACGTTGTTTATCATGACATTATACTTTGGGCTTCTCGCTTTCGCAATATTGAATTTGTTTCAAAGAAAAGATCATGTAACAAGGTTGCATACCTTTTAGCCAAATTTGGTTGTAATAATTATAATTTTTATTCAGGTAGTTTTCAACCACCTACTTGGCTATATGAACAAATGTATCTTGACTTTATGAATTCATAAATAAAATTTCTATTTTGATGGAAAAAAAATGTACAGATATAAAGATTAAATTTATGAGAAAATTACTCAAGTTCGAAAATGTTTATTTTACTTAACTAATAAAATGGTAGTTTGGTTTTTCTCAACCGGTGGTTATGAATTGTAGTACCAAAATTTTGATTGGGAACATATGCCCAACCTTTTTAATTAACCCCATTATATATATATTTTTTCCTATCAATTAGCTCTCTAACCTTTAAAACACTCTTATATTAAACGTGTGATTGGTTTAAATGTAACGGCTGCGGATGCATGTGCAAAAGTTTACAGAATTGGACAACTGTAGTTTTAGGCATTACTAAACAATTTAAAAGATTAGTATAAATGTTAAAAAATGAATGCGTGTGAGAGTGATTTGTGACTGTCTGACAGCGGTTACACTAGCAATATAACAAAAATATACAATATATGACTTATAATATGAGAGGCTGAATGATTCTTATTATATGAAGAGATTACATTATATAGTAGGACTACAACAAAGATTAGGGTTCTAACATTTACAGTTCTATCATTTCCATATATACATTCTACACGCCCCCTCAAGATGGAGGGGCTTGAGTCACTCCTATCTTGTCAACGAGCTCAGTGAACCTGGTTCTTGGCAACGGTTTGATAAGCGCATCTGCTAGCTGATCGTTGGTGGAAACATGATCCACCCTCAATGCACCCAATTGAACTTGTTCCCAAATGAAATGATAGTCTAGGGCTATGTGTTTCATTCGAGAATGAAAAACAGGGTTAGCACACAAGTAAGTTGCACCTACATTGTCACAATAGACGACCGGAGACGTCGGAAGCTGAACACCAAGTTCTGTGAGTAAAGAAGTGAGCCAACGGAGTTCAGCAGATGTATTCGCGACAGCTCGGTATTCTGCTTCAGTAGAAGAGCGAGCTACACCTTTCTGTTTCTTAGAGGACCAAGCAACTGGAGCGGAACCAAGATAGATCAGGTAGGCATTAGTGGACACCAGATCATCCATATCACTGCCCAATCCACGTCAAAATAGGCATGAAAAGCTAGAGGAGCATTAGGACGAAGGTAAATGCCATGAGATAGAGTGCCAGCGAGATAGCGTAGAATCCTTTTTGCAGCTTGCCAATGTATATCGGTCGACTGATGCATAAATTGAGACAATTTGTTCACGACGTATGCAATATCTGAACGGGTAAAGGAGAGATACTGAAGACTCCCTAAGACCATGCGATACTTGCTCGGATCATCAAAGAGAGTGCCGGAGCATAGAGATAACCTCGGTTTCGGTGACATTGGCATAAAAACTGATTTTGAGTCGAGCATATTGGTCTTCAAAAGAAGATCGAGAATGTATCGTTTTTGCATGAAATGGAGCCTGTGTGGTGTTCTAGTAGCCTCAACCCCCAAGAAGTAACGAAGTTCAGTTGGTTCTTTGAGGGAGAACCGAGTGGATAGAGCATCTATGAAACCGGTGATAAGAGACTGAGTGCTCCCCGTAACAATGATATCATCGACATAAACAAGTGTGTACAAAATGTCGTGACCATTAAGATACGCAAAAACAGAAGTATCCGCAAGAGAGTTCCGAAATCCCATCCGAAGCAAGTATGTCTTCAATTCTTGATACCACGCACGTGGAGCTTGTTTGAGACCATACAAGGCCTTGTTTAACCGACAAACATGATGAGGGCGATCCTTGTCGACAAATCCCGGTGGTTGTGAGACATAGACTTCATCGGTTAATGTCCCATGTAGGAAAGCATTATTAACGTCTAGTTGTAGAATCGGCCATGCATTATTGACAGCAAGTTGAAGCACCAAGTGAATAGTATTAGGCTTGACCACCGGACTATATGTTTCGTCGTAGTCCAGACCATACTCCTGATTGAACCCGCAAGCCACCAAACGGGCTTTATACCTATCCAGAGAACCATTTGGCAAATATTTTAGTGTATAAACCCATTTAGTAGGAATGATAATATGACCTCGAGTTGGAGGAACCAAATCAAATGTCCTCATCCTTGTTTGAGCGTTCATCTCATCACCCATTGCATTTCGCCATTTTTTATCAAGCTTGGCTTGTGTCACCGTCGTCGGGATTGTGATTTTGGTCGTGATAGCAGAAAAACTAAACTTAGTCTTTGGCTTAGTGATGTTGTTCTTCCGTCGTGTTTGCATTGGGTGAGTGTTCACGGGTGGCTGCAGAGGCACCACAGGAGGTGGAACAACAACAGGTGACGAGACCGACGATGGAGAAGGATCGGGTGATGGAGACAATCGCGGAGAAGCAGATGGACTTGGTACTTGTGGACTGGGCTGTAACTCTGAATTTGGTGATGGGCCTGGAGACGAGTCACGGTCCAGTAAGGATATGTCATTATGAAGTCTAGTACGCGGTTGTGATGGTGGCGACATTGTAACGGGGTTCAGTGGTGAAGGAGCAGGAGAGTTTGGGGCTGTAGGAGGAGTAATTGGAGTTGTAACGAGTGGTGGCGTCGGAATGGTGACAACAGGAGGTAGATGAGGAGTAAAAACCTCCGGTGAAGACGTGGCAACAGTGGTGGTGTTCAAAGCAAACGGGAAACTGTATTCCACAAACTGAACATGTCGCGACGTGTAAATGCGACCCATCGCAATATCAAGACACAAATACGCACTTTGTGCCAAGGAATAACCCAAGAACGCACACGGCTTGGAACGATCTTGAAGTTTGTGGTCGGTATATGGACGAAGCCATGGAAAACATGGACTCCCAAAGACACGAAGCTTCAAATAATTTGGTTCTTCTTGAAACAGCTTGACATACGGTGAGACGTCGTTTAACACTGAAGTGGGCATCCGGTTGATGAGATAAACGGCAGTGGCAAACGCATATGGCTAGTATTGCTTTGGAATTGAGGCTTGATGCAACAATGTAAGACCTGTCTCAACGATATGCCGATGTTTGCGTTCAGAGATACCATTGTGTTCCGGTGTGTTTGGCGGTGTAGTGAGATGGGAGATGCCATTAGTTGCCAAGAACTGTCGCAAAGCAAGAAATTCTCCCCCATTGTCGGTATAAAGCGTTTCTATCATCTCCTTGAAACGTGTCTCGACCAAAGCCTTGAATGCAATAAAAGTTTCTTTCACTTGAGATTTTTGCTTCAATGGGTATAACCAAGTATATCGTGTATAGTGATCCACAATGACCAAATAATATTTGAAATTGTCGGTGGATAGTAATGGAGACATCCACACATCTGAATAAAGATATTGTAATGGTTTAGTCGAAGTAATGGTGTTTGTATTGAAAGGAAGCTTATGGCTTTTATTGATAAGACAATGAGAACATGGATAATGTTTATTTGTGGATTCAGAACAAGGTAAAGAAAACTTTGAAAGAATATTTTGTAAAATAGGAGGTGATGGGTGGCCAAGTCTGGAATGCCAAGAGGATAGGGATGCTTTTGATGTGGTGGTAGTCAAAATGGAAATGGAGTTATTGGTCATTGGTACTGGCCACTTGTATAGCTCATTCTTAGTTCTCCCTTGCAGCAACAGGACCCACGTCTTGAGATTCTTCACCTGAAAATAAGTCGGAAAGAATTCCACAGAAACCCAATTACTATTGCACAAATGGTAGACCGAAATAAGATTTTTGGCAATATTAGGCCCATATAAAACATCATTCAGTGTAAGCGGTTTAGTAGGTGTAGGGAGAAGGGTGGAACCCGTGTGTGAGATAGGAAGACCAGTGCCGTCAGCAATGGTGACTTCCTCTCCGCCATTATAAGGCTGTTGGAGTGAGAGGTTGCTCAAGTCGGTGGTGAGGTGATGAGTGGCTCCCGAATCAAGAAGCCATGGAGTAGTAGTGGCCATGTTAGCATGGGGCTGCCATGGGACAGAAGCCTGAGTGTTGTTGTTAGACGGACCACCGGAGACCTGAAAGTGAGAGCAACACCGTACACTATGGCCATAAACGCCACAAAACTGACAACGGCCTTGATAGCCACGTGGAGCCGAGTTGTTGTTGCGTGGAGCGTTGTTTTGTCGATTGTTGTAGCGAGATGGACCATGATGTTGTGGACCACGAACATTCACAGCATTTGCGGATGCCAGTAGAGACGACGAAGGCACGACGACACTCTTGAGTTTAACCTCATGGTGAAGTATCTTTTCATACACTTCAGCGAGAGTAGGGGACCACCTTCAAGTTGATCGACGACACGACATTACTCTTCAGGGAGACCGGCAAGGATTTGTTCAATCTGGTCCTCATGCGGCATGGGGTTGCCAAGGTGAGCCAACTGATCAAACCGTGTGGTAAGACCTTGAAAGTACGCCTCAATGGACTTGTCTCCCTTGGTCCAGATCTTGATATGTTGTCGTATCTGTTAAACATGAGCACGACTTGGAGCAGCATAGATCGACGTTAGCGTACGCCAGATCTCAGCAGATGTGTTTGTGTTAGAGAGCAACGGTTGGACAGAAAGAGAGATAGCACCTAAAAGTGCACTGTAAATCAAGCGATCTTGTCGCTTCCAGATCTTATAATCTGGGTTTTCAGAGGTAACACCGGCAGTGGTGGTAGTAGGAGGAGGGACAGCAACAGATTCATCGACGTAGCCGATGAGATCGTAGCCATCGAGCAACGCACGTACTTGACGACTCCACATCAAGAAGTTTGTACTGGTGAGCTTATTCACGTTCATTATGTTGACGGAAAGGATGTTTTGTGTCGCAGACACAGCAATGGTCTAACCGGAAGAGGATGACATGGTGAGCGGCGTGAGAAAAACAGAAAAATTTAAGGTTTTTAGGTAGAGAGATCGCGGCTCTGATACCATATAATATGTGAGGCTGAATGATTCTTATTAGATGGAGAGATTACATTATATAGTAGGACTACAACATAGATTAGGGTTTTCTAACATTTACAATTCTATCCTTTCCATATATACATTCTACATGACTTATATAGGAATATCCGTATATTCATAATAAAAAATTTAAATTCTTAAATTAATTAAAAATTAAATTAAGAGATGTGGCACAATTTTATATACAAATCATATTTTAATAATTTCAGATACATTTTTGTTTTAATGATATTAAGAAATTAATGTTTAACAAGAGAGAATTAATAATTTATATTTTTCTTACAAATAATTATTACTAATGTAGATATAAGATTAAATTTATGAGAAAACTACCCAAGTTCGAAAATGATTTTTTTATTATTTTAATAAGAAAATGGTTGTTTGTTTTTACTTAACCGATGGTTGTGATCATATTAAAAAAAAAAAAAAAAAGTTAGAAGTTGTCAAAACGTGACATTTACAAACCACACATAAAGATACTCCCATACGCATGTGGTGGTGTATCAGTAGTACACACACAACCAGTCTGAAAGTCAAAACCCAATCCAAAACCGTCCTGCTCTGCCTCTTTAATTCCCGGATTAGGGTTCTTTCGTAGTAGCAACTCTCTCTATTCATACATGACCCAAGAGACGCCACGCTTCGTATCACAAAGGACTCGGTAAAACAAAAAACCAAAAAAAAAGTTCGAGCGAGAACAACAAAAACAAGCTAGTTTAACACACAAATTAACATCAATCTCATCTTCTCGTTCACTATACGGCGCGTACACAACACGTGGACTAATATTCAAAGGCAACTTCTACAACGCGCGTGTGCTCAGACACAAAGTGGATAATCATGGGGAAACTGTCTAAACCCTAAAGAGAAAAAGAAAAAAAAAAAAAAGATTTTAAATTTTTTTTTTTTTTTAATAGATTACCAAAGGAAATAGAGAATACTAAAATACGCTGGATATGAAAGAGCTTTAACGTACGCCGTTGTTTAGTCGTTCCTCTATGGGGGTCTCTCTCTTTTAAACCTACGTTCCTCTTCACCCTTAATCTCTCTCTCTCTCTATTCTCCTTTGTTGCTTCATCTCTCTCTCTCTTTGTAAACTCTGTAACTTACGAAACCGATCAATCCATGGCGAACTCCTCCGCTGGCTCCGCCGCAGACCACCGCAACAAGCACCTCACCGTCAATCCACCGCACCAGATCTTCAAGGGTATTTCCCCATTCTCAATCGTTTCTTTTTCCTTAGCTCCCCCCCACGATGATTGTGTGTGTTTTTAGTCTTCTTCTCATTACGGAGACTCGAAGACAAATCTTAATTTTTTTTAGTGTGATTGCAGCAGCTCCTTCTCTGATTGAATTAGCGTTAACAGAGTTTTATATAACTCTTTAATTAGGGTTTTTGGTTTCTTTGGATCGCTCTTCGTTTGAGAGCAAAAGCCATATCATTACAAAGTTTTTAGCTCTTGGGGTTTTGATTTTGTGACTGATTTTTTTTAATATTTGGAATCGTTTAAAGGAATTATTTTTTTGATGGTACCATGAGCTCTATGTGTGCTTGTTATCAATTTTATATGGATTCATTGCCTTGAAAGACAACTGTTGTTTTAAGTTCGTTGTTGTTGTTTAGTATTGTTGCAGATCCACTAGATGTGGATTGTTTCAGTCTTGTATGTCAGACCTTTTTGTGATTCATGGTGTGTCAATGTAACTCATACTGTGTCTTTTACTAGTGGGATGAGAGTGACATTTGTGGCCTTATCATGTGCAGATATCCAGGGTTCTGACAATGCGATTCCTCTTTCACCTCAGTGGCTTCTCTCCAAACCAGGGGAGAACAAGACTGGAATGGGAACTGGGGTATTGTTTATGTTGCTTATGCGTGCAGTTTTTTTTGTTTTGTTTTATCTTCGCTTTTTAACATGTGAACTGGCTTAACTATTACAGGATCCAAATCCTCATGGGAATCAGGATGTTGTGAGACCAACAGGAAATGGGGAGGAGACACCAGATAATCTGAAGAAAAAAGATGTTTTCCGGCCATCCTTACTTGATGCCGAAAGTGGTCGTCCTGATCGTTGGCGTGATGAGGAAAGGGATACCTTGTCCACTGTCAGAAAAGACCGCTGGCGGAATGGCGAGAAAGACTCTGCTGCTGATAATAAGAAGGTGGACAGGTGGGATAATGTGGCTCCTAAATTTGGAGAACCACGACGTGGTCAGAATGACCGGTGGACTGATTCAGGAAACAAGGATGCTGTGCCAGAGCAGCGGCGTGAGAGCAAGTGGAACTCTCGCTGGGGACCTGATGATAAGGAAGCTGAGATTCCGCGTAATAGGTGGGATGAACCTGGTAAGGACGGTGAAGTCATTCGTGAGAAGGGTCCATCTCTTCCCACTGGTGATGGAGACCATTACCGGCCCTGGAGACCCTCTCAAGGTCGAGGAAGAGGGGAAGCACTTCACAGCCAATCAACACCAAACAAGCAGGTTCCAGCCTTCTCTCACAGTAGGGGGCGCGGAGACAACACTGCTATCTTTTCAGCTGGACGTGGAAGGTTGAGTCCTGGTGGAAGCCTTTTTACTAGCGCGTCAAACCAGTCTCACGCCCCTGGATCTGCCTCTGACAAGGGGGAAAGTGGTCCTGGACAGCCTCCCCATCTGAGATATAGCAGAATGAAACTGTTGGATGTGTACAGGATGGCTGACTCAGAGTGTTATGAAAAGTTTCCAGATGGGTTCATTGAGGTTCCTTCCCTTACGTGTGATCAGCCATCGGATCCTTTGGCTCTTTGCGCCCCAAGTTCCGATGAAGTGGTGAGTATTTCCTAATTTAGTTGATCTTTTTCTTCCTAAAATATCTCAACTCTCATCTATATGTCCTTGTTGTTACTCACAGAATGTTCTGGATGCGATTGAGAAAGGAAAAATAGTGAGCAGTGGTGCCCCTCAGACGACCAAGGAGGGCACCGGTGGACGAAATCCAGCTGAATTTTCACAACCTAGGCGAATCAGGCCGAGTAAGAATTCTGTGAAAGACATCTAAGCTTCTAGTGTTTTGTATATGACATAAATGAGTAAAATTTGTGAATGCCTTGGTGCAGCTGGAAGCAGAGAAGATATGACATTCGCCGCTGAAGAATCTAAAGATGAAAGTAATGAAACAAGAAACTATCCAGATGATAAGTTTAGGCCTGAAGGTATGCGTTGCCATATTGGCGCTTTCATGCAGCTTTGTTGACTCGAAAGTCAAAAAAAAAAAAAAAAAAGTGCAGCTTTTTTTACTCTTGTTGGTGCTGTTAGATAAAAGCTGGTATTGGAATTGAGTGAATGTCGATTTCCATACTCAAATTCATTAAAATCCTATAAGCAGTGTTGTCAAAGCTGAAAATGCTAACATTTAATCTAGATGATTCAAGTTCTTTTTATGTCCCTACTAGCCTCTCACATTATGGTTTCTTTCTTTTTGCAGCTTCTCATGAAGGTTATGCACCTTTTAGGAAAGGCAATGAGGTACCTGTCAGAGAACAGAAAGAACTCAGTATGCAGGGAAATACTCATGTTCAATCTGTCTCTCCATGGCGTCAGCCTTCTGCGGGAGAAAGGTCAAATAGAAACTCACATGATTGGAATGACCCTTCAGCTGATAGCAGGCTGAAATCTTCTGACAGCGTCTGGTCGCATCCTAAAGATTCAATAATTCATTTAGGCAGCAATAATATGATCTTGCCACAATCCAAAGGTGACTCAAGATGGCAAATCAATGAAGATCCTGCACTTAGAAGGCAGCCATCTTTGGTGTTTGACAGGGACCAGGAAGTCAGAAAGCATCTGCCACCTTCACCTGAAGAACTTTCACTCTATTATAAAGATCCTCAGGGTCTAATTCAAGGCCCTTTTTCTGGATCTGATATCATTGGATGGTTTGAGGCTGGATATTTTGGCATAGATTTGCTAGTTCGTGTTGCAACTGCACCAAATGATTCTCCTTTTTCATTACTTGGTGATGTAATGCCACATTTGCGGGCTAAGTCGGGTCCACCACCTGGTTTTACTGGTGCCAAGCAAAACGAATTTGTTGATGCAGTTGGTCCATCAGCCTTCCCTGGTGTGGGAAATGTTCATTCTGGGATGGGTGAGGCTCAGATGGTGCAAAATGATATGAGGTATAAGCATGTTGCAGGGACTGTAGCGGAGAATCAGTTTATTGAATCATTGATGTCTGGGGGTTTGAACAGTTCAGCTCAAGGTAGTCCTAGCGTTAGTTATTTAAAGTGTTCTAAGAATATATTTTGTTATACTATTAGCTGTCCAGACCAGTAACTTTATTTGCTTTCTCTGTTTCAATGTTGTCTCTGTAGGTGTTCAAGGATATGGAGTAAATAGTTCCGGTGGGTTATCTTTACCAGTTACTGATGGTGGGGCTGACATGTATCTCTTGGCCAAGAAACTGGAACTTGAGAGGCAGAGATCAATACCTAGTCCATATTCATATTGGCCTGGTCGAGAATCTGCAAACCTGATGCCAGGATCAGAGAATGTGTCAGAAAATGTTCAACAACCTGTCCGTTCTCCGAGTTCTGATTTGTTGTCCATCCTCCAAGGTGTAACTGATAGGTCGTCTCCTGCTGTTAGTGGTCCTCTTCCTGCTTGGTCACAATCCAATCAAAAGGAAAGTGATTTGCATCAATCCAAAAGTTTCCAAACGCAAACTCCATTTGGGGCCCAACAGCAGAGACTGCCAGAGCATAATATACCTTTGGCAGGTTTACTGGGTCAGCCTATTGAAAATAATCCTGCTGGCATGTTATCTCCTGATATGATGCTTGCCACTGGACTCTCTCAAGATCAGCAATCGCTCAATCTGTTGCAGCAGCAACAGCTCTTGTTGCGGTTGAATGCTCAGACACCACTTTCTGCCCAACATCAGCGTCTATTGGTGGAAAAGATGCTCTTGCTTAAACACCAACAGAAACAGGAAGAGCAGCAGCAGTTGTTACGACAGCAACAGCAGCTGTTTTCCCAGGTTCTGGCAGATCAACAACGTTCTCAGCAAAGGTTTGGAGAGCCATCTTATGGGCAGTTGCAGGCATCTTTTGATGCACTTAGGCTGCAACCATCAAAAGATATGTCACAGGTCAATCAACAGATGCAG
>NC_025702.1:5830512-5898634 GCF_000633955.1 Camelina sativa | reverse complement strand
AGACACCACTTTCTGCCCAACATCAGCGTCTATTGGTGGAAAAGATGCTCTTGCTTAAACACCAACAGAAACAGGAAGAGCAGCAGCAGTTGTTACGACAGCAACAGCAGCTGTTTTCCCAGGTTCTGGCAGATCAACAACGTTCTCAGCAAAGGTTTGGAGAGCCATCTTATGGGCAGTTGCAGGCATCTTTTGATGCACTTAGGCTGCAACCATCAAAAGATATGTCACAGGTCAATCAACAGATGCAGGTTCCTGTTTCCCATGAGGAGAGAGGTGCCAACTTAGCTGATTTGCTCCCGGTAACTCATGCAAGTAATCAGAATGTTGCTTCGTTCGAAACCTCCTCTCGGCACCTGCAACACCAGCTGTTTGGTAATGTTGACCCTAGGATGAACGAGGGGATGGCTCTTGCTGATCAAATTGATGATACCCATAAAAATGATTCAAAATCAGAATATGAAAGAACGGTTTCTGCAGATTACATGAACAGCATGTCTTCTGAAAAGCCTGTCTTCCCACATGGCTATCATGCTACACATAATATGGATGAACCTGTGAGCTGTGCAACCAACGAAAGCTCCACTGCTACTGTAACAGCTCCCGAAACATGTGATAGTAAGTTGCTGGAGGAGCAGGCTAAGGACGTGTGTGCTGGACAGGGAGAGACCAGTAGTGAGTTATCTGTGGAGATTCCTGCAACTGAAGTTAAAAACAATGAAGTTTCTGGAGGACGGAAGACTTCTGAGAAGAAGTCCAGGAAGCAGCGGGCTAAGCAGTCTGCTGACCTGGCTAAGATAACGTCTAGAGCTCCTCTGCAGGAGGCGAAGCAACCTGAACCAGGAAGTGCTGATGATTCTGAGATAAAGGGAAAAGCTAGAAAGACGGTTGACACTTCGATAGACAGTGACACTCACCTCATTAAGAGCTCCACTGTCACAGCTTCTAACACCTCCCAAATGAGTTCCGAAGCAGGTTCAGTCAGGGGAGAAGAGTCTTCAANAACCTCCTCTCGGCACCTGCAACACCAGCTGTTTGGTAATGTTGACCCTAGGATGAACGAGGGGATGGCTCTTGCTGATCAAATTGATGATACCCATAAAAATGATTCAAAATCAGAATATGAAAGAACGGTTTCTGCAGATTACATGAACAGCATGTCTTCTGAAAAGCCTGTCTTCCCACATGGCTATCATGCTACACATAATATGGATGAACCTGTGAGCTGTGCAACCAACGAAAGCTCCACTGCTACTGTAACAGCTCCCGAAACATGTGATAGTAAGTTGCTGGAGGAGCAGGCTAAGGACGTGTGTGCTGGACAGGGAGAGACCAGTAGTGAGTTATCTGTGGAGATTCCTGCAACTGAAGTTAAAAACAATGAAGTTTCTGGAGGACGGAAGACTTCTGAGAAGAAGTCCAGGAAGCAGCGGGCTAAGCAGTCTGCTGACCTGGCTAAGATAACGTCTAGAGCTCCTCTGCAGGAGGCGAAGCAACCTGAACCAGGAAGTGCTGATGATTCTGAGATAAAGGGAAAAGCTAGAAAGACGGTTGACACTTCGATAGACAGTGACACTCACCTCATTAAGAGCTCCACTGTCACAGCTTCTAACACCTCCCAAATGAGTTCCGAAGCAGGTTCAGTCAGGGGAGAAGAGTCTTCAATTCAAAACACACGAACACAACCAGCGCGAGCTTGGAAGCCTGCTCCTGGCTTTAAACCGAAGTCATTGCTAGAAATTCAAATGGAAGAACAGAGGGAAGCACAAGCAGAAGCTTTAGCTCCAAAAATTTCTACAACTGTGAGTTCAGTGGGTTCGGCTGCTCCTTGGGCTGGGATTGTTGCCCATTCAGATCCTAACATACTAAGAGAGACTCATGCAGAGTCAGCTAATACTCAAACCGGTGTTGTAAAGCCTGAAAGTGTCGCTGCTCTTAAGGCTAAGAAAAGCCACTTGCATGACTTGCTGGCTGATGATGTTTATGCCAAATCCAGTGACAAAGAGAGGGAAGTAAAGGAAATCAATTCTGACAATGATGCATTTATGAAAGTCACAACCACTAATACAGAGTCTTTAGACGATGACAACTTTATTGAGGCTAAGGAAACGAAAAAGAGCCGCAAGAAATCTGCGAGAGCTAAGAATTCTGGGGCAAAAATTGCTGCACATGTTCCTACTGTAGATACATCCCTCCAAACAAACTCGGTTGAGAAGGGAAAAAGTTCTCGTGTTGTACAGCAGCAGGAGAAGGAAGTTTTGCCTGCTATTCCTTCTGGGCCTTCTCTGGGAGATTTTGTTCTCTGGAAAGGAGAGACTGTAAACAATCCTCCACCGGCTGCTGCATGGTCTACTGGTCCGAAAAAATCCACAAAACCTAGCTCGCTTAGGGATATCGTGAGGGAGCAGGAGAAGATGACGACCTCGTCTCATCCACCCCCTAGTCCAGTACCTATCACCCAGAAATCTACTCCATCACAGGCTCATCAGGGCGGTGCTTCCTGGTCACGTTCTGCATCTTCCCCTTCGCAGGCTATTTCTCAATCTTCCTCTCAGTCAAAATCCAAAGGAGATGATGACCTTTTCTGGGGTCCAGTTGAGCAATCAACCCAGGAATCAAAACAGTACGAACCCATTTCTTGTTCCTTGAATTCTCAAGTTGTCATATGTGATGCTGTATTACTAAATATATTGAAGGAGCAGCTTTCCCTTATACTTTCTACATGCTATATGAGTTTGCATTTTATTACATCTTATATGTGTTGAAGATATAAGACTAACTGAGAGTTCTTTGCGAGCAGGGGAGACTTTCCTCATCTTACAAGTCAAAGCAGTTGGGGAACCAAAAACACTACTGGAAAAGTCAATGCGGGAACTTCACTGAATCGACAGAAATCAGTTTCAACTGGATCTGCAGATCGGGTTTTGTCTTCACCTGTTGTCACTCAGGCGTCACAAAAAGGGAAAAAGGAGGCAGTGACAAAACTCACAGGTATGCTTTTTACTGACAATCACTTTGTGTGTCTGAAACTCTTGGCTTGTTTTTCTTATGTGGATCTGTGGTTTTCCAGAGGCGGATGGCTTCAGAGATTGGTGCAAAGGCGAATGTCTCAGACTTCTTGGTTCAGAAGGTAAAAAGTTCATATTACATTGTAGTCTTCAATTTGTATTTGGTCTCTCATTTTCTGCGAGTTCTAGGTGAGCCTGCCCTAGGCAAACTGTCTTGTAACCTTTTGTTGGGACTGATTGAAGAACATATACGGGAACATCCTCTCTTTCCTTAGATCAAACATCTATTCTGTTTTTAATGTCGTGTGTATCTCTTTTGCCAGATACAAGTGTCTTGGAATTTTGTCTGAAGCTATCCCGATCAGAAGCTGAAACTCTTCTGACAGAAAACCTGGGGTCGCGTGATCCGGACCACAAGTTCATCGACAAATTTCTCAACTACAAAGACCTGTTACCTTCAGAAGTAGTTGAGATTGCATTTCAAACAAAAGGCTCGG
The DNA here is from genome assembly GCF_000633955.1 of Camelina sativa. Lineage (NCBI taxonomy): Eukaryota > Viridiplantae > Streptophyta > Magnoliopsida > Brassicales > Brassicaceae > Camelina > Camelina sativa. The sequence goes on along the minus strand of NC_025702.1, from coordinate 5,895,129 downwards.
GAGTCGGGACCCCGAACAACACAGGAGATGACTATTATTATAATAACACTAGTGCTGCAAATGACGGCTTCTCAAAAGTTGGAGGAAAGAAAAAGGCAAAGAAAGGGAAGAAGGTAAGCTTGAGCGCATCAGTTCTGGGATTTAATGTGGTTAGTAACAGGATCATGATGGGAGAGATTCAGACAATTGATGATTAAGAGGAGGAAGTTGGAGAGATGTTTATACACTTTTGGGCTTCAGTTTTCATTGTACATTTGGTTTTTTAGGACAAATCTTGGTCTCTTTAATTTTATATGGGATGGAACTTGTTTTATCTCTCTAGGAAGTTTTGTTAGACCACTTTCAGCGAGATGAGGTTTTTTCATGTTCCTCTTCCCTTTTTAGTCGCAACCCAAAAGAGATGTTGGATTTTGTTTGTTGTTTAACGTATTAGACACACCTTTTTGTTCACCCAAATATTCTTTTTCTTTTTTTTTTTCACAAGAGTTCAAGTTTTATTTATAGTCATCACAAATTTTTACAACTACAGAGGACTGAAGCCAACCATTGTGACAAAAGAAAGTCGTAAACCTTCCTAAAAGATAAGGTTCTTTCAATTCTTAGAAGAAGAAAAAGTTGAAAACTTTTTGAGTAATATACAAAAACATATTATTCTGAAAAATCAAAATATATATAGAATTTAATTTCATTCTAGAATAATATTATTGGTTACTCTTTATATGCCAACTTTAAGATATTCTTCGAATATTAATGGGAAAGTTTATATTATATACAAAAAATATATATATATATATATATATTCAAACTAAAGTTATTCATCAGAGAAATTCCCTTTGGTTCATATTGCATTATTTTTAAAAAACATATAAATATATATATGGAAAGAAAATAGAAACATATATCAATTTATTCGGTCAAAGTAGTATAAGCAGTACATGTTTTAAGTAATTTTAGAGTTTGGGACACAATAATTCAATACGCCACCTCTCTTCTTCAAATATTGTGCTTGATGGACAATTAAACTGGTCTGTCAGCAATAATAAGTGCACTTTTCCTTCTTTGACGAGAACTTTGCAAGTTGCAACAAAGAACATAGATGGTTTCATTTCCAAAGAAAACAACGACAATATTCAATACATACTTATGAGTGATTTTGACAAGACAAGTACATCCATAATGATTATCAGTAAAAAGCATACCTGTGAGTTTAACAAAACAGGAACAAAGACACACGTCAAAGTTGCAACAATGAATATCTTAGTAATCTGAGACTTAGGTGACACAAAATTTGCAGATTTCAAAGTTCATTTTACTGAAAAGTATTTTGTTCACCAATCACAAAATATGATGTCATTTGCGTTTTTGTAAGAAAAAATAAAAATAAATAAGCTGTTTGCGGTTTTGTAGAAGCATAGTTTACTCATGGGCCGCACATTTTTGGTTCTCTATCTATTACCCAGCGGTTTATGTCAAATTCGGCAGTGTCAACATATTTTTTTTTTTTTTTAATTTTGATTGGCAAAAGAAAGTTAAATATTCAACACATATTTTAATGATGAATCTATGCTAAATGTATTCTATAATTTATGGTTTTTATTTTTATTTTAGATCAGTTAAGATATTTTTAATTTATAAGTATATCAAATTTTTCTTTATTAACAAAAAGACTTACAAGAATTTAGAACTGAATTCTACCAATAAAAAATAATTTAGAGCTACATTAATTATTAAATACTTATTTACTACTCCTGTTTTAAATTATTTTTCGTTTAAGATTTTTATTTATAAATAAATTTTGGTATTTAAAATTTAGAAATTAAATTTTGTTTAGTTATTAATACAAAAAATGAAAATATATAATTATACTAGTTATTAATAAAATAATATGAAATCTGTACCGCAAATTGTTTCACCAATCAAATATTATTTTATACCGCTTATTTTGGAGTAACCGCACTTGTCTCGCAAATATGTTTATCCCGCACGTACCTCAGTTAAACCGTACCGCACAATCAAATTGTTTGTCCTGCATTACTATATATATATATATATGTATGATTAAAAATTTTGAAAATGTGTTAGAAATACTCTTATGAATTATCTATATCATTTTTTTAACATTTTTATTTTTGCTTTGTTTTACACAATTATAGTACATTAAATTAATTTTTAGATTTGAATTCTTTATTTTATATTTATTGTCTAGCTTTGAAACGTTAGGATGGTCGATTGGTTGTAAGGTAAGGATAGCATGATTGACTGGTCGCAGGTCTTTTGAAAATGACTCATAATTTTTTTAGAAAGGTAATTCTCTCCTTGAGAAAATCAATTGGACCACTGGTACTCACTTTGGTTGACTTCTCGCCAAATCTGTATTTGAATTTGATCACTCTAACTAAAAGAGAATGCGTATAATTTGTAATATCATCAAAAAAAAAGTTAGGAGTTTTAATCTAAGGGACAGTCAAAATGTAATTATCATACAACATGTGTCAATGTTAAAAAAAACGTTTATTTAACTCTAAAATACTACTCGCTTTGTTTTATAAAGAACTAGATAAAGGCCCGCACGATGTGCGGGTTTAAAAATTGTTGGATAAAATAAATCCTTAAACAATTTTTTGAAAATATATAAAGAAATTTTATTTTCTAAAGTAAATATAAATAATTTAAGTTAGAAAATATTTGTATTTATCTTCATACATTTATTTCTGTTTTGAGAAAACACATATAATATAAGTAACTTACAATGGAAAATATATTAGTTTTGTTAATTTTCTTTTTTGATTTAGAATTTTTTTTAAGATATAAATATGTAAATTTTATTTAGATTTGATGTTATTTTCTTAATTATCTATTTTGAAAAATAATATTTTTTGACACGTGTCAATATCCCATCAGTGATCTTGACACGTATCATAATCATGTTAATGACTAATTTGAAAACTCTATTTTATATAGTAAGATTTTTAGTATAATAAAAAAAATAGTTCAAACTTCAATTCAAGCTTTTTTCCCAAGACTGCCCATCAGATTTTTCATGATTTTCATTTTCTTCATTTTCTTCGCATGTGCCTTCACAAATCTTGTTGCACCACTCAGTGTCCGAAATTGGCTAACCATAGAGACATAAAGTTTATATATTTTTTTTTGTGAAATATGGATGGCATATAGTATATTTTGTTTTACCATATAGTGGTTGAAAATCTTTTGTAACAGTGAAACTTTGATATGGATGACACATAGTATATTTATCTTAGTTGTTTTTTTTAATATAATAAGATTACAATTATCTTACGCTTTCTTTTATCAAGCTTTAAAACTGTGATTTCTTATCGTTAAAATTGACACGTGTCACGATCGGGTGAATTTTAAACTTTGATATTTGATCGTTAAAACTAACACGTATCACGATCCGGTGAGTTACTAACTTTGAGAACCAATGTTTATATAATAAGATGTCATTAATTTTATTTTTGTTTCACAAAAATATCATTTTACATTTCTAGTGCATTATTTTATATTTTTATGTATCTTTTATATTAGATTTCATAATGTTATCCTTAACCTATAACTAAATTAACCCATTAATTACTTATTAAATAAAGGATTATATGTATTATATTTTAATGTTTTTTAATTTTTATGAAATATATGTCAAAATGACATAATTACAAAGAGTCTATTAGATTCATTAAAAAAATTTAATGATTTTGAAAACCATGTATGTATTGATCAACTATCATAATTAAAGAGTAAAGATTATATAAAAGAGTGTATCCCAAAAAATCATGTAAAGCATTGGAATTTGAAAAATACATCAATCTTTCAAAACTAGAGGGATCTTGACGTACCTCAACAGTTTGATTTATAAAAAAAAACTCAAATGTTTGAAATTTATATATTTATCATGTATGTTTTCTTAACACCTCCTCTACCAAAGCAAGGTTTTAAAGCCCCAAAGAGGCTAATTCGCACGTGCGAACGAGGAACACGCGAGCGGAGAAGAAAAAACACCGTGCCTTAGTTTCTTTTTTCTTTTTTTATCGTCTCCTCCTCTTTCGCCGCTCTCTCTCTCACCAAACCTCTGCTCTGCGAAAATGGCGATGAAGGCTTCTCTCAAAGGCAAGTACGATGCTGACAAGACCAGTGGAATCGGTTCAATCGCCTTTAACGCCGGCGATATTAAACTACGTGCAACTATGACCGATGCTACCCTCGTCGCCGGCCCTACTTTGAACGGCCTCTCTCTCGCCGTCGAAAAGCCTGGTTCCTTCATCGTCGAGTACAACGTCCCTAAGAAGGTCAAATCCTTGCTTCTCCCCTTTCAATTAAGTCAAAGTTCCTTTATTTTTCAATTGATTGCTTCAAATCAGTTTAATTTCTGAAGAATTGATACACAATCAAAACAATTGCAGTAGAACTAAGAGTTTTAGGGTTTAGGGTTTGGTGTAATCTGATTTGGTCTGTGTGTGTTTTGGGGTTAACAGGATGTTAGGTTTCAGTTCATGAACACAGTAAGGATTGCTGAGAAGCCTTTGAATTTGACTTACATTCATAGCAGAGCAGATAACAGAACAATTCTCGATGGGAGTCTTTTGATTGATTCTGCAAACAAACTCTCTGCTAACTACATGGTTGGCACTAACAACTGTAAGCTTAAGTATTCTTATGCTCATGATGGGTTAGCTACCTTTGAGCCGTGCTATGACTTGGCGAAAAATACATGGGATTTCGCGGTTTCTCGGAGGTTTTACAGTGGTGACACTGTCAAGGCAACTTATCAGACGTCTAGTAAGTTGCTTGGTATGGAATGGTCGAAGAACACCAAAACAAGTGGATTCAAGGTATATATTGTTAGCTATCTTTGTTCTTTAAAGTTAAATGGTGATATCAGTGACTTATAACCTTATAAACAAACGATTAGATTGTTTGGCATGTAAAATAAGGTTTATGTTCATCATAATTAACGATTACATTCTTTTGTGTATTGGCATATCATATTTAGACATTGAGTTTTTTGCTTTCTTCCAAGCAACAACTATCTAGTTAAGCTTTATGGATTTTTCTTCTTGTTTCGACAGGTATGTGCATCTGTGAATCTGGCGGACGAAGTGAAAAACCCGAAATTGACTGCAGAAACTACATGGAACCTCGAAATGTAGTCTCCTTTTTTCACACACTTACCCGAGTTTCACTTCACATTGTTATGCTCATTATAATTACTAGCAGTTCTTCTTCGTCCATTATCTTTATAATGATTTCTAAAAATTTGCAATAGTTTTGTTGGTTCACGAATTAATCTTCAAGCAAGTAAACATCTAGAAGATTTAACAACTAAATGGACCAATATGTTAAAAGTAAATACTATTTTCATCATTCTCTTGCACCAAAAAGCTTCATATATGCATAAAATAATTTGTTCTGAGGTAATAATGTACCCTGAACAACCTCCTTTTTAACTTTCTTTCTTAAAAGCGTCTTTCAATGCTCATTCTTTTCCTCTGTATCAATTAACCTAAAGGCATAGAAATGAATTTGCAAGAAAGCAAATGAGGTGAAATAACTGTCCAGAAAACATAGCAATTTGGCAAAAACTTAGGTATGAGACTCGATCTGTTGGGCTCGACTAATACAAATTAATCATCACGAGACGGTCTCACTGCTTGGAATCAATCAGACAGGAACAGGCAGGCCTTTCTTTGCCATGCCATCCAGAATATCATTGAGAGCTTGGCATAATCCCGATATCTGCACAAATTCCACTTTTCATTATATTCCACACCAATAAAACAAACAGACATATATAGCTGCTCTAAAGAGAGGGAAGGGGGAGAGAACCTGTTGATCCCATTGTTGTAGTTCCTCAATGTCATCCTCAAAATGTATCACAGCCTCCTCCTGGACAGTAACATAACATATTTAGACACCACCTTAATAATCAACAATAACAAGATTTCTCTTCAGGGCTTTGCTTACAAAGCTCAACCGACAGTAATTTTGATTGCTTATACCTGATCTATGGAACCTCTCATTCTGTCTTGACCAATCATATTAGCTGCTATCTTCTCCGCCTTTCTTGGATCAATCCCCAGCAGAGTTCCCAGTTCATCAAACCTAAGGTACAAATAGTTTAGAAAAACAAACAAGTCTCAGAAACACAAACAAGATAAATTCTACATCTCATACCTTATGTTTGTGTAGAGTTTGCTTGCACTTAGAAGGTTATGCTCAATCATAGCACGTTCAAGAACAGTGGATTTGTCAGGCAAAGACGCTTTCTGTTGAATATCAACAACGTATAATCCTGTTATGAACCTACCAAGACCGATGATATCCAAAAACTACATCTAAATCTTAATAACAGTCCATACCTGATGTGGCCTTAGTTCTTCTGAAAAAGCATCAATCTCTGGTCTCCTTAAAATCCTTTCCAGATACACCTGGAAAGTTACATAAAAAATAATAAAGTTAGCATGCAATTCTGACCAAGCTTCTATACGCTATCATGATTTTTTTTTATTTGTTTATGAATCAAATCTAATAAACATCACACTGGCTTAAGCAGGAGTAATACGTGAGTTCAAGCAATACTATATCCACATGCATGCAATGTATGTCTGTCTACTGGAGGAAACAAGATTTGTATGTAATAAGAGATAGAACCTTCTGCAGGATAGGATAAATCTTCAGCTTGGAGCAACGCTCATCCTGTTAATAAAAAGATATTGAGAAAGATATAGAAAACGATAAATAAGCAAGCAAGAAATAACATTCTATTAATAATCCAAAGGGAATTACTTTATATAAAGTTGCAAGAACACGAGATCGCTGAGGACCAGCTCCAGCTAATATGGTACATGTGACAGCAGCGGATAGGGCCTGCTCTAAAGCATTCTCATCAATCTCTCTGAAAATATTATAAAAACCTTAGAACCGTATTAGAATAACGAGATATAAACGTATTGGAGAGAGAAAAGAGGAGGACAATTCAATCACACTGCGAAAGTGTCCAAAGAAGGATACACGATTGATTAACCGTTATATCCATTCGAACTGGAAACCAACAGAGGAGAAATTTGAAAAGGAAAAGATGTAGCAGAAAGATAAAGTCGGTTCATTTACTCATCCCCTATTTGGCGTTGCTCTATCTGGGAGATGCCGTAATACCGAAGTGCAGCCTCAAGAAACTTTCTTTTCATGTCCAAAATTCTAGCATAGCAGACCTGAAACAGAAATATATTAAATCTTGAAAAGGAGTGCTCCTTAATCACCCAGCAAATAAATTCTTAGTTTAAGGAGGTCCAACCTTGTACTGCAAATTCAAAACTTCATTCTGACTACTGCTCACTAAGAAAGAAGCTTTATTTATGAAAGCCTCTGCATTTACAGCATCATCATCCTGCAAAATATTCAAAACACCAATGTATTTGAGAACAAAAAAAAATCTAACTAATGTATATATACAACCCTGGTAGCCTCAATTTACTCTTTAGAAGCAAATAAACAAGTCATATTGTGAAGAAGAATAAAGTCATTTACACAGTCGAGACTCCTAGTTTCATGCTTAGATCTGTTCAAGAGACTAGTTAAGTTTGAATAAAATATCTCTAGAAAAATGTCCAAACATTTGAAGTCTGAATCAACAAATGGTTTCTTTTGAGCTTTTAAGATCTAACTTCTGTAACTGTAAAGAAGTGCAGCCACATAAGGAAACAAGACCAATTAGCTATAAACCATTACTACGATGCGAAAGTCCATCTCATAACTAGAGATAACAGATTTACATGCCTACAAATTAAGGAAAAGGAGACAATCTATCTTGCATATGTACATGGAAGGGAAAGACAAACCTCGAGATACAAACGAGCAATTTGGATACACTTTGAGAGCTTGAAGTTTTCATCAACGGCCCTAATACAGAATACCACAAATCCAAAATTAAGTAACAAAAAAGAACATAAAGAGGAAATTAAAGAAAATTCAGCTCACTGCAACACACCTCATTCCAGAGTCCAGATCAATGCCACTCAACATCTGCGCTGCTTTAGTCCATTCCTGCTCTGATTCATACAAACCCGCAAGTTTTTCTCTAATAACAAGTGCCTGCAAATACACCCAAAAACAGTTTCCTCTCTTAACATACAAAGATTGTAAAACAACACAATGTACATTGTCTCCGTTATCCCAAAACAATAGCATCCTTAGTAAAAAACAAACATCTCAAAGTAACTTTCACTGTAGATTCCAAACACCATACCAATACAATAGCAAACGTCTCTCTCTACATACTTCTCGACTTAGACTAATTAGGGTTTAGAAAAGTACACGACTGCTACGGATGCACAAGAAAGAGTAAACAAACCTGTTCCTCAAAGGAAACAACTCTGGGCTGAATCTGAGTAAGTGTAAACTGAGCAATCTCCTTCTGCGTCTCTGGTTCTAATCTCCCAAGCTCTTGTGCAAAGGATTGCAAAAGCTGCCTCGAAACCACCAACGGGACATCATCGGAAAGAACTGGAAAATTTTTACCAAATTGTCACGAAACATAAATCAAAATCGAACTAGAGTTTCTAACATAGATGAGGAAGATGAGAGAAACTATTACTGTGGTCGATGAATCGTTGGGCTTGGAGAAGATCGTTAGATGAAAGAACAGAGGAGAGGATGAGTTTGTACTGTTCGATCTTCTGGCGTTGGTCACCGATTGCAGAAGCGTTCGTCAGAGCTTCATCCATGGCTTCGCTTTCGGCAATTTCTTCTCTCCCGCTTCGATTGAAAACCCTAAGAAACCTTGAAAGGGTTTGATTTGTTTCTCTCGCTTTTTTTTTTTTCTTTTTTTTTTTGGGTCTCTCGTTTCTGGTTTTATATGAGGAAAATAAAATAAAATCACAACTCACACAAGGCATTTAGTAAAAAAAAAAATAGTATTAAAGCATAAAAATACTAGAATTTTTGGTAGTTAATAATTACTAGAATTGGCTGTCAAAAAAATAAACAAAAATAAATAATAGAATTGTGAAATTGTGATGGTAAAATTAACCAAAATTACGGTAGATCAAAATTTTTTAACAAATTACAATTTTTGTAAGTTATTATTCGTTAGTGAGGGCAAGTTTCTACACAAACAATAAAAACATCTCAAGGTTTGAAAAAACATGATGATTGATGAGGATGTATTTTACGACGACATTTTAATCCTCTCAGTCAGAAAAAAAAAAAAAGGTAAGAAGAAGGAGAGATGACAATTATCGTGACACTAGCAAACCATGTCAAAAATAGATTATTTATAGTGTTTGAGAGTTTAGAGAACAATTTATAATAGAAAACGTATGAAAAGATCATTGTTTGAAGTAAAAGATCACCACTCTTTATACAAGCAAAAATTAAATGAAGGGAAAATATATTTTATCTTAGGTGGAGTTTATGGTGATCTAATTCGAGAACATCTATCTAAAAGTGTTGTGATAATTGTAAACTTCAACGAAATTATGTTTTTGGGAAAGAAAAAAAAAGGCTCAATTCTATGTTGTGCGAAACTTTTTGAACGGTAAACATCTCATTCACAGAAAACAAATTGTCGTAGTATAGATAGATCTCATGATAATAATCTAATTTCTGGTAGCTTGGAAAAATTGTCATAGGATGATTTTCTTATGCTCTGGGTGTTTTATCTTCGGATGTCTTTTTAATATGTCTTGTGAGAGTTTTACCTTGATTTGTAACAACTCCACATTATTCTCTTCATTTGGCTTGTTCATCTTCCACTGAATCTCTCTTGTTTGGCACTACAAGATCCATTCATTATATAAACATGCATGATGCAATAGCCACACAAGGTTCCTCCCTTCTCCAATCGTCCAAGCTTTTTTTTCTTTTTTCTTTTGTTAGCTAAAATTTTTTTTTTCCCCTTGTTCTTGTATACAAAAATCATGTCACTAACTATTGTATATGGTGAAAAATAAGATAGTCAAAATAAATAAATTATGTTCCGTCAACATGATCAAATCTTAAGCTAACAATTCTCCATGGGAAGATTCAATCTTATCATATAAAATTCAATCTTTACGAACTAAAACGAAAATGAAACCATCTAAAATTTAATATTAACTCGTAAATGATACTCATATATCTTCTTTTTCACCCCCATCCTTCAAGCAACAAAAACGGTTTTGAAGTATTTGCATGATTTCAAAATTAAGTAAGCACATTAGTGAAATTCATTGTTACTAACCTATAATTAAAATTGCATCTTTCACTAGGCGGAGATGGCTTTGGTGGAGGAAGAGAAGAAAATAAAAATGTGTTTCAGAAAGATTTGAGTGAACGAGATTTTCAGCAAAAACGATGGTTGCTCAATGTGAAGTCGCAAAAACACCATCCTTGTCCACCTTCATCGCCAGATAATGCGGCGTCGTCTAAATTCTCCTCAGATGTATCATCATCTTCTTCTTCTTCTTCATTTCCCTCTTTTTCCTTCACGTTATAACAGCCAACGTCTTCATCATATGCTGAATCTCCACCTTATACTATCCAGCTTGATTAATTAGCAAAACAAAAGAAAAACTAACGACAGTCCACGATACGTTGGTTTACTAAATGACGTTTTGTTTTTACAGTTAGTTTTATAGTGACGCTAACCCATGAAAAAAAATGACGTTAAGTGCCGCATTTTTTGTAGTGGTCTCTATGCGCACTATATCTTAACGAATATGAGCTAAAAAGATAACAATCATATAAGTTTTATATAACTTATTTACTATAATAAAATAATTTAATATTTATAAAATAGTAACAATCATATAATTTTTTTTGTGTGTAGAACATAGAGATTCGTTTCTTATTTTATTTCTCAAATAAAATAAGAAAACTACCAATCATATTCATTGTACAAACCAAAAAGGCAAAAAACTAATAATATACCCACGACAAGTCTCACAAAATTCGTCTATTTTTTCCCAATGTGCGTACATTACACGCGTCTCTAGAGGCAGCATCCGATCTGTATTCTTCAATGTCAACCGTTAGATCTCTCAATCCCCGCATCCAATTCCACCGCGTGGTCTTTTTGGTCCATTTTTATATTATTATTATTATTATTCCAATTTAAAACTAATAATAATAATAATAATAAATAAAAAAAGGCATAAATGGAAATGGTAGTAAGATTCTCTCCGCCTCCTCCTTCCTCTCTATAAGAACCGACACTGCTGAGACGGAAGAAGAAAAAACGCACAACACTCACCAAGTCCAAATCTCATAAACACACCGAAGAAGCAAAACTAAAAATAAAAAAAAAAATGGCCGCAGAAGGAGAAGTGATCGCTTGCCACAACGTCGAGGAATGGAACGAGAAGCTTAAGACCGCCTCCGAATCCAAGAAACTGGTACCTTCCTCTCCGATCCACTTCTTCTCGGATCCGATCTCGTGTTTTTGAGATTCAGGATTTAGGGTTTCTTTGTAATGTTTCAGTTTTGATCTGTTACGTTTCTTGATTTTTGGGGCTTTTCGATTCGACTTGTGGTTTTGGGTTTGAATTTAACCTCCAGAATCGAATTTTATGAGTTCCGTATTCTGAAATTTATGAATCCTAATAGTTCGATTGGATGTTTAAGAACTGAAGATCTCAGAAAATAAGAAACCCTAACAAGTTCCATAGATAATGATGATATGTTGTGTGAAGCTCTCAACTATGCAAACTCAGTTCGATTTAGTTACCTTAACCCGTTTTGTATATATATGTTTGTATTTTCTGTCGATTTACTTCCATTGGAAGTCTAGAAACTTAATTAAGTAGATGGAAATGGTACCAGTTTCAATAGGAAATCGCAAATTCTGTGAAAAGAACACATTTGTTTATATTATATCAACCTGTGTTTGTTTGTATTCACCAATGATTTTTTAGCTTCGTTTTTGTTCTAAATCTTGGTTTTTGTGGGATTATTGACGTAGATTGTGATTGACTTCACTGCAACATGGTGCCCACCTTGCCGTTTCATTGCACCCATCTTTGCCGAGTTGGCCAAGAAGCACCTTAACGTTGTGTTCTTCAAGGTCGATGTTGACGAATTGAACGTGAGTTTCCCAATCATCAATCTTACAATAACAGTCAAATATCCGAGCTTTGTATTACTACTAACCTCTGGTCTCTTTAACTTGCTTTTTGGTGTTTCGTGCAGACTGTTGCTAAGGATTTTGACGTTCAGGCAATGCCGACGTTTATCTTCATGAAAGAAGGAGTGGTCGTTGATACAGTGGTTGGAGCTGCGAAAGAAGAGATCCTTGCCAAGCTCGAAAAGCACACGGCCGTTGCTGCTGCTTGATTCGCTTTTTTCTCTCTCTACCTATTCTGCTGATATGTTTGGTGTTTAATAAGTTCACCAGAGTGTTTGACCTTAATTGTGCTCTTTGTGTGGTGAATAAGTGTTGCAAACTTGATAACTAGCAGCTTTGCTAATTGTTCGTTCATGTTATCTTTTACTCTTGAGATTGTGTTGCTATGTTAGAGTTCAGTTCTCGGTTTCCATCGTTTTCATTTAATCAGACTTTTCTACAACTCATTTAATTTAGCAGTCTTAATCATGATATGTTTATGCAAGCCTTGGATCACCTTAAAGATGAGGCGTGGTTTGGGCCCCAACTGTTCTTCCCAGGTCAACATAATCCAACTTCTTTTTCTATTGGTGGGTCTGTACAAAATAGTGTACCTACCAGCTGTGACTCTACCATACCAGGGTGGGGTACAACCGAAAACAAAACACAACTTGTTTTGGACCCGGGAACGTGACCATGTCTAGTCTCACCAAAAGAGAACCTAATAATGTTCCTTTGTGTAGGATTCTATTGTCACAACAGATCCGGATGTTTGGCCAGCTTTTGTAATTGCCTTCCGGGAGCTTTGATAACATTTTCAGAGTTTCATCTTACTTACCATGGAAAGCTCAATAGAATGTATTCTTTCTTCTTTCTAGGGGTTATTGAAATGGGTTTCTTCTTACTTAGTATTCAATTCTTTATTTGTTTGATTGATACAGCAAATGTATTGAAATGGGTTCATGCCAGAAAAAGAAATGAGTTGGAAACTTGAAACATTTTCAAAGGTGAAAAATTTGGCCATCAAACGAGTTAAAATCCGTCTCCTGCACCAACTTAAGTTGGCATCGCCAGAATACAATTTTTTTTGCCTAAAATCTCGGTTACCTCAGAGAGGAGAAAAGCACAAGGTGTTAATTCAGACACTGAAACATTTCAGATGTCATTTATACATAATAATCCGTACAAAAAAAAAGAGATAGTGGAGGCCATGAGGAATTTCAATTAGTATTATCGGTCTTGGGAAATTATATAAACCTCTTTAGTAAAATAAAAGGAGACATCTCGTAGGTCATCATTATCAAACCTTGTCGTCATGGAACCACCACCTTGTCTCTTTAGGAGATCTCCCGTTCTTGCAGTTCTTCACGTATCGATCATTATCAGCCGGACGTTGCTGAGAATAGATATAGACAATTACACATAGATAAGAGTTGTGTCAATGGGTCAAAATGTTCAGTTTTTCATAATACAAAGTGTGAAGAGTTCTAAATGTGTAAACCTTTTCAGGTGAACTCGATAGCATAGAGAGAATGCTGATGCAGACTGAACTCACTGTCATTGCTGGAGACCAGGAGTCATACAGAATATCTGCAAAACGGAGTAAGAGAGAATGTCAAATTGACCGCATATTGTATTGTAACATATTGTTTAAGTTCTTTTTGATTTGGAAAAACAGAAAAAATGAAAATGAAAACATATATAATGTGCAAGGGATATTGTTTCTGCTCATTCAAAGAGGAAAAAAGACTGCACAACTTAACCGACCAAAAGAAAAGTTCAATGTCACTAGTAATTCATAGGCAAAGATTCTGATTTTGCTAAGTAATCTAGTATACGGTGTTTTATAATACAATCACATCCTCACTTCATGTTTTGCAACACTAATTTGAGCATCAGACTGACTGATTTAACAATGTTGATATAGTATTTGATGATACTGCATCTCTTTAAACCACATTACAATCCATGAGCAACCAAAACATGTATGCATCATTCGTTTTATGTATGCAAACTATTTTTTGACTGACATGTTCATCATAGAATAAGACTAATCAAGACAAAAAACTTTTCCTCTGGGAAAATCACACACAGCAGAAGAGAGATACACACACACACAACTTGAGTTAGCATTTCAGAAGAGACCAAAAAAAACAAGAGCACATGCAGAGAGTAAAGAAACAATTGAGTAACATTACCTAAACAAATATGTCCATTGCTGTAAATATGAGGATGTAGCGGTGCTGGTGGAACAAAGATCACCTGCTCAAACACCAAAACACATCAAAATCACAACAAAACACAAAACCAAACAGTAAAATATCACTATCTCAAACTATATATCTGATTTGAAAAAAAAAAACATGCAAAAACACTCTTGGTTTTAGTCAATCAAGCCCAAAATTAAACAAATTTGTAGAAAAACCCTTAAACCAAAATCAACAAAGTCCAGACAAATGCAATGTAAACTTGCCTGAGGAGCTTCCATAGGGTAATGTTGAGGAAACTCAACCTGAAGATTATAAGTCTCATTAGCGTAAAGCGTACCAGGTGCTCCTGTTACCTCTATTATCCATCTTTTTTTTTTTTAACATCACACAAACACACAACGAATCAGAAAATCTCAAAAAAAAAAAGATAAATAAATAAATCAGAAAATGAAAGATTTGAAAAAAAAATCAAAATTACTTTTGAAGATTATCAGTAACTCTATGCTTAAACCCAGTCGGTGGATTTACTTGCCACTCAGATAACTCTTTCTGTAACCTATTACAAGCGATCTTGCTTAACGCCTACGAAAAACCAACAAAAAAATAATCAGAAAACCTAAATCGGGATAATCAAATACATAAGAGTGAGAATCTAAAGAAGAACCTTGCGTGAAGGAGATGAAGAGCTTGTCATGGCGGAGACAGAGAGAGAGAGAGAGAGAAGAGACGAAGACGACAGAGAGAGGTTTGCTTAGGCTTTTCTATGGATCTTTCCCCTTTACTCTCTTTTTTTCGAATATTAAAAAAAAATCATAAAGTGGAAAATAAAAAATAATTTTTCGGGGTAAGGAAAGGGCACACGTGAAGGAGTCAAAATTACAAAAATAACCATTTTCATCCAACGGCTCTTAATGCTTCACACGTGTCGTAAATCTTTCACTGACTCCACGCACATTGAAGAGTCGATTTTTATTTATTTTTTTTTTCCTATATAACATATAGTTTTGTAACAAAGATTCTTCTTCTATGGCTTACGAAAGTCGTACGATCGCAAGTACACTGTACATAAGTCGTACATTACATTAAAAACATACGTCTCCATCTATATATATAACGTTACAGCTTTTTTATTCAAGCATTTGATAGTTTATGGGCCTTCATTAGGCCCAACATGAACAATCACTTGATCATGCTCTAGCTCAATACCATCATGAAGAACCATTCCTTGTTGTACCTCAATACCATCGAATGGAACATGATGAGGTGAAATGCAACCTCGTGACTCTTGGTTTAGCCGAACATCGTCGTGAAGAATCTGATTTTTTCCATCTGATGTGCTATGAAGAGGTCTAATAGGAGGATCTTGTCTCTCTTGATCTGGTCCAAGAACACGATAGGCTTCTTGTGGGACGAGTTCGAGCCCCGCGGAGAAAAGCGGAAGCAAGACTAGATAATGTCGATGAGAAAAGTACGAGACCGCGGAACCGATTACGTGGACAATGCATAACGTGAGTAGGTATGCGTTTAGTGTGTGCCAATAGAGGCTCCCATCTTTTGTGTAAAGCCAAAACATTCGGCCGTATCTTCCTATTTTCACTTCTTCTTCGATCAGGTTTTGGATTAGGTCGAGCAAAGTGAAGATTAACGTGTCGCAAGCGCATACGATTCCGAATATTTTGGCTAGATCTTTTTCCTTGTCGAGTAACTCTAAGACAAAGCAAAGAAACTCAACGAGGAATGCAATAGCCGAATGTGGTCGAAGACTTTGCCTAAAAACCACGAGTTTTATGACTGGTGTTAGCATCGCCATTTTTAGAATATACGATGATGATGTGAAGGTGAACTTTGTACGTGGTTGTATATATAGTGACATGAAGAGATGATTAATAAATGATCAAGGAGAGAAAAGTCAAAAGTTAAACTCGGAAATTTCCGCGCTAATCATAATGATCTTCACCTTTTTCATTGCATAGGGAATCAAAGAAAACGTTTTTTAGTTGTATATTTTGTGTTTGAGATCATTTGCAAGTAAACTAGTGTATTAGATGAAATCTCTAATCATTTTAAGCGTAGGATACAATGAATCCCAGCTGTTTGGTGATTTACGACGTAGATGATTTCGGCATGTTAATTTTCTTTTGAAAAAGTTTTCCTAGCTAATTGAATCCTAATCATGTCAAGTTATTAACTTCAGCAAAAATTATTGGAGATTAAGATTAAATAGGTGGAAATGCTAAGTCTGTGTTACCTACATTACTTAAATAGTATTTTATGAGCAAATAGTTTACATAAATATATGATGTTTTTTAGAAGTTATTTTGTTTCATATGTTTTCAAGTTTATATGTCATTTTAGATTAATTTAATATTTTATAGTATTTATATTATGCGGTATTATTTACGATTGGTTGAACTTTTAAAAACTAGATACTTCTTTTTTATTTTTTGTCATCTGATTTTATATTATAACTGAACAGATTACAATCTGTTGAATACAAAAAAGTGAAAACATAGAAATCACCTAAACTAAGCCCAAACAAGAGGAGCATAAGCTCGCAAGTTACACACTTCCACAGACATAAGCCGGCAAGTAACACACTTCTAGAAACAAATATACAAAGACTAAACAACCTGGAAATAACAGGTTACTAAGGAATAAACAAAAACCAAAGAACTAAAACTGCCTTGGTGAACCAGAAAGAAACACACAAGCTTTCCCATAGAACCTGTAAACGCCGGAGAGTACCAATACGGAAGTGCCATAAACATAATCAGGGGCGGATCTACTTGAGAGGGTAGTAGGGCACGTGCCATACACAGATTAGATAAATTTAATAAATTTTTTAATCAAATAATATGTTTCTAGCTTAGTTGGTAGAAGGTGCCTCATGTTACACCAAGGATTCAAGGTTCGATGCCCCTAAAATGCCTCATTTTTGATAATTTTGTTAATGAAATAATTGTTATTTATATATTGTGCCTCATGTAAAAATAGGTCCTGGATCCGCCACTGAACATAATAGCACACCGTCGACAAACCATCATCAGCACCAGCAAGAAATAAAGGAAGCTCGAACGACATCAGAGAAACAAAAGCCACAACCATTTAGCCACACAAAACCAGTCAGAAGAAGGCGGGCCAAACTAGGGACAAAGAAGAAACCTTGAGATTCAACCTCAGACAAGCCAAAGAGGACTAACAGCTCTTACACTCGTTGACCCAGCATTAACCATCTACAGAATCAAAATTGGTGACCTCCTCGCAAGAGAACAGTTGAAAGACAATTCCACTACTATGCCTAAAACCCAAAACCACAACTCAAAAAAGCCGCCAAAGAGAGCTAGTAGATGGCTAGCAACAAAATACCATCCGGTTGACAAGCAGAATGAACGAAACCTAGCATGTAGCCCAAAAAAAAGACTAGCCAGGAGACCTAATAAAGCAGAAGAACTAAGGATTGAGTATCAACCAACAGAGAAGGCAAGTTTGAGAGAAGACCCAAACCATAACCTTCTCTTTGCAACCTGAAACCATCGGTTGAGGCCACACTAATACCAACAACACAGCTTTGTTGAGAAACCCACAATCCAAAGAAGAGAGAAACGATAGAAATAACATACCAGACCAGGAACGACTCCTTCAAACCACCAGCCACCAGAGAACCACCAGAACCGAGCCAAAACCTAGACTAACCCGTTAACAAACAGATCCGTCTCTACCACAACCAAATCTCATTGTTGATGGCTTTCCCTTCTTCAGTCGATCTATGCTTCAAAGGGGACTTTGACAACAGAACCGCAACAACACCAAAAACAACAAATCTAAACCATAGAAAACGCAAACTACGAAGCAAGATAAAGAACTAACACCCTCCCACAGCTCCGGCATGGAGCTCGGCACCCGGAGAGGGCCAAACGGAATAAATTGTTTTTACTCGGCGGCGGCTGCTTGGGAGAGAAATTAGGTTTTTTAGAAAGAAGGAAGTGAAATTAGATACTTCATAATATGTGTGCTTTTAGATACCATATTAACACTTTAAGATTGTAAAAGTGATTTCTCATTAAACTGTAAAGAGTGTTTACAATAGCTTATATACAAGTGTAGAATTAAGTAAAAGGAAGCTTAAATTAACATCCACTATACAACATTATATTATGTTAATATACCCTTCTCAAGCTGAAGCTTCCAAGAGGCTTAAAACTGATAACCTGTTGAGTATGGAGTAAAATGGTGTTGGCTGAAACGGTTTTGTAAGAATGTCAGCCAGCTGGTTCTCTGTGGAGAC
The DNA here is from genome assembly GCF_000633955.1 of Camelina sativa. Lineage (NCBI taxonomy): Eukaryota > Viridiplantae > Streptophyta > Magnoliopsida > Brassicales > Brassicaceae > Camelina > Camelina sativa. The sequence continues at coordinate 5,876,540 of NC_025702.1, read as the reverse complement.
ATGTAAAACTTTGAGAAAGCCCTTCTTAACCTGATCACGAGTTGTATGACAATCAATCGCAATGTGTTTCGACCATTCATGAAAGACCAGGTTATTAGCAATATGCATTGCCGATTTATTGTCACATTAGAGTTTAGTAGATGTGTCCACCGTTATGTGAAGATCTTTCAACATTTGATTCAACCAAAGTAGCTCCCTTGTGGTGACGACCATGCTTCCGTGCTACTACTGCTCACAACATCTTGTTTCTTTGATTTCCATGAGATCAATGAAGTACCAAGAAAGACGCACATACCAGTAATAGATTGTCTACTCTCCAAGCACGTTTCCCAGTCAGCATTAGAGAAGCCATTAAAAACAAATATCAGTATGTTCAGAATAAAACAATCCTTGAATAAGGTTGTTCTCCAGGTACTTCAATATACATAGATCTGCTTTATAGTGCACGGCGATTGGGCATGACAAGTATTGGCTCAAATGATTCACAACAAAGGTGATATCTGGTCTCATAATACACAAATACAACAAACAACCAATAATTTCCCCATAAGGTTTGCCATGATAGAGTAACGTACCTGAATCTTTAGTCAAACTCTTCTTGTAATCCATAGGAGTAGATTTTTGTTTGCAACCAAGTAAACCAAAGTCATCCAGTAGATCCAAGCAATACTTCCTTTGATAAACAGAGATGTCTTCTGAATTTCTATTAATCTCCAAGCCTAAAAAGAAACAAGCAGTACCAAGATCCTTAGTCTTGAATTCTTGGCAAGAGTCACCTTGATACTCGCAACTGCTTCATCATTGTTGCTAACAATCAGTATGTCATCAACATAAACCAATATTGTTGTATGAGAGGTGCTTGTTTCTTTAACAAACAGTGTGTTATCAGCAGGAGATTGTTCAAAATCCTCATCAAGAAGCGCTTGAGATAAACATTTATCCATTGCCGTGAAACCTGATTCAAACCATAAATCAATTTGTGAAGCGTATAGACCGGATTTGGTGGTAAAACTCCAGAAGTCGGTGTATAATCTTGAGGTAAATTCATGTAGATCTCTTCTTCTAAGTCACTATGCAGAAATGCATTATTAACATTCATTTGAGTTAAGCTCCAACCCTTCTTGGCGGTAACACTAATTCAAGCTTAACACTAGCAAGTTTAGCAACATGTGAGAATGTATCAACATAGTCTACACCGTCCTGTTGAGTATAGCCTTTCGTAACAAGACGTGCTTTATACCTCTCTATTGAGCCATCTGAATTATACTTAATCCTATAAACCCATTTGCAGCCAACAACGTTCTAACCCGGTGGCAATGAAACAACAGAAAAAGTCCGTGTAAGCTCCATAGCACCCATTTCCACATCCATAACTTTAGTCCATATCAAAGATAGTATAGCTGGTTAGAAATTTTTTGGTTAAAGCATATATTTGAAATACATAGGGAGTAATTTTTATTGGTGAAAAAAGAATCATTTTTATAAGCACCTTTTCTATCTCATATAAAAAATCATTCAAAAGCATCTTGTTGTAGAACTTTCAGGCTTTTCACAAGAAAAAACTAAACTCTAATCCATCTTAGAAACTATTTTCATAATTTTCTAAGAAATATGAAAAATGGACAAAACAGTACACTGTAATTTCTTAACATACACTTTGAGATGCTCGGATATTTTGTGTTTTAGATCGGTCGATGTACATGGTTTGATATTTAGTAGATTTTAGTCTCTTTTACATTACATCTTTAACTGCAAGAATTGGTTCAGTTGATGTTTGTAACTCGTTTGGTTTAAGACTAAATTGATGTTTAGTCACCAAGTCCAAGACGCAAGCATATAATGGCCACAAAAGAGGCAAATGCTTGTTCGAAGCACTAAATTACTAAAACCAGTAACTAAGACCACACACTCCACAACAAGCTTTGCTCCTCAAGAAGTAAAACAAACAAGTTTCACATTGACAATAATAATAATAAGAAACTGCCATTGCAATGTCCTTTCTTCATCTCCAAAGCACAAGAAAGAGTGTGTACTCTCATTCTTTTCCAAAATCAGCGTTATAGTGCGAACTCGACTCGAGTTTCTTGGCCTCACTGAGCTTCCTTACAGCCTATAAAAATTGATTCGTTTTCCATATCAAACCAAGATTACAAAATGATTTAACCAATACTCAATACATTATATATTTCTACACATACCTTCATGAAATCTTCATGGATCACATAGTCCCGCTCTGCTCGGATGGCAAACATTCCGGCTTCCGTGCATATGTTACGGAGATCAGCACCATTGAAACCCTATTGGACCAATTAAACGTTTAGTGAGAAACTCACTCAAGGGAAGCAACACTCACAAACCCATCAAGTATTTGTAAGAAGAAAAAAAAACTAACCTCAGCAAGTTTGACAATAGCCTCGTAATCAATTTCACCATGTTTGGCGATTCCAGCTGCATGGATCTTGAGAATATCCATTCTTGATTGCTCATTTGGCAAAGGAATCTCAATCTTTCTGTCTAACCTACCCGGACGGAGAAGCGCAGGATCAAGCACATCTGGCCTGTTTGTGGCCATTATCATTTTCACCTAATACATATTCAAAAACACATTCATTCACACATCACACTCACAGAAACAGAATAGCAATGATGGTGGCTTTTAGTGTATAAGCAATTGTGTGAGACAGAAGCTAGAATGAGACACAATTCCATCAAGATATCCAACAATTTCAAGACAAGCACTATAACATCACAACGCAATCTTATGCACATGGACACCAGCTTTGAACTAGATATAAGTTGTCAAACAGAGAGCAATACCTTTCCGAGGTTGTCAAACCCATCAAGCTGATTGAGTAACTCCATTAGTGTTCTCTGAATTTCACGATCAGCACTAGTTCCCTCACTAAAACGACGCCCACCAATAGCATCGATTTCATCCATGAAAATGATACAAGGCTAGCCGACAGAAAAAATTTTATAATAAAGTCAAGAATGTGATACAATATCTGAAGAAGAATTTACACAACCATTATAAGCAAGATTTTTTACCTGGTGTTCACGGGCATAGTTAAACATCTCCCGAATCAGCCTAGCACTTTCTCCAATGTATTTGTCTATGATTGCACTAGATACAACCTAACAAGAGGAAACAGATTCGATCAAACCTCAGAATATGCCATAACGTAAAAATTTCAAAAACAAAGTAGCTGAGAATTAAACCTTCAAGAAGTTGGCATCAATATTGCTCGCTATGGCCCTAGCTAGTAGAGTTTTTCCAGTACCTGGAGGTCCATAAAGAAGGACACCCTGCATTGATATGAAGAAAAATTATAAAACCACATCATTAATCAGCTAAATCATACTGGCTATTATAAGATGATTAAGTCTAAATAAGCACAGCCTTGAAAATTTTGAGCAAAAAAAGCAAGGATCAATGGTATACGCAATAATTACCTTTGGAGGTTTGATTCCTACTCTGAGGAAAAGTTCAGGATTCATGAGAGGTAGCTCAATAGATTCCCTGAGTTCTCTGATCTGATCACCTAACCCACCTACGGCAGAGTAGCTAATGTTGCCAGGGTCTTCGTGAAGCATGTTATACACAACAGGATCAACCTACAATCAAAAGAAAAACCACATGATTATCAAGAGGAATACACTTACAAGGGTCTAACTATAACAGAACCAAACACATGTCCAAAAAAAACTTACTTCTCGGGGAAGGGCTCGCATTATTGTTAGTGTAGTCATATCGAGAACAACTCGAGTTCCCGAGGTTAGTTTTTCCTTATCAACTTTGCTTCGGCAACCCACCACATAACGAGGACCACTGCTCGCTTTCACAATCACTAAAACAAAAAACAAAAAAAAACAAGCAAGATTTTAAGCTTCAGACACCAGAAAAGTTGACTGTAGTGCAAGTAGAAGACCCAATGAGCAACAATCTCATAGAAGCATAAAGGGGGATTAAGAAGAAAATTACATCTTTCACTATCCAGAGGTCGAAGCACTTCTCCAATAATCTGGCCAACACTTTGAAGAGACTTGAGATCATCCTCAGTTTTGTTGAACTCCTTTTTAGCTCCTCTTAAATTCTCCCTAGCTACACGAACACACAACAAAACTTAGTCTTCTTCTCACAACCCATTCACTTATAACAAACTCGATTCATATGCTCATAATAGGAAACTCCATAGAACAGATAGTGAAACGAAAAAAAATCAAAACTTCAGATCTTTTCACCAATCGATTTCACTAATCGGAACCAGAAAAGGGGAATACTTTAAGCAATTGAGAGAAAACCCTAGATTCAAGTAATTCAAAGGCAAGTAGAGATACGAAAACAGAGCAATCTCGGTAAATTCTCAAAGTGGAAATCGAACCTGTTCGAACACGGGATTCGAGTTCCTTATGTTGGAGGAGCTTTTTCCGGTAATCGGAGACAGCCGCGGTACGGCGTCTAGCAGATTCGTCAACGTCGGCCATGGTCTCTCTGAATCCTTCTTCTACTTCTGCTTCTTCTACAGAGAGATCTCAGATTTTTTTTTTCTGAAAAGCGAAGAAGCAAACAAATCTCTTCCTCCGAACAAAATTTTCTAACTTTTCTTGAGCAATGGGTTTAGTCTCCCTACAAATTAGACTAAAATACCGAATCGAAAACGCTGTCGTTTTAACCTGAGATTTTTATTACTTTTTTTATTTTTTTATTTTATCTTTTTTTGATTTTGGGGTTTATATCTTTTCCTCTTTGAACATTTAGTTTCAATATATTATTAGATGGAAGAAGAAGAAACAATGTGATCCTAATCCTACAATGACTTGGAACATACAAAATAAATTATATACTATGAAGAAAATTGAAAAGCTTTTTTGGCTAATTACTTATTGAAAATTCGAAACTAAAAATTTAAAAGCATTTGTTTAGTTAAAAAATAATCATGATTTTTATTTAACTAAACAATAAAGTGACAAAAAAAAAAAAAGAATAGTATTTATCCAAGCAGCAACTGCCCAGAGTCTGCTTGGAACCAATCGATTTCTGGGTCGGAGTCGGTCTCTCCTACCTGCGAGCTTATTATTTATAATAATATTTATTAAGCTAAGTAATATAAATGATAACAAGTCATTGTCTTTTCATGATTTCTTTAAGGATCAATATCAATATCTTCTAATTCTTTTTTTATTGTTTCAAATGTATTTGTTTTGGTGAGATTAATGAATATTCCACTAATAATTTGCTAAATATTACATGTATATATATCACTAATCTAGTAAATAAATATTTTTTCAAGTTCAACATTACTACCTTGAAATCATACGTTTGTAACTTTTTATATTACCATAGATATTGTCTATAAATTAATTCTTTATCGAATTCCATCTAATATTCGACCTTTTATGCTCAAAACTCATTCAACAAAAACTATAAATTTGATGAGAATACGTCTTAGTGAGATAATGATACTTCTACCAATTACTTATACATGTATCTGCATCAGTAAACTGAATATTAGTAAAGAAATACATTTCACCAAGTTCAACATTATTATCTTGCGATGGTCATATGTTTGTATTCTTTTATATTACATTTTTTTTGGACTCAATTTATAAATTGGTGATCTATCATTTCGTATAATTGATTTAGCTACATGTGTTATCATTTACTTATAGAAATTTATAATGAACAAGGAGATCACAAATCATAAGATATTCATTCCCAAGATAAATCTTCACAGATCTTGATCTAACAAATCATATACAAATCTAGTTATTTTAAAAATTATCAAATAAAATTCATAAATATATGAATCATGTAAAATATAAATAATACTAACAAAATTTAACATATATACTTTTGACTAAATATTTTTCTGTTTTTGTTAGAAGACTAAATTTATTTATTTTTCAAAATATATACAAATGTTATTGAATAATGTGTGGTTGGTTAAACCAAACAACAAAAAGAAAACGAACATATAAAAACGACACCATAATTCGAGTTGAACTTAGATTTTATTTTGGGCCATTTTGGTAGGTAATATTTGGGCCTTTAAAGTGTATCGTTCTTATAACTTTGGGCCTTTTGGATGTTTTAATGAAATTAGGGCTCTCAATCTCTAAAACGAGTTGGTATATATACACTAAAACCCTAGACGCTTCTCCTTTCAGCTGTCGCTCGTCTACTTTTACAATCGGAGCTTCGACCTTCCAATCCTACCGGCGGCGAAAATGGTGAGCTTCTTCAGCAATTTTTTTGGGGCGAGAATAGGCTTTAGATTTACTCAATCAAGTTATGAGAATGTAATATATTGAATGGTGGTGTGATTGTTTCAGGTTTTCAAGAGGTACGTTGAGATAGGGCGCGTCGCACTTGTGAACTACGGTGAAGATCATGGAAAGCTCGTCGTCATCGTCGACGTCGTTGACCAGAACAGAGTATGTTCCCCTCATCTATTCCAATCTCAGATTCCGCAATTTCTCTTTTGTTAGATTTAGGTGCAGAACTTGGTTAACTTAGGTGCTATGAGTGGTGTTGAAATGTGAATTGGAGTTGTGATTTATGGTTATTGTTAATTTAGGCTTTAGTGGATGCCCCTGATATGGAGAGGATCCAGATGAACTTCAAGAGGTTGTCTCTTACGGATATCGTGATTGACATTAACCGAGTGCCAAAGAAGAAGGCTTTGATTGAGGCAATGGAGAAGGCTGGTGAGAGTGTTGTGCAATGTTGGATTTTAGTTTCTTGATTGTTTCAATATGTTGTTAACCCTAAAAGAGTCTTTTGTAGATGTGAAGAACAAATGGGAGAATAGCTCATGGGGTAGGAAGCTTATCGTGCAGAAACGTAGGGCTAACCTCAATGATTTCGATAGGTTCAAGATTATGTTGGCCAAAATCAAGGTCAGTGTGTTGAGTTGTCATTGATAGTTTTGTGATCATTTGCGTTATGTTAAGTGTTAATGGCTTGTTTGTTTGTTATTTCCAGAAAGCTGGTGTTGTCAGGCAAGAGCTTGCTAAACTCAAGAAGGAGATCACTGCCTAGTCAAAAGATAATATTATCTGCAAATCTGTTTTTTGACTTTTGGATTCGGTAATTAGTGTTTTTTTGCAAGTCTCAAACATCATTATGTGCTCAAGTATCCCATGTTTTGAAACCTTGTTTGAAAGATTTATTTCTTGTTATTTTATCTTTTAAGTGACCAGTTTTTCTTATTGCCTCTTATGTTGGTTAGTTTTATTCTACTCACTCTGATATTGTGATGCCAGAGCTTTGCAATACTCGTTAACTTAAGCTCCTGATAATCAAATTTTATTCAAATTCACTTCATTATCTGCTCTTAACTATCTTTAGCCATTTACCCCTCCATGAGTCCCTCATGATGAGGGAACGCCTCTTGTCTTTTCCGGGGAATGGCCAGCAAACCACGTATCTCCGTCATGTTTACTTTAACCGTCTTTCCGTCCCACTGTAATTTTTTTTTGAACCGTCTCTTGTTCATGTTATTATTGGTAGTTGGCTAATAGTAGATTAGCTTGTAATTTTCCTTTGGAATGAAATCTTCACAACTAAACCATAAAACTATCTCTAGTTTCAAGTGATGTAATCTTATTGAGTAGCCATTTCAATGGACCGCATGAACAACGAGAAACTTTAGAATAAGATATCGGTGGTGTCTGATTGTGTAAATTTGACAAATTTAGTAGATTGTGTAACTTGTAAATTTAGTAATTTAGTAATGTACTAGATGCGGACCCGCACGTTCGTGCTGAATTATATTTGTAAATAACTTTTTTGATATAGTATTTATAATTAAAACATGACATTAAATCTCATTTAAAATGATAACTTAGGGGGAGGTATTGGTTTAGGATTTATAAAGAATTTTAATGACTTTAAAAGTTAGGTAAAATATGTTATTATTCAATCAAGACTTTTAAAAACTCTTTAAAAATTTGGTGTTATTAGTTGTGGATTTGTAAAAAGTTATCTAAAATCTTGATAAATCTAGTGTTATTGGATTAAGAGTTTTATAAAGTCATTAAAAGTTTTATGTTATTTAAGTAAAACAAAAGAATCTTGGATTGTTAATGAATTCAAATTTTATGTTATTGGTTTAGGATTTTATATCATTTCCTTCATAACAAAAGTCACGAAAACTCTTTCATCAAATAGAAAGATTTTACAAAATTAGAAAAAACAAATCATCAAGATTTTAAATAACTTCCTAAACAATCTCTTAGAATCCTTCATTTTTAACTTTCAATTTTCTATGATTTTAACAATCATCAAGAACATAAAGTCATTAAAATTCTTTCTAAATCCTAAACCAATACCTCCCCCTAATTGAGTATTTAGTCTGATTTTTGGTTTGGTTTTATTTATTAACGTTTGAATATTAAAAATAATATAGGTTTTACCTGTACATTAAAATCGAATTATCCAGCGATCGAATCGGTATCAAACTGAACTGGAGTAATAGTTGGTTAGATTTTTTTTATTAAACTCATGAAACCGATACATTTGATTGAGTATAAATCCGATACAACTGATTAAAACCCATTTAAGACAAATACAAATACTTAGGAACGGTCATAATTCCTTCCCGTTCTATCCCATTTTGTACTATATATATTCTCAAATTCTCGTCTCATACAGAATACATTATCAATATGGGACGTTCCAAGTATAAGATAAATTTTGTATTTCCGATTGAAAACGGGAAAGGACGGAACTAAAAATTCCCGAAATCCCATATATAGGAAACACAATATAATTCATAGTGTCATACGATATAATAAAATATTACAAAATTAGTTGACTTCTTTATTTTTGTTATTTTGTATGTGGTTCATCTATATTGTATTACATTTCATTCTTATTTTTTAACTATTTACTTATATGTAACTTTTTGAAAAACATTTTTATGATAGATAAATTTTTTTTTTAAAAACATGTTTTCTATAAAGAAAGATGATGTTTTTTTCTTATTAATTTTAAATGGTTTTATCGAAAAAAAAAACATAAAACTGTAAATGCAAAAGTTTAGCCACTTACTCCAATTGGTATCCTACTGGTTTAGTCTCGTCTGGTTTAGGGTTTAATCCAATGTACACACATGTACTCATTCTTCCGGTCTTCGTCAACATTGATTTGTTTTTTACCCTGGCAACCCTCAATCTTGTTTCTTTCTTTAGATCTTTGTCGACATTGGTTCGTTTTTTTTTAACACCAACCAACTTTCAGTATGGCCAAGTTAAGTGTGTATTATTGAAAAAAAAAAGTGTGTATTATTATTGTTTATGTGCTTCCTTCTCTTATGTATGAGACGTTAGACTTTTTTCTCTAACCTATGAGACGGTAGTTATGCAATTTTCATAATATGGTTGGTGAGTTTGCTTAAAAATTTTATCAGTGTAAATTTCATATGCATTTTTAGAGATTTGATGATTATAAATAAATTGATAAGCATTTCTGAAAGTTTTCAACGGTGGATAAGCAATAAATGAAATATTGCAAAACGATTTCAGTAAAATGGATGGAAGCAACAATTATATCAAGGTCTGCTGTTATATTCTTCTACAAAAACATGTTAAAAAAATCAAGTATGCTTAGAAAAACAAAAGGTAATTATAGTAAGATAACATATGAGAGTTCTTTAGCTCATGAAAATTTTATGAACATAAGGATAAGTGCATTAGACCAAAGTTTTCTATGGATTCACTTCTGTTATTTGCCTCTTGAAACAGATGTTTGGGCTTTTTCACACAAGCATGGATCATTGTAAGAAGTTATGTGATTGCTGTTTTCCTAAAATTACATCGAAAATTTGAAAAACATATAGTCTTATTTGCTAAGACTTTCATTAGTCTCTCTGGATTTGACAATGTATGTGTGCATAGCATGTATGCAAGATCTTCACTTTTATACACCTCAATTATTATTATTTTTTTTTTGTCAAAACACTTCAATTGTATGTCGACCATCTTCTACGCACCTCACTTTTATACCTACCGTCTCATAGGTTAGAGAAGGAAAGTCTTCCGTCTCATACGTAAGAGACGGAAGCACACAAACAATAATCCGTGTTAGTTTTGTGGTCAGAGCTTTTGAAACATTAATCAAAGAAACAAATATGTGTTTGCGCTTTATATTAGAACATTTAATTGAAGGATATTCTACCGTATCGAACACAACCTAGAAAATCAAAAGTAACAAAAACATAGAATATGATAATATTTTACATTAAAACAAAAAAAAATTGCAAGATAGAGAAAATTCCCACGCATGTGCGTCATATATGACATACTCTTGCAAGTCATAGACGACTAAATTTAAATAACTGCTGGGGAAAAAAACATTTATAGTCTTGTATTCCGAACTATCTCACATTCTCACTACTAACCTGAAATTAGGACAACCATAGAGCAGAGTGACTATGAATGGGCAAATAAACTATCATATCCAAAGTAAACAGTGACTTACCTTATTCCCAACTTTTATTACTTGAAACACCTCTTGGATAAAGACATCCAACTTTTTTTTCTTATATATGAAAGATGATCTTTAGTACTTGTGACTTTAGAGACTGCTAAATAGAGTTTTTAAATAATAATTAAGAATATAAACAGTTTTTATCACTTTACACTATTTAGTCTTAGAACTTTAGAGTAGTAAGAAACCTCATTAGATTGCAACAGCTCAATGATGGTTTTGTGGAGGCAGAAGAAAGTAGTCATGTATAATTAAGGAGAACCAAATATTCTTTCAAGAATATGTTAGAGCAAGACGGTCTTTTGGTAAGACATAAATAGTTGAAGTACAAATTAGAAAACTTGTAGAACTTCAAAACATGGATTTAAAAACAAAAATATAAAAATAGCTCATCTATATTGTATTCATATAGACTTGCAATTGGTTTACTTGTCTTTTTTAAGATTATCTGCACAACACATCAAATGTTTAGTACACTCACAACAAAAAACGTGAAATTTCATATAACAAAAAAAAGAGAAATTAAATAGAGTATGATTAAATAACATTTTCGGATAAGATACTTAAGAATTTTTTTTATTGAAGTAATAGGTGGTTTGGTTTGTGAATCAAGAATGATAAGAATAGTACTTATTTATAAGGAGGATAAGTGAGCAAACACAAATTTAGCAATAAATGTTGTTAACGCCGAATTAGGCAATAGATTAGATTTTCTGTTTTTATAGATTTTAAGGTTCATATATAGATTTTGTTTGTTAGAAAGATTCGCATTTAGTATAGATTTGGAGAAAAAAATCAAATTCGAATCGCGTTAATCACGACTTGGAGAAAAAATGCAAGTTCGAATTATAAGTTGAATTGTAGTAGCTGTGTCAAGTTCGATATGTTATTTACTGTCATTTTAAATGCTAATATCATATTAGTTAATATTCAGCAAGATTCGGAATTTCACTATTATGGTACCTTACTAAATACTCCCTCCGTTTTTTTACTTGTCGTTCGAGAGCTTTGCACACAAATTAAGAAAATAAATCAATGATCTATTATACCACTTATTTAATACATTTTCTAATTTTTTATTGGTCAAAACATTAAAATAGTTGGAATAAAATTGGTATTTTTACCAAACATATGCATTGGAAACCTAAAATGACAAGTATTGGAAAACAAAATTTTTACTCTACAATGACAACTAAAAGAAACCAGAGGGAGTATATATATGTTAACGTTTATCTTCCTGTTTAAATGTAAAAATGGTAATCGAATATATTGTCGTTAATATTCAGCACGATTTTTATGGTATCTTATAATTCTAATCGAATATAATTATTGTTTTTTTAGTTTCGATAATGTGATAGCAAATGGAAAAGCAACACAAGTCATTATTCCTGATCCGCGTGTCTTAATCAAGATCCGAACGAATCAAAATCCGACCCAACATAAGATCTGCATCTTATGCTTTGTAAACGGGTTACTATGTTTTTAAATCTGTTTGGATACACCCTTTATAATAGGGGCATTATATGGAATTCTGTTTTTTTTTTTTTTTTTATGCCTAAGTGTGCTCCCCTATTAATAGTATAGATGTGTATTTTGTAGACAGTGCCTTTGATATTGTTCATTGAGTATATTACAGAACTGATTCATCAAATTTTCAAAAGCTTGAAAATGTATGTATATTTCAAGAATTATTTTTCGAGTCTTCCAAAAGTACGTGTTATTTAAAAACTTGAAAACTGAGTTAATATATATTATTATTTTTGAAATACATTTTGTGTTATGTCCTTGAAGTTTTGGTTATTTAATTTATTTTATTTACAACATTAACCCTTAAAAAATTTCCAAAACTAACATTACTACAAATTTTGTTTCCTAAATATTTTACATTTCATTCCAACTAAATATATAACAGCAATCAATATGGAAATAGAAACTATCATATATTTAATTACACATTCTATTGTGTTTTGAAGATATTCTATATCTGAATCATTCGCAAACAAAGAAAACAACAATTTGATTCTCATTTTGTTTTCCAAAACCTGTGAGATTTGATTATTAACGTAAGAAAAACTTCGATTAACATTTAATTAAATATTATAATTAACATATATAAACTTAAATAAATTTTTTAATTATTACGAATATGTAAAACTAAAAAGTTTAAAATACTATATAATGTGGTTATATAGTAGATGAGTTATAAAGATGACATGTTGGAATTAATAAAATATTATTATATTTGTGTTAATACGGGTTAAATCCTCATTTAATTATTTATCAACACTACTAATATTAAAATATTTGACATAAAATCAAGTTAATTTAAATAAGATTGTGTAAAATGATTAAATCATTAGGAAAAATATGACTTAATCACAGCATATAAATTACTTATTATGTATTTTTTTTTAACTCTGATTTGATTATAACGAAAGAGAGGTAGTTCAAGTACAAAAACATCAATGCCAACCATTGAGCAAAGAAGAAAACAGAGCAAAAAAATAGTAGAAACTGTGCCTATGCCTCACCGTTCTTGATCTATCTGATGTTATAGCCAAGCAGGTCCCCCTAAGGCAAGGTAGGATTGAAGACGACCCTCTCGTGTGACACTAGATGCAATCGCCCTAGCCAAAAAATTGGATTTCGGTGAAGAAAGCTTGATAGTAGGCTCCCCTGTCACCCGTATTACACTAATGATTTTGTCTATATCCAAACGATATTTTGGCCATTTATCCGGACATTCTAAGGCCATCACCACCGCATGACAGTCAGTCCAAACTTCACAAGACGTATAGTGAAGTGTAATAAGGCTTTGTAGACACCACATAAGGCAGCTAAGCTCAGCGGAGATCCTGTTACTTCGCGGCAGGAATGCATCCCTTGCATGAAACAGAACCTCTCCAGTATGATCTCTGAGTATCCAAGCGCCACCACAATACCAAGATTCCTTGCCCCACGCTGCATGAATGTTGCATTTAAGTTTGCCAGGAGGGGGTCGGATTCAGCGGTGAACGTGTTGTACATGTCGATTAGCGTCTCTATTGGTAGCCTGGGATATTAGCGTCTGTTGTTTCAACCACTCCTCTGCCTCCTCAATCGCCAAAGCCACAATGACATGAGAGTCTTGATCCCGTTGTGTGAAGACAACATCATTATGAGCCTTCCAAATCCCCCATAAGATCCAAGGAATTGCTTGCCTAGTACCCTCAGCAATTTCTGCTTGTTTCATAAAGTTTAAGATCAGAGAAACATTGTCCACAACCGAGTTTGAGAAGCCTTGTGCCGGAGTGGGAAGACCAGTTGCAGACCAGACTCCACGCGCCAGAGGACAACTAAATAACACATGAGTGATTGTCTCATCCTCAACGTGACATACCAGACAGAGAGGGCTAATAGATAGTCCATGGCTGCTCATACACTCTGCTACCGCCAAAGCTTGTGACAAAGCTCTGCAAAGGAACAACCGGATTTTAGGCTCAATTGCAGTCTCCAAAACCCAAATTTTAACCTTGTTAACGCGAATCATATCTGTAGATATAGGATTCAAAATGTCACTCTCCTGAGATAACAACCAGTTCCCACTTTTGACTGTATATTGGCCATTTTGAGTGAAAGCCCAAACATATCGGTCATGTAGGTGTTGTGCTGGAGGAAATGACCTAAACCTAGGTATCTCACAAGGAGGGAACAGATCATGGAGGGTTTGTGGATTCCACCCCCCATCGTCCTGAATGAGAGTCGAGACATTGAGATTTAAGTCAATCGTTAGTTCCTTGTTGAACGGTCTTCTCGGCCTATCATCAAACACCCATTTGTCGAGCCACACCCTAGTATCCTGACCATTTCCAATGGACTTCATGACACCTTTTTCTAGTAACTCACGTCCAAACATTATACTCCGCCAAGCATACGACGGCTTGTACCCGATTCTAGCCTCAAAGAAGGGGACATTCTCAAAATATTTAGCCTTATAAACACGAGTCACCAAAGAGTTAGGAGAGTCTAGGAGTCTCCATCCTTGTTTGGCTAGCAAGCCTGGTTAAAGCGACCAATGTCTCGAAAGCCTAAAACTCCACGTTCCTTCGATTGACAAACTTTATCCCTAGACACCCAATGCATCTTATGTTTGTCTGCACTTGCATTCCACCAAAACTGACACATCGCACTTGTGAGTTGTCTGCACTGGTGCTTCGTTAAGCGAAAACATGACATAACATAGACTGGAAACGCCATAGCCACTGACTTAAGAAAAACTTCCTTACCTCTCAAGGAAAGCGTTTTCTCATACCACCCACTAAGTCGAGACTTTAGACTATCACTTATAAACTGCATAAAGTCTCGTTTTGAACCACTAAAGCATTCTGGCAGGCCCAAATATTTGCCTGTCCCACCCTCCTGCTCTATACCAGTGAACAGACTAAGCAAGTGACGCATATACGGATCCATCTTTTTTCCAAAAGTAATTGCGGACTTCTGAAAGTTGATCACTTGCCCTGAAGCATCCCCATATAGTTTAAGGCATTTCAGGAATTCAGAGCATTCTCGAAGATTAGCTTGACATAAGAACAAGCTATCATCAACAAATAGGAGGTGTTGGATCGATGGACAAGAAGAGGATAGTTTCATTCCTGTGAAACGACCTTCCACCTCTGCTCTGTTCATGATATGAACCAATGCCTCAGCACAGAGGATAAATAGAAATGGCGAGAGCGGATTCCCCTGCCGAATCCCATGCTCAAGTTTAATGTAGCCATATGATGCACCATTTAAAAGGACTGAGTAGGTAACTGAAGTTACACAACTTATGATCCATCGCACCCATTTCATGTGAAATCCCAACCAGATCAGTAATTCCTCAAGAAACTTCCAGTCTTGGACATATCAGTCTTGATCGCCATGAAGTCTTCATCACATTGTGGATTGGTTCGCAAGGCATGGGTCATCTCATGGGCTATAAGAATATTATCTGAAATCAATCGTCCTTAGACAAATGCGCCTTGAGTATCCGAGACAATCGTGGGAAGAAAACGCTTGAGTCGATTGCAAAGAACCTTGGAGACTATCTTGTATAACATCGAGCATAAACTAATTGGCCTCAAGTAAGTCATTTTCTCTGGAGCAGTCTTTTTTGGGATTAGACAAATCTGTGTGAAGTTCCATTCCGACTGGACGGAACCAGATTCAAAAAACTGTTGAACCTCCTCAATCACTTGAGAGCCAACAATATCCCAATATTCCTGATAAAAATGCCCTGTCATGCCATATGCACTTGGTGTCTTGTCTCCTTGAATGCTAAAGGTTGCAATCTTGATTTCCGCACTAGAAGGTGATTTAATCAGCTCATTGTTCATCTGCTTCGTAACTCGAGGAGTCATACCATCAAGAGCATCCGATATCGCCTCAGGATTTGAAGTGGAGAACATATTACGAAAATATGACACCGCTATCTCACCTTTAGACCCTTCTGTAAAATGCTCCACACCATTCTGATCTCTAAGAGACAGGATTCTGTTTTGGACTCGACGTCGTTGAACGCTTCCATGGAAGAAACGAGTGTTACGATCACCATCTTGCATCCACCTCTCTCTACTTTGCTGTTTCCAGAACAACTCGTATGCTCTGTAAGCTTCTGCTAGTTCCCACCGTAGATTCTTCATAAGATGAAGATCCGGCTGTGACTTAGTGCTTTTTGCATCTAGTTGCAGACGAAAACAAGAAATGTTCTCTTTAGAATTTTGTTGAGTTGATTTCTTCCACGTCGAAAGAGCTTTTCTGCAACCAGCAACTCGATTTAACACGGTTTGTGATCCTCGATCATCGCCCCTAGACCATCCGTCCTTCACTATTTGAGCAAATTTCTGTTTAGACGTCCATCATCTTTGGAACATAAATCGGCCTTTAGTCGTATCATTACCACCAACGAACCTCAGCAAAAGAGGTCGATGATCAGAGCCAACCCTCTCTAAGAACTCTGCTTGAACTCGCGGGAAAAGATGAAACCAAGCTGCATTTCCCAAAGATCTGTCTAGACAACACTGTATCCACATCTTATTGCGTTCCCCTGCCCACGAGAACTTGTTACCAATACTAGTGACCTCCCGTAGTCGGCAATCAGAGATCATATTCCTGAACGGATAGAATGACGATTCCGACCGTGCTGGTCCCCCAAGCTTCTCAGTATTATCAACCAACTCATTAAGATCCCCCAGAACCAATCAAGGATCATCTCTTGTTGTACCAAGGGAGATCAAATTATTCCAAACTATCTGCCTCTGCTGATAAACTGGATCCCCATAGACACAAGAAATGAAAAAGTTGATTGCTCTTAACTTAACTTCCACATCAATTATCCTTGTATCCGAACTAAGAACTTGAACTACATAAGTCGATTTCCAAAATAGAGCCAGGCCTCGACTTAGGCCTACCGGATCGACTATGTGCGAGTTCTCATAATCTAACGACTTTTGTAGATTCACCACGTACGAACTGGAGTTTTTTTGTCTCCAGGAGGAACAAAAAGTCCGGGAAATGTGTACGCCTCATCTCCCGCAAAGTAGGAATTGTCAAGGTGCCCCCAAGTCCTTGACAATTCCAGCTCATAAAGCTTATACTTGCACCAGGGTTCCTCATAGGGAACCACCGTATCATCACCACGTTTGGCCAGTTTTGATGATATTAAAGCCTCATATGTAGCTTTTCTTTTTGAAGAAAGTACCTCATCAGAATCCTCTGTTAGCACAGGTCTATTCTGAATAGCTTGAGCCTTATGTATCCACTTGTTTGGGCGACGTCGTTTCTTCAGTTGTTAAGGCTTGGGTCCGGTAGTACCTGTAGAGAAATTATCCCTCACTTCCGTAGATCCCACGTTTACCGCTGAAGTTGTAGCATAAGACACAGCCGAGGATTGGTTTGGAAAGGCTAAACGGTCTAAAGCACTCTCTGATCTCAAAACCGGAGCCGAGTGTGCTTCTCCGGAGATTGTATCAGATCTGACACCTTCAAAGTTGAAGACTAAACCTTTTCCCTTGTCCACATTTGTAGTGATAGTTGGAGGTGCCTCCAGGCGGAGAAAGCGTTGTTGGCCTTCAGTGTCTCCCTCCAAATTCCACACAAACTGACGTACTCTCTCTATATGAATCTTCTTCAGCTGAGGATCTGCAACTGATAGATACTGACGCATCTCGTCCAAGACAGGTTTAGCTATTTTTGGCTTACCTGAAGTTGGATCAATACCCACATCTGCATCCGTCAAGACGCCAAACAGAGGGTCGTCTTTGCTGATCTTCGGGATTAATCGACTCGGAACCAGAGTTGCACCTTTAATCCCTCCCGTAGCAAGAATTTGCCGGTTCACAGGATTAAACGGACATCTTTCCTTATCATGTGTGAGTCTTTGGCACTGATAGCATCGACGCCTGATCCTTTCATACTCAATTCCAATAGCTACCGTTTCACCTGATGGGAGTTGGAGCTCTCGAGAATTCTTTAAAGGTCGACTTACATCAAATAAAATCTTGACCCTGACATATCCTTTACTCAAAGGTTTTAGGGGGTCGAAAGCAACATGCGTGACTCGACCAATCCGCCTTGCAATCTCCTTATGGTATCCGTTGTATTATAGTTCACCGAATGTTTCTCAGTCGGATCCATATTGGTAGAACCTTCAAATAATCTTCTGGTGGCTTTTCCACCCATCTTTCCAAAGTGACACTCTAGTCATTGAAAGTCCAGGCACCAGTATCCAGTACCGTGGAGAGATCTGACTCTGAGTCAAATATGAATTGAAACCTATCATTAGGTAGAGCAATACCCCTTGCCCGGTTATAGACACGCCACATACGTGGCATTTCATGAATCATACTAGACATTTTTTGATTTTCTGGACACATAAGCTTCCCGATGATACTACGTTCATTATGAACGCAAGAGCTAAACTGAGGAAGATCATGTAAAACAATTGGCTGGTCATCTTCAAGCGACATCTCTTGCAGAGCTCTGTCCAAAGCGTACTCCATAGATTATTCCACACGTAAGCAACCCTAGAAATCGAGTGCAGGTCTGGGGTTTATTTTCTGGCGGCGTGGTGAGGCTGAAGAAATAGGTTATACTTGAGTCGTAATCGTCAAAGGTTCGATAAATATAGTGAAATAAACTGAAAATATCCTATCAGATCCGGCGAAAACGAAGATTTTCCCGGTATACTTCAGCTTTTTCAATAGAAGGAAACCCTCTATATGAAAAAGAGAGTCCTAAGCTTTTTTGTTTTTTCTTAATTCAACTTTTTATTTTTGTTATACTTATTTGATCAAACTAAAACTTTTATAGATCCCTTATTTTTTGTTATAATAACTAAAAATCAGAATAGAATCTCAAACACTAAACAAAACAAAATAAATATAACAAACAAATGGTCATGAAGTGTATTGCGGGTTAAAAAAATAATATAAATATTTATCCGTACAACAACCAGAAAATTTAGTTATTTCTTTAGTTACAAAACATTTAATATTTAACAAATAAATAACACATAAATATAAATTATAATAAAACTTATATGCCCGCGGTGTACCGCACGTTAAAATCTAGTAGGAATGAATTTTTGAATACTTGATGAGAATATTAATACATTTTTGTAATATAATTAGTTTAACATACGGTAGAATTGTTACTTATTAGATAACATCATATGCGATATTAATATATTTTTAAAATGATAGTTTTTTGTCAAGAAATTTCAAATCTTTACAAAACATGGTTTCTAGTTGTTTTTAATTATTTTAATACTAACTCATATATTGATATATATATATATATATATATATAGATTTTGTATAATAATATACTAGGCTAGTACCCGCGCGCATTAGAATTTAAGAAAAAACAGTTTTGATACTTTAGGATATAGTATTTTTTATTTAATATTTTTAATATTTGGTAATTGAAATTTCTAATATTTAATAGTTGACATCTTAAAATATTGTTTTTTATTTTTAGAAAAAAAATTTATGATATTTTTCTGGATTGTCATGAACATGTATTGGAGACCCATATATTTCAATTTGCATATATAAAGAAGGGTTTACCTTCTAAAGATCCATAGTTGTTGATAGAGGATATGAGAGAGTTTGGTAGAGAGTTTGAACATTTTTTTAATTCTAAATTGTATATGTTTTTCCTATTTATAACCTAGCTAATTATGTATCCAACTGATAATAACATATAATCAATCTTTAGAATGTGTTCGGTCGTATATACTTTGAGTTATGGTTTCTTGATCTAAATAGTATATTTCAAAATAGACTGAAAACAAAAAAATTAGACATTCTTGTGCATCTGAAATTGTTTTCCCAGCTAAAATTATGGGTTAGTACAACTTTGTTTCTGACAAAAAAATATTTATTCTAAAAAAACTTTGCCAATTTTGTTTTATCAGATCTTTCTTGTACATGATATTGACATTAAAAACATATATTAGAAAACAAAATATACACTCATGATTTTCTAAACCTATATAAACGAGATGCTTTAAATTTTTGCACATTTCGTGTAGAACCGCGATGAGAGGTAGTTTCGCTTTGAACGTGACTTATTTCCAAGTTAACGAGGTGAGGACTTAAACTCCAGTATATCCAACTCGTTTATTTAATTATTTGCATTGATTAACTTCTGATGAATTCTATATACACGAGGTGCTAATACCGATCCTAAGGTTAAGTGTAAATTGATGCAAAATGTGCATTGATTAACTCCAAAATCATTGTTTCAATAATTGTAAATTCTAAAAATCAAAACACATGAATTTTGAAATAACATGTTTTATCTTTGGATTTGAATCTATCTAATTTACACTTTCAAATTCATTTAAAATATAATGTGGATTTTGAAATCCAAAAACAAATCATTAAATGAATAACATGAGATTTTAACAAGTATTTGTAAATCATAGAACAAATAACATATAATTTTGATAAATATTTTAAAATCAACGATTGAATAACATATGATATTTGTTTGGATTTCCAAATCCATTAAAATCATAGAACCAATAATCCCTCTTAATTTACACAAATTGAAAATAATGCACCTACCATATCTAAAATTAGGTAAATATTTAGTATATTTATCAAAAATAAAACTTTTTCAAGAAATACAAGAATATTACTGTTCATATCTTTCAAACTGCCACCATTTCTATCACTTTGATTCTCAAACAGTTCACAGTTGCTTATACTTTAACTACCAATATCTCCATCTCTGATAAAGTCTTGCACTTTTCTTCCCCTCACAATAAACATATTTTGTTCATCTTCAGCTTTCTTACTAAATGATTTATAAATTTTGTTACTACCATAATTATAATCACGTTCAGTTCATTTCCATGCTCCATAAATATATATATCTATATCTATATATATATCTATATATATATATATATATATATAGCTCTAGTCCAAGTAGCAGACTTGCACATTTTCTTGAAATTGAAATTACTTTTACACGATACCTTAAGTCCTTTAAATTCTCATATTGAAACTTGTATTAAAGGCTTTAGGCTCTCTAGTCTCTACACATATAGTCTGAACTCGCTTAATTTTTAGTTAACGATATTTTATGATTTGAAGAAAATATCAAGACCTAGTAGTAAACGGGGTAACGATAAGGAACCATGGCATTAATCTAAAACCGCCACTGTTACATATAGTTTTAAGATTAGTGAAAGACATAAAAAGAGAGATTTAGTTTAGAAAAAAAAAAAAAGTAAATAAAAATACTGTCCTTAAATTAGGAGCTTCCAGAATTAGTAGAATCCATAACAAGTTCACACTCTTCCATCACAGCCGCTTCTTTAATCTCTTGCAACATTTTCAAAACTTGCCACATCGTAGGCCTCTGCTCCGGCGATGTTAAGCTACAAGCCACCGCGACTTCAGTCAACATCCCAAATTTGTCCCTATCCTCTCTCCAGTTCCCACTCTTCTTCTCACCTTCCTCTCTCACTTTCCTAACCCATTCCATCATCCCATCCAACGTCAAAACCGGAATCTTCGAAGGTTGTTTCCCTGTCAAAAGCTCCAAGAGAAGAATCCCAAATGCGTAAACATCAGCTTTAAGAGATTGGTAATTTAAACTCTTGTGTCGAGCTTCAGGGGCTTTATAAGCCGCTGCATCGACGTCTTCTTGACCATCACCACTGGATGCTAGAGGAGGGTTTGTTGCAAGAGCAATGAGACAGTAATCGGCAATACAAGCTTCGAAGTCTGGTCCAAGAAGGACATTGGAGGATTTGAGATTGCCGTGAACAAGCTGCCATGCTTGGTGGATGTAAGATAGACCCTGAGCCACGTCTTCTACTATCTTCAAGCAAGATGTCCAGTGCAATGGTGTTGCTCTTGACGATTTTGTACCTACACAATATCATATATCAACTTTTAACATAATTAAGCTTTGAATATACTAAAAACCAAACAAAACGTTTAATATAAGCTCCTCAATGCTCATATTGTAATTAACTAACTCCATATACCAAATCTATCACATTCCTCTTGCTAGACATGGACATGCATAATGCATACAAATTAATAAAAACTATAAAACACACATCTCACAAGTCTATTTCATATATATTATTTAAAAAAAAATTTCCAAGTAATCACTAATTATTAAAAAAAAAAAAGAGATATCTTGCATTGAAACTTTTTTTTTTTAATAAATCACTTCTGAATTTTCTGAAACAAAATAGTACCAAAATTTGAATTTTCAATTAAAATTTTGAATTTATTTTTAAAATCAATAAATGTGGCCACTGAAGCTAACTGTACAGTAAAGTTAAAAAATTGACTGAACAAAGTAAATTCAGAAGTAGTAAATATAATACAAGCATTAATCACGCAAACCAAACAAAATGCTTGATGTCTTCAATGATATAAATGTGAAAATCCAATGTGAGAGGGTTTACGAAAGCTTACCGTGGACAAGAGACGAGAGACTGCCATTTGGCAAATAGTCATAAATCAAAAGCCTCTCTTCCTTAGCTTGAAAATAAGCTCTGAGTGGAACCAAATTCGGATGCCCCAAAGCACCAACTGATTCCATGTGACGCTCAAATTTATCTCTCCCTACACCCGCTAATCTAATGGCGTCTAATCTCTTAACCGTCACGATCAAACGGCTGTCAAGCAACGCCTTGTAGGTGGTCCCAACTGTTCTTCTACCCAATAACTCAGCCGATGCTGTCATTAGCTGGTCCATCGTATACACGTGCGCCTCACCCGCGCAGAATACTAAACTCCCGCTTTTTGTCGCTTGTAGCTTCTTCACTTTCTCCTCGATCTCACTCTCTTGCTCAATCGCCGCCGCTACTTCCGCCGTCTCTGCCGCGTCGAATGTGACGACCGCCGTTGATTCTTTTCCTGTTTTTGACTTCTCGTTTTTGTCTCTCCGTCGTCTCTTCACCGCGCCGATTAGGCACGCGATGGATATGAAGAGTATAAATGCGCCGGATATAAACGCTAGGATCACCACGAATCGTGAATGTTTGCCGTGATTTGGCCGGGATAGTCCCACTCCTCCGATTTGCGCGATTTGACCGAGCATTTTAGCCGGTGGTGGCGGCGGTGGCGTCGTAACCGGAGTGAAGAACTTGGGTCTTGGATTGCATTCTTTGTGAACGATCTCGCCGCAGAGATTAGGGTTTTTGAGAAATGAAGAAATACCGAACCGTAACAACACGGCGGTTACTGGTACAGCACCGGTTAAGTTGTTAACCGAAACGTTGAATGTATGAAGTGAGGATTGGTTTAGAGCAGGGATGGGACCGTTGAAGCGATTCGAATCGAGACGGAGGTAGTTCAACCGGCCGGAAAGAGCTAAACCGGGTGGAATTAGACCGGTGAGGTTGTTGGAGGAGAAATCGAGAGTTCTTAACCGGTGAAGTGCGAGAACCGAGAGGGGAAACGAACCGGAGAAAGAGTTGTGATCGAGAAATAACGATTTGAGATTAACTAAACCGGAAAGATCCGGTATAGGTCCGGTTAAGGAAGTATTTTTAAGACTGAGAACACGGAGCTGGTCGAGTCTATTGACTGAGTCAGGAACGAGTTGACCTCCGAGATAAAGATCTTCAATGACCAAACGAACCACTCTGTTTCCATAGCACGTAACACCCCACCATTGACAGAAGTGAGAGCTTGTGTTTATCTTGTTCCACAGATCAGCTTTGGACTTGAAACGTAACAAAGCAGTAACGTCGCGGTGATGATGAAACGCCTGTTTTGTGCGGTTTAAGGAAGAAGAAGACGAAGCAACAATAGTGAAGAAGAAACAAAAGAAAAGGAACCCAGAAATGGGTAAGTTACAACGAAGAAGCATAGCTTGTAAGAATGTATTAAAGAAGCATGTTAATGTCTCTGATTATTACATATGAAAGAGTTTTTAGAATGTAGTAGTAGAGAGAGAGAGGTGAAGAGAGCAGGAGGTACGTGACAAAAGGATGTAAGACACAAGAGAGTAGCTGTCGGGGACTGGAAAGTTTCAGAGTCACGTGAAGACTGAATAAAGCAAAGAAGTTGAGTAATTATTATATATAGTATTAATGATACTTGTATTAACTGTTGAAACGAAGTAAAAAAAAGCATAGAAGATGAAATATATTAATGCCGATTTTGTAGGAAGAAAGCTAATACGGGAGATCTAACTCTTTTGTTTTCTTTCAAAACCGGATCTAACTACGGTAGCGAAAGAAACAATAGTATTATTATGTTTCAGTCTTTCAGATAGATTTAGGCAACAATTATTAGTACAGGTTGTATGGTTGTTGACACTTGAAGCTAGTTAAAGTGAGAAAAAGCCAAATCTATTATTTTTGTACTAGTAAGTAAAGTAAGTAAGTCATTTTGTTTCTCTTTTGTTTTGTTTGTTCATGTTTTTGCCTTGAATTGAAGATTCAATGATCAAGTTTGTTTGAGTATTATTAAACATGGTTTGGACGTCGGCAAAAACAAAAACATGGTTTGGATAATCTTAAACATGGGTACGGACTGTTGGATATGGGCTTTGCCCCCAACATTTATAGAAGCCCAAACAGGAGATTCTACGAAGTTTTGGGCCTGAGGTCTTGGATTTGGCCCGCCGCAGGGGTAAAATTGTCATTTTACGAAGGGACAGAAGAAGCCCTAGGACAATGGCCCACTATAAATACCAGAGATCGTTGTCACAGAAAAGAATCCACTTTTTGGGTAATTAGAGCTCAACCTCACCAGACAGCGCCGCCGGCAAACACCGCACATTCACTAGCACGCATCAAGGACCAATACTTGCCACATTTGGNAAAAAAAAAAAAAAAAAAAAAAAAAAAAAAAAAAAAAATCGTCACACGCTCGACAATATCGAGCTCACGGGATAAGCCGGAAGCAAAAGCCGCACCTAGCTTGCACATCGTCGCCCTGGACAGGTGTACGATTTTAAATGCGCTCCGCATGGGTGCAGTGATGAAATAATCCACTTCCTTACTTTGGTAGGACATTTTAAGCCGAGCCCAGACTCGCAATGAGCTAGCAGGAAGCGGAGTGAGTAAGCCGAGACCCCGACTCGCACACACGTAATTCCTGCAGCACCCACAAGGTAAGCCGGTCACGCGTACCGCACCCAAAACAGTACAACAAGTCCGTCTTGTCTACTCAAGACGTTTCGGGGAAAAACATATCCAGGATAAGCCAGGAGACGTCTTGCACTGCAAAATATGCCCTGTAAATAAGAAAAACGTCGCATCTCTATTTTGAGGGTAATTTCGCAATAATCTAACTTTGCGCGACAAAAATCAGCAATAATAAACCTTTACGTGCAAATCATCAATAAAAGTACGAATGACCAAGCTCATAAAGCAACCAAGTTCGCAATAACTAAAAAAAAAAAAAAGGGGGAATAAACGATAATTAGAAGACGTATCACTCTTGAGTAGTCTCGTCGGTGTCTCCGATAACAAACTCCGGGATATGCTCAAGATCATCTTCACGACATGACTTCATGTCTAGGTGCAATCACAAAAACAATCTAGCCGTTTTGTATGCACGCCTCAACACCACAACTTCCACGTATGCACCTAGAAATGTCAAGCTAAGTCATCTCGCCATTTCGTATGCGTGCCTCGATGCCACGACGTTCCCGTATGCTCCTCGCTGTATCACCTCGCCACCTTTCCACCAAAATTTCGATTTCGTCAAGGCCACTCTCAAACGCGCGATACTGATCGTCCCCAAGCTCCTTCGGAACATCTCCAAAGACATCATCTCCGGATGCCATTGCGCGAAACCTTGCAAAACTAACCAAGCAACCAGTCAGTACTAAAGCAACAGGACACCGAAAGCGCAATAGGTTCCCGATAGAACGAGCACAACCAAATGAACTGCGTACTGCGTACCGCGTACCGCGCAATGCGTACTGCGTACCGCGCACTGTGTCCTGCATCCTGCATACTGCGTACCGCGCACTGCGTACCACGTACCGCGCACTGCACACTGCGTATTGCGTCCTGCGTACTGTGCACTACACCCTGCGTCCCGCGTACTACGTACCATGTACTGCGTACTGCATACCGCGCACCACGCACTGCACACTGCTTACTGCGTCCTGCGTACTGCGCACTGCACCCTGCGGCCCGTGTACTACGTACCATGTACTGCGTACTGCGTACCATGCACTGCGCACTGCGTACTGCGTACCACTTACCGCGCACTGCGCACTGCATACTGCGTCCTGCGTACTGCGCACTGCACCCTGCGTCCCGCGTACTACGTACCATATACTGCAAACTGCGCACCACGACCCGCGTACTGCGCGCCATGTACTGCATATCGCATCCTGCGTACTGCATCCTATCTCAACGAGACACCTGCGAGAACACCATCTCGCCAATCGAACACATGTGCGAGCTCGCCATCACATCTCGCAGGACCATCAATCTCGCCTACGCATTGCCGAGAAACCACCAAGCAAGTCTCCACCTCGCCACTACCGTACGGAGCCCATCGCTCCAACAACATTCATTTGAATCTCTACCTTCAAAATCTCCACCTTTCCACCGCGAATCTTGGAGCTCACCTCTTCACTACTTCGCCCAAGAATCCAGCACGCCTCGAATAGAAAAGAGCACTCCTCGTATCAAAATCGGCACGCCCCGTGTAAATCTCGCCACCAAGTAATCCACCTCGCCGCGGCACACCGCACCACCGTCTCACCAAGTGCGCCGTCAATCTCCACCGCATGTCCACTGCACGCCATCAACGCGTCTCGTGTGGGAATCGGATCGGGACGCCTCACGGTCCAGATCCGGACGATAAGGCACGGCATCACGGCAGGCGGGACCAGGACGCCTAACGGTCCTGGTCCGGATGACGACACACGGCGTCACGGCAGGCGGGACCAGGACGCCTAACGGTCTTGGTCCGGATGACGACACACGACATCACGGCATGCGGGACCAGGACGCCTAACGGTCCTGGTCCGGACGACGAGCACGGTGGTGCGCCAGGGTGAGAAGCAATCGGCGGATTCGGCCAGATCTGGCTGGTCGGGGAGCGGCTGTCCGACAAGGAGCGTGTGGAAGTGGAGCGACGGAGGAGTAGGAGCGACGGAGGCCCAGATCTGGAGCGCAAGATGGCGACACCGGCGGACCAAACCAACCTCATCAACGGACGAGGAACCGGCGGCGCAGGCCTGAGGCGGCTAGGGGAGGACCCTCCGCGGCGGCGGCGGAGACGAATCTGGCGAGACCATGGCCTTACATGCCAAAGTCGGAAAAACAAAAAAAAAAAGAAGAAGAAGAAGATAAGGGAGAGAAAGAAAAGAATTTACCTTTTGGAAGAGAAGAAGGAGATAAGAAGTAAAAGAAAGTCAAGGAGACATATTTATATGGGAGGACCAGCGCGTTGACTGAGATAAAAAGGAAAACCCTAATTTTTAAGCTGTCTCCACTTCCCGCGCCACAGGAAACATACAGAACACGCAAAACTTCCCGTTTTAAAGCCCAACGGACCTCGAAAAACGTGCGCAATGCGCTATTCATCCCGGAATCTCCCGGATGCCTCGAAAAACGTGCGCAATGCACTATTCATCCCGGATGCCTCGAAAAACGTGTGCAATGCGCTATTCATCCAGGAACCTTCCGGGAGGCCTTCAAGCTCTTAAAAATCTTTTGTTCCTTCTGCAAGACGGACCTAGAGACACATAACTGTACCCGAGGGGCTCAAGCAAGCCATCGCACATCGGACTAGGGGGGACCATTGTTGGATATGGGCTTTGCCCCCAACATTTATAGAAGCCCAAACATGAGATCCTACGAAGTTTTGGGCCTGAGGTCTTGGATTTGGCCCATCTGGCCGCAGGGGTAAAATCGTCATTTTACGAAGGGACAGAAGAAGCCCTAGGACAATGACCCACTATAAATACCAGAGGTCGTTGTCAGAGAAAATGATCCACTTTTTGGGCAATTAGAGAGAGAAGAACAATTATTTTCATATTAACTGCGCTTAGCTCCTTGATTGTCATTTTCCGTAAACCCTCACTTCAATTCAACATTAATAAAAGGACTAGTTCCGATTTATTCCCATTAAGATTCGTATTATTAATATTGTCGGTTTCATACATCAACACGGACTAAACCCAAACTAGGATTAAAAATCATGTTCAGTAGACTTGGCACTTGTCTTTGTTGTGTTGCAAAGTGGAAGATCTTGGAAATTAATGGTCGCTTTCTAGATGACGGAGCTCACGCCTTAAACCATCCAATTATTTATAAACTTCCTCATTGATGAACAAATTTACCCTTTCGAAATAGTCAACAGCTAGCTTGAAAAAATGTTCTTCCAACAAAGGTACGACCAGACTAGTCTGTGTGCATATTCCTGATGTGGTATGAAGAATATTGAAATCTTATTGCGATCCGGAGACCGGAAAAAGGCAGGTGAATATAAGTTTAAACTTGTAGGTGGGCATGGAGGTTACCAAGTCATGGAGAAAAAAGTTCGACAACATGATTTCTATCTCTATCTCATATGAGATTCTCTGGTTCGTGTTAACTTTGTAGATGTGAGTTTATTTTAATCTAGTTTTATAATTTTGTAATCTTAGTTAATCTCGAGATAGTATGTAATTCATCAAATTATCATTCATTTTTGTAGGTGAAGTAAGTGAAAAAGATCATCAATCAACCAATGCAATACGTCTATCTTGAGAATGAGGAAACTTTAGATTATTTTTCTTTTCTGGTCGAACTGTCACAATTTTGATTAAGCAACAGCTAATTGAATGATCTTGAAGATTCATTAGTTCGATCCTATAGTTCTTTCTTTGTAATATAAATACGTTGTTGATTGCTTTGCTCGTGCATAACGTGCTCACCTCAAGAATTAAATAGATCAACTGACAAAAGTGATGGAGATGATCTAACATGGTTTAAGGTGTTTAATTCTATATTGGCATGGTCCGTTTTTCTCCCTTTTAAGACTGATGTTGTTTATCTATCATTTGCGTGTATAAAACGGTAGAAATATTTATTTCTAGGCATTCAGATATTTGGTTTAGTATTTTTGTTTTCGGATAATTTGAATTTTGGGCTTATTAATTATTCTTTTTTTTTTTTAGAATTTTGGTTTGGTATTTTTGGATTTTCGAGTAATTTTGGATATCTTCGGATTTTCGAGTAATTTTGTTTTCGGATTTTTAGAGGTATGTTTAGATATTTGTCAGTTTTTTGGATATAAAGTATTTTTGTTTTATTTGGGTAACTAACGGTAAATTTTAGATAATTTCAAGGTTTTTGGTTCAGTTATTCTGGTAGTTTTTTGGTTGTACACGTATTGTTTTTATCTACTTGTTATAAAATTAGCTAATATTTTTAGGTATAATTCAGATATCCATTCGATTTGATTCAGTTTTGATTTTTTTTTCGGTTATTGAGTTTCGTATCCATTTGGTTAGTACGTCAATTTTAATTCGGTTTCGGTTCCTCTCGGTTTGAGTTGGATTCGATAGAATACATTTGGACCAGTTTTTTCACCAGGACTAGATAAATAATCATGATCTAATCTACATGTACCGAGCAGATCGGGCATTTGGCCCCAAGGATAAACAACAAATTAATCAATTTTCTTAGATATTAACTTTTAAATAAAATAAATCTAAATTATCAGTTTTACACTTTTTTTAGTTTTTATATAAAATTTCCCAAACTAACTAAAAACCAAAAATTCGAATTAGTGAAAGTTCGGATTAATCAAAAACTTTGAGTAAATTATGATAATTATCCATTTGAACGCAATTTAGATAAATTATAATTGAAGGGCCCAACTCAAGTGGCTTCTTCTTCATCTGTAATTAGATAAATCCAGACTTAAAAAAAAAAAATCTAATGCTTCAAAACCCTTGTTGGTTCTTCTTCTCGCTCCATTAATTCATCTTAAGCAAGCTTCTTCGATCTCCCTCGTGTTGGTAATTCCTTTTCCCAAGTCCTGTGTTTGATTTCATACTTCACCTAGATTTTAGATACTTATGTTTTAGGAAATGTGACCCTTAATTTCGTTGCAATCGCACTGTTTTTGCGCATTCTTTTCCAAGATCTTGTTTCTTGAAGAAGCATTATTCAATTTATTTTTAGAATTTACTAAGAAACAAGCTTCTTGGCTTGTTTTATAATGGTAATGAAAAAGAGTTGAAATTTTTGACATTTTCCCTGTTGCATTCAGATAAAAAAGGTTTCTTGGATATTGATTGTTTTCAGGATGGCACATTCTTTGAGTTTCATCTCCACCAACTTGAACAGTTTAGTCCTTAATCATCATCAGTGGCAGAGTTTTGGAACGTCTGTGTTGTCGCCATCAAAATGTAAGAGGAAAATTGCAAGAAGGGTTAGAGCTTTGCAAGAGACTGAAGGTGGTCCAACTCCAAGAAGATTGATCGACATTATAAGATCGGTTCCTGAAATCTCTAGGAATTACTTCAAGAAGCCATCAAGGAGAACGCTTTTCGGAGGAATCTCGTTGTTAGGTGGGTTCTATGTCGCGCAGACTATCTCTCTGTCGTTTGGTGCTTTAGGTGTGAATGATGTTATCGCTGCGGTTTTGTGTGTTCTTTTGACAGAGTATGCGACTAGGTTCTACTATAGTCGTACCACGGTGACGTTTCCGATTGCTCTACTTAATAATTTCAAGATGGGTTTCACTTATGGTCTCTTTATTGACGCGTTCAAGCTGGCTAGCTGACTTTTGTTTGCACGACAGAAAGAGATTCAAAGTGTAGATGTAAAGATTAAAATCAAGCTTTTGGAATCGTTTGAGAACTCCGTTACATGTTTTTTTTTTTCCCTTGATGTAATATTGTTATCATAATTTTTGTATTCAAGCAACCGAAAACTTCAAAGTTAGAGAGAATCTGTAGTATGCTAAAGGGTTATTTCTTGTTAGCTATGTGAAATACTTTGCCTTCTCTTGTTTGTGCTGCAAGGTCAACGTGTCCTGCCGTGAGAACGAAAAACGGCGAGTACACTGCAAAACAGTGTTGATAAGAGAAGTAGCTAAGAGACATGATGAATGGATGGATGGATGGAAGAAGGCATTCTCGGCTAAGGACATTGCATCTCTTGATGAACTGTAATACTGTATCCCCCCTGAGAAGCATTAGACTGAGCCAACTTTGTTGCTTTCAGAGAATACTTCACTACTCCAATATCATCCTGGGAGTGACTTAATCATTCGAGAGAGAGAGAGAGAGAGAGAGAGAAGAATTGAGTGTTGTCGAACAAGACTGGAGATTCATAAAACACTGGCTCAGGCAGAGAAGTATCCAAGTGTCTGAGTTCACAGAGAAAGGAAAATCACTGGTCCTAAACATGTAGCTCTTTAAGTTTTTTTAACCCAATATAACAACGAAGAGTTTGGTGTATGATACAAAACCTGACTCTCTCAACACTTATATTAGCTATAGGTGTTAAAGCTTTAGTCACCGGAGCCAACATTGCTCTGTCTATTCTCTGAAAGTCCCAAATCCCAATCATAGACAAACTCGGCATTTCTTGATTCACGACAGAAAAGCCACTAAACACATCATTTAGTGACTCATCATTCACTATATGTCGTCCACTCCAAGACCAAAAAAAATTCTTTCGAGCATTGGTCATTAGTGTTTTAAATAGATATGCCTAGTTGGTAATTTGTGAGTGGAGGGAAAAACTCAAATCCAAATATAGCAAAGTGAGAATGAAAAGTGAATTTTATATCCATAATAGATCTCGATAAATAGCAAAGTTGAAAGAGATTCAATAACCGAACCCATATGTTTTGAGTTTTGTTACTTTAACAATGATGAAACTGAATGCAACTTAGGGAGAGATTTTATATGTACAGAAAACCTCAGCAGCAGAATCAGCAATTTTTAAAATTTGAACAACAACATAAAATGCTTTTGATGAATCCTCAATGTTTCAAAGCTTTCTCTTAAGCAATGTGCTTTCTGCTCTTTGCCCAGAACGGTATTGCGTGTGTACGCTTGAGAGCCTTCACGCTCAACGAACTGTTCTTGCTCTGCCAAAACCACAAACATTTCAAAATCAGTTAAAATATTCATCAACAAAAGTCAATGCTCTTGATACCAATAGTGGTATAAAGAAACTAACCTTCAAACAGGCTCCACGGTTAGTGTCACAAACCGGGTAGTCATGAGGACAGCATGTAGAGTTATCATCGCAGCAAGTAGCAGCTTCTTCCGGGCAACATCCCCAACCGAAGCAGTACTTACCGTACTTGAAGAGACAACAACAAGTGTTGCTCTCAGGGCAAGAGAAATATTTGTCACATTGGGTTGGTGGCTTAATGGGAGATGGTGGTGACGGGCCAGGGTTTGGCGGGTTCTGACCTTTCTTGATTGGATACGAAGCCTCCATCGCGATACCACACTTTCCAGTTGGCTCTGCGATGTTACGTGCCATCTTTATGTATCCGCTCTCGCCCCATCTGTTTCCCCATGAGTTTCTCACAATCCAGTAGTCTTTTCCGTTCTCAGTTCCGTAACCTACAGCCACAACTCCGTGGTCTAGCTCCGTTCCACAGATTCCATCAAATACACCCTGAAAATAAAAAGACCAACCAACATTTTAACATCTTCAAAATCAAGATAGTGCAAATGCTTGCCTAGCATTTTCTTGAAACAATTGAGTTATATTATCTCATACCGAAGAGTAGAGCTGGAAAGCACGACCACCAGCTTCAATGGCGACACTAATAGGCTGGTGAGCCAATGCTTTCTTTAAAGACGCCTCGCTGTTCTCAGGCACATCCTCGTAAGAATCAATTGTGACAACCTTTGCATTTTTCTGCAACCATAACAAAAAAAGAAACAGAGAAAACTTCAGTTTCAAAGCCTAATGATTTGAGGTTTCACAAAACAAAAATGCACAAAACCAAACAAAAACTAAACTAACCCTGTTCTGATCACAACGACCATCAGAAGCCTTGTATGGATAATCCTGTTCGGTATCAATACCACCATTTTTGATGATAAACTCAAAGGCATAGTCCATCAAACCTCCATTACAACCTTGGTTATACGATGTGTCACAATCAACCAGTTCTTGTTCAGACAAAGAGATTAAATCTCCTGTCACAATCTTGTTTATTCCTTCCACGGCTCCAATAGTTGAGAACGCCCAACAACTCCCTAATAAACAAGAGAAGATTAGTTACAATCAATCAAACTGTCACAATCAAACGCTAACATATATACCAACCAACCAAAATATTCGTCCCCACCAGTCAGTCCTTTTAAATTCTTGAAAAAAGCAAATCTCGTATGGGTCCATAAAGTCTTTAAAGTTCAATGACCATAAGGTCCTACCAAACGTTAAACACAAACGTATCATCAAAAACTTTAGTAATTTTCCCAGATTTGACCATAATTATGCATCTCCATATATTTCAAATTCTTGGTTTAGCGAAACGTACACCTAAAAGTAAAAGTCAACACTTAAGACCAAACTCATCATTCCCCGGACAAGTTTCAATATATGTCCGAAATCTTTATCAAAGTTTTTTGAGAAAAAAAATAGATTATGAAACAATCCAAAATTTTCGATACTTTTCACATAAACACATTTCAATTCTTTAAAATAAAAAATAGATTCGTCCGTTAAAAAGTTCAGGAATTTGTGGGATTTTTTCCAGATTCTTTTTTTTTTTTAATCCAAAAAATAAACCAAAAAAAAAAAGAAAGAGATCATACCGCAGCTTCCTTGATCTTTGACATCGGCGACGGCACCTTCTTTTCTCCAGTCAACGGAATCAGGAAGGGAGTCACCAACACGCGCCTCATACCGATCACTGGTTTTCAAAACCCTCTTGGTCGGTTTAGCACCAAGGTACATAGATCGGTACTCTTGGTTGGTCAAATCAGCGAACCGGTTTAAACCGAGTTTATAACTGAGGTTTTTGGTGTTATGTTCATCGATGAAACGGAGGTTATCTTTAAAGATCTCGAACCGTTGATCCTTCTCTGCACCAAGAACGTTATTCTGGTTCATCTTCTTCTTCCCATGTTCTACCAACCACGCGTCGTAGATTCTCTCAACCTCCGCGTCGCTACGGCTTGTCACGGTGGTGGTGGTGGTGATGTGGTGTTTCTCGTCGTATGTGATGATAGACATGTCCATGGCATATGAAACGCCGATCATGGCTAAGAGAAGGATCATCGGAGATAACTTTACGAATCCCATTTTTTGGAGAAGAAGAAGATGAAGATGAAGATGAAGATGAAATGTTTTTAGACGATTTGTTTGATCGAGACAAGAGAGATTTGTGTATATTTAAAGGAGAAACTCAATTAGCGTCATAATTAATTATTAATTAATTTTGGGTCCACTTTTCAAAGTTCTAAGAAAAGTATTTGGGTTTTGTTTTTTTTTTGTTTTTAATTTGTTTGTGTGGGGCTAGTGGAGCCAATTATAAGAAATTCGGCGGTTAAACAAATAAAAGAGAAGTTGTAGGTTCAAAATGAAAAGAAAAATAATTTGTGAAGATTCAATTATTTTTGATGGAGGTGAGAATGAATAAGAGTGATTAGTAAATTATTTCTTACCTTTTCCACTTTTGGATTTCTTTTTATAAGTAATCCTCTATATATATCTATATTAAAATTTAGTTATTTGGAAATATTATAAATAAAACTATTTATAAAATTAATAACATAAGATTTATTCATCTATACATGATACTGGATTCTTTTACCTAGCTGTTTCTGAAATAAGCATCATTATTACTTAGTTATACGTTTCTTTATTTTTGTTTTAAAAGTTTTGTTTAATTAGCAGAGGCAAGGTGAATAAATAAGGTGAATTGAAAAAAAAAATTGTAGGATGGAAATAGGAATGTAATTTTGTGAAGAGTTCATTCCACTTTTCAAAATGTTTAAGTATTATCTTCTCATGTGTTTACTACAATTTTGAAAATAATATTACAGTTTTGTATTCGTATCTTTTTCAACTAACATGAACCAAACTATCCATATAATTAATATCATATCTATTATTTATTATTAATTTAATAAAATAGCTTAAAACTATAGTTCGATTAATCTTTGTTTAATCTTCAATTTCTTTACTAGACGCTAGGTCTACTCTCATCGCTCGACTAGCACCTAGCACATAGCGATTTTTTAAATAAGGGTTCTAGTTATTCCGAATTTGGGTTTTTAGGATTTTAGAAAAATTTCTATTCGAGATAAAATATTATTTTGGTTCAAATATTTTAAGTTTTTATTTTTAGACGATTTTTTGGTTCAGATAATTTTTGATTAGTTTGATTCAATTTTATTTGGTTTGGATTATTTAGTATAAAAATTTTTGATTTCCTTTAAATTATTTTATAATTCACTATAGGTTTAGGTATGAAAATTTCGATTCGGGTTACAAATTTTTGTCCGAGTTCAAAAGTTTTTATCCAACCTCGTTTTGAATATCCTAGAAAATTTAATTATTAATTAAAATAGAATTCAAGAAACTAATGGTTTGATGAAATTTAATTATTAATTTAATTATCTATCTACTCCTGCAATGTTTTGAAGTTTTTGATCATACAGTTTGTGTGAAGCTACTCTAACAGAGAGCATTAGTTAATATGTTTCGTAAGTAGGCAGTCTTGAATAACACACTAATGTTGTGTTTGTGAAACTTACAATGACTGTATAATATCAATGACTGCCACTTGGTTCTTGTACTTGCCACTTGGTTCCATGTGTTATATCAATGACTGTATAATATTCTGCGAAATGGGAACCTATTCTTGAAGTTTTTCTTTGGCCTGATTTTTTATTTTCACATTTTGTGATTCTCCTCTTGAGCCCACCAAAGCCTGTTTCCGATCACCACATTGCTTTCTGTTATTGGCTAGTTACTTTGTGTTTCTTTTTGTGTACCACCTCTCGGAGATTTCGTTGAATATTTTTTGTACTTTTCTTGGTTTTTTGTTCTTCTGCTAGATCTTTGAGAAAAGTCCAGTTGAATAAGTAGTACTAGTTTGACATTGTTATCTTATCTCCTGGAAACCAGCAACTTCAGTGCAACAAATAAGTTTAGGATAGACTTTTGGAGATGGGGTTCCAGAAGCAGGTGAATTACATATTCTCTCGCTTGCCAAAGCAGAGGAGGACTGACCTCTTTTCAGCTACACAAACAGAAGGTGTTGAAGAGCTCGCCAAGGCTGGGCTTTGGAACTCTGTGAGAGTTGAAGTTCGAGTTAAGTCGAAGTCGGAAGTTACTCTGCAGATTCTTCATGACTTGTTCATGCAGTATATTCATTTTCAAGTTTTTATAAATATACAATATTAAAAATATTAAACAAAATTTATTATACTATAATAATTTTCAAAATATTAAATTTGAATTAAGGACCACAATATTAGATACTGCCAATCCATAAAAACAGAAAATTTCTTAAGTTTGTTAACTTCACTTTTATTCACTTTTATTCAAAATTAATGTTTTTAGCAACTTTGCTTAAATGCATCCAATGGAGATGCTCTTAGTAGTGGTTGTTAAAATATATTATAAGAAGGACTTGAGATATTCTTTCTCATTCATTGTTTGAGTTAATTTTTTGTTGACAAAAAAAACAAAAAAAAAACTTGAGATATTAAAAAATACTTTGTATAATAGCCTTTTATATTTAACATGTTATATCATTATAATATTTTGATTGGCTCATGGCATCGTTTATGTTATAAGAGATTCCTATGGGGCCACTAAAATTTTAGAGTTAATATAAAAATAGCAATACCCATTGTAGTTACATAAAAATAGCAATACCCATTGTAGTTTATCATCATTCACATTAGAATAAGAAACTGTATTATTGAAAAAAGAAACGAAGAAAATGAAACTTTCTCTTGCGTGGAGAAGACACATAGTGGGACTTTTTCGTTTTGAGTTAATATAATTGGTTAACAAAACTGTTTACTTACAAGTCGTATTTTAAGATATCTGTTGCAGGTTGGCGGTGGAGTTTGTGATGTGAGCCGTAGAGCCACTGTCAGGGAGCCATTCAGTGCCGTTAGTGAGACCATTACCCTCAAAGATACGCATAGCAGCTAAAACTGTAGCCTGTTGTTGGACATAGTCTTCATTGAAGCGGTTGTAGCAATCATGTGCACTGTGACCATACTTGCCAGAAATTTGACAGGTTGGTTTAGAGGATCCTGTCATCTTGTGCTGACCATCTTGTCCAGGTGTATCGCGACCATGTTGTTGAAAACCACGACCCCGAGTGGAGTAATTGCCACGACCTTTGTAGCCACCACCAGATCTGCCACCGCGGTTACCAGAACCTCCTCTGTCAAAGTAGCTACTTTGAGGTGTAACCGATGAAGCTGAGGAGTAAGTCTTGAATTAATGTTCAATAACCGTAGAAACATTAATTCTTTTTCTAATCCAGACAATAAACCATGAATCTTCTCTAAATCGGTCATAGGAAAACCAATAGAGTCAAGCTGATCGAAGATTTGCTTAAGTTCGCTAAGATACTCTTCCATAGTTCTTCCTAGCTTAATACAAACACGTAGGCGATTCTGAAGTTCAAACTTCCTAGTAGTAGACACTCTATTAAACTTATTAGCGAGAGCAGTCGATACCTCTTGAGAAGATTGCATACCATAGACTACACGCAAGGCAGGTTCAGACAGAGAGCTGAAGATCCATGCCACGACAAGCTGGTCATTTCGAACCCACTTGGTAAAGTCCGGATTAGGCTCTATGGTGACCCCAACAACACCAGTAACAGAACGAGTAGTTTCCAAACGAGAGATTGAGCCATTGACGTAGCCCAACAACAATTGTGGAGAAAGAAAGGACTCGAACTGATTCTTCCATAGTAGGTAGTTGGATTCAATAAGCTTGAGAGTCACAACCTGAGATATAGAAAGAGGAGCGGAAGAAAAAGACTCTGTTGTAGTCATTGAGGCGTACTACCAGAGCTCTGATACCATGAAAGCAAGAGATGAAGCTCTAGGTTAAAACAGAGTAATGGTGGCTCAAAGATATTTTTCTTCTTAGATAATACTTCAGGTTACATCACATTGCTTTATATAGGAGGAGACACATGATGACCTAATGATTACAAAGTAAGTAGATGTCTGACAAGTGTCTCCATCAGTTGCACAAGATCGGTGAGGCAAGAGCAGAGAATTGGTTTCTTGTTTGGACCATAGTGTGAGCTGTATTTGTTGTCACGTCCGTACATTGCAGAGCACATGGGATGAGTACTTTTCCTTTGTTACCGTTAGAGACCAGAGTGAGTAAACACACTGCATTGGGCTTGATCATATCTTCAAGGCCCAACTTTGTTTGTTGGACTGAGTTTTGGACTGAGTTTTCAGTGGTCCTCCTTACACGTATGATGCACTGGTCGATCAACAATATTTGTGACCTCCTATATAAAAAATATTATTTGTGACCTCCTGGCTGATTTTTAGGTCATAGGCAATGGCATTATAGTGACACTCACAGAGAATAACAGTCAAGGCATTATTTATCCTTTAAATAATCTTGCCATGCCTCAGAAAATGATTCATTAGTTAGCTCCTTACTTAAAACTAAATTACATGTTCCTAATATTTATCGTCTTTTACTTTGGAAAGAATTTCAACAAGAACTCTTTTTCATTCTTTCTAATATGTGATTAGCTAGATCCTATTAGAAGCACTACCATTGCATAGATTTGTTTCCCAAGTAAAATGAGAAAATATATCAACTTGATGACATCTTTGAAAACACACAATTCATCTTTTCCGTCATGTACGTGCAATACTATTGATCAAAGTAATCCAGTTACTTCTCCATGTGAATGTTAAATTTTGGGCTTATCTTGGAATTCTAACTAAAAACCAATTGGCAATTAGTAGATTGACCCTAACATTTTATATATTAATGATAGTTTTATCAAACTTCAGATATGGGACTTGGATTGCATTCCAACAATCTCCCCTTCAAACCAAGGACCAAATATTGGATTTTAACACGCCTCCTCGAGATGATAACTTCATCTCGAACCGATCCCACTTGGACCAATAATAAACCCCTTCTTGGACCCCCATTATTCGGGTTAACAAAAGGCATGTCTGTATCCACTTTTCTAGATCCACCAGAATTTTAATCTTGGGCTCTGATACCATGTTAAATTTTGGGCTTATCTTGGGCTTCTAACTAAAAACCAATTGGCAATTAGTAGATTGACCCTAACCCTTTATATATTAATGATAGTTTTATCAAACTTCTGATGTGGGACTTGGATTGCATTCCAACAGTGAATAGTAAGGAACATGGAGTATTAGAATGTATTTTTTCTTCTATAGCTATTGTGCTCATCAACATCTCTACCATACTTGGTTATTGGTGCATATGAAATGGTACATTCACCCTTTTCACACCAACTCCATATTGATTTCCTCGATTATTTATGTCGTCCAACCTTAAATTAATGTTTTTGTTTT
The DNA here is from genome assembly GCF_000633955.1 of Camelina sativa. NCBI lineage: Eukaryota > Viridiplantae > Streptophyta > Magnoliopsida > Brassicales > Brassicaceae > Camelina > Camelina sativa. Next base: position 5,837,029 of record NC_025702.1, on the reverse strand, counting down.
ATTTTTTGTCCTCAAAAAATTCTCCAAATATACAGAACATAAGTTTTTTTCTATAACTAGGTTTTGAACCCACACTACGTGTGGGTATATTTGATATATTTTGATGAAAACTATATATGATTGATGATGGTAGTAAAATATTATCTTATAAAAAAAATTAAATTAGTATTAAAGAAAAAGTTAAATTTCAGATACACAATTTTTTGAAATATAAAAATTAGTTGTGTTATAAAATCAAATCTGATAAAAAAAATCATGATATTAATTCGACATCCAGGCGAAGCGAATTAAACTGATGACCTCACCTATCCTAAACCATTTCTTTGACCACCAGAAAAACAAAACAATTTTATCATCATGAATTTAACTCGTTTTCATATTTAATTGATTGTTACCACCTATGTTTTCGTGTTTTTTATTCAATGTTTTCTTATTCTTCATATTCTTTGTTGTCATTTATATTGTCAAATTTTGTGGTAATCGACATCATTACTTTTACCGTCTGGTTCTTTGCTATACTCTTTTTCTTCTTCGTCCTCGTCAACTTCTTCACTTTCTTCCACTAAAAATTTTTTTTTTAGACTACCACACAACTTGTTAATCCATCAAACTCCAAGAACAATATCATTTCTTTTCTCATAAAAATAAAAAATATGATAAAAATAAAAAATTAATGAAAAATATCAACTTATCTATAAAATCATACACAAAAATATGTTTTACAGCTCATAAGAAATAAAAGTACAAACGTAGATAAATAAGATAATTTATGTTTTACATAAATATTTATAATATTTTAAACTTTTAAAAGGTTTCGAAATATAAATTTTGAACCTTTTAAAAAGTTTCAATATTTATAATATTTTAAACTTTTAAAATTTAAAAATTATAATATTTAAAAACTTTTTAAAAGCTAAGAACTTTTAAAAGTTTCAATATTTATAATATTAAAACTTTTAAAAATTTTAAATATTATAATTTATTTTTTTGAAACTTTTTAAAGTTTTAATTTGATCAAATAAAAAACAGGATTAAACCGAATATACTTTTAAACTTGGACGCCTGATAAATCAAGCTTTCATGCTCATTCATTGTTGGAAGCATATTAATCTTATTTATACTGGTTATGAACCATTGTCTAAAATTTTCTAGCCGATGTGGGATATTGTGCATAGTTCTTTTATTTCCATAAATTTAAATTTTTTTTTTCTAAAAAATTCTGTAATTTTAAAAAATGTTAATGAATGACATGTCAAATCCTGATTGGTTGTTTAAAATAATTATTAATATAGAAAATTCTGGAGATTTTAGAAAATGTTAATTAGTGAAGTGTCTAATCACAATTGGAAGTTTAAAATCCTATGTAGATGACTTTAGAAGCTTATAACTCCTATTTTTTATTAGAATATATTCTTTGGGTATATTTAGGGCTGAGTGTCCTCTCCTAGGCATCAGCTTTGAGACTCTCTTACAAAAACTCTTCTCTAATTTAGAATGGATTATATGACAAAACGTCAACGGTATTGTGAGAATGTCCCTCTCGAANTTTTTTTTTTTTTTTTTTTTTGCATTTGTGGCAGAGTTTTAACCCTTTCGCGTTACACATGCAGTCATTCAAGAAGTTCTCAAGACCTTTTAAATAAAATTTTGGTTCATTTTTTTTATAGAGTTTTCTTCAATTTATCCCTAGTGTAATCTTCATTTGCTAGATATTTTGGCATTTGCTTTTTTATATTTCATCTTCATTTGGATGTAATTCATCTTTTTGAAAGATTTAGAGACTTTAATAATTGACCAAAAAAAATACTGAAAAGTTGCAAATAACTATAAATACAATATCTATATATATATCTCATTATATAAAGTTTGATGTCAAAATTACTCATTAACAAGATCGCGACATGTGTCAATTGTATCATTCAGATATTGACAAATGTCAATTTTGAATTTATTAAAAATATAAAAAAGAAAAATGTAAAAATTCAAAACCTACCATAAAAAGGTTTTATATAAAAGTAAAATAGAGAAAAGAAAACCTAATTTTATTTCAAATATTTAAACAGTTTTAAAATTTAGAAAAATTATTATAAGGAAATTATATATATATATATATATCATAAAATTCAAAATTATAATATTGTTTACTTATTTTAATTTTAAGTTGCAAATTTTACAAGAAAAAATTACTTTTTATATATAAAAAATGATTGTGAAAATTATACAATTATTTACTGTTTCTAAAAAAAATGTAAATACCCACCTTTACACAAAGAAAAATTGTTGAAAAAAAAAAGATTGTCTCATATTTTTTTCACCAATAAAATAATTTATTCAAAAAGATTGCTATTATAATATACTCCCTTTGTTTCAAAATATAGGATGTTTTAACTAAAGCACGCAGATTAAGAAGTTTTTACTTTTAACAAGTTCAACCAATCAGAAACAATACTGCATAATATAAAATACTAAACTAATCTAAAAGTTGCATAGAAACTTGAAAACATCCTATATTATAAAATAAAAAACTTCTCTAAAACATCCTATATTTTGAAACGGAGGGAGTATAAGATAGGAGTATGTAAGATTAATATATTCATTTTTGTAACTACACAAATGTTAAAGTAAAGAGATATATAATATATTCTTTAATGTGTTCATCAAGACAATTTGTTGGTAGTAGTAAAGACTAAAGAGTATTATAGCAAAAAAAAACAACAAGGTTATATACTTTTAGTGGTGATGTAGATAGTAGATTTGTAAATGGATATACATTAGTGTATTATAGCAAAAAAAAAAACAACTATTTTCTATAATTAAAAGATTATCTCTTTACTTTTATATAGTGTTTTTACTTACGAAAAGAACTAAATATATATTCTTTTGTTGAACTTAATTTTATTTTAATAACTTTGAACTCATCTACATCTATTTTCTTTAATTAAAAGTGTATCTATTTACTATTTTTTTTTTCAATCAAAAAATTAAAAGGAAATTTCTCGGTTAGCCGCCCAAACCGGAGGGAAAGGATTTACAAAAGAAACTTCAGAGATAAGAGAACACGAAGCACGGGCAAGACAATCCGCCTTCGTATTTGACGCACGCGAGATCCAAGAGATGGAGTATAGTGAGAAAGACTCCAGTGAGTTAAACTCATCGAGCAAGTTGGAGAAGGACAATCAATATTCAGAAGATTTCACCATAGTGAGTAACTCAGCACAATCAGTCTCAAAACGTTGACAAGCGATCCCTTCAACACGTATCTGCTCAATGGCCCACAACAACGTTTTTAACTCCGAATGCAGGGGGAGGGGCTCTGTGTTAGACACTTGCCTCCAACAACAAGGTTCGCTCCTCACTAATGCAACACCACCAGCCCAATCATGAATGCACATTGGTTGCTTTCCAAGAACCATCAATCTGACAACGAGGTGAAGAAACCTGGACATCTGAATACGAAGATGGAGCTGACATTACTGCCGTAAAAGAGAGCGCCTATTCCCAGGCTGAATTATCGCCCAAAGTCTGAGTAGTTATATTATTCTCTCAACCTTGATTTTTTTTATGGCCTTCCAGATTGCCTATAAAATTCATGGTAATTGAAGAAGTTGATCAGGATCACCCTGTTGAGAGACGTCCCTCCAGAAAACAAAGTCCAAATTCGAGTACACCGACTCATATGGTAAACCCTCTGACAAGACCAGAGTCAGAGATAAATCCCAAACTTCACACGAACGAGGACATTTAAAATAAAAACGTGATTAATAGTTTCAACCGTAGAGTCGCCTCTTTTACATCAAATATCACATTGGACACCTCGGTGTATCTATTTACTTACTAAAAATATTTACTTTACATTCTTTGATAAATTTAATTTTATTTTAAAAATTATAAACTCACACATCGGGCGGGTCCTAATCTAGTATATATATAAAGTTAATTTTTCTCTTTTCTTTCCTCCACATCAGCATCCACATAAGCGATGCTATATATATATATATATTTATATTAAAAATTATTATTTTAAATAGGCTTGGGACTTCGGTTATTTCGGTGAATTCGGTTCGGTTATTTCGGTTTTTTGGTTTATTTGAGATTTGAAAATCTTACCGAATTGAACCGAAATATATTTCGGTTCGGTTATTTCGGTTTCTCGGTTAATTCGGTTTTAAAATTTTAAAACCAAAATTAACCGAAATTTGATTTAAAACATGAAAAAATCGGATTTTTCGGTTATTTAGAGATAATTTCGGGTTTTTCGGTTTTATTTCAAATATTTCAGTTTTTTCAGTTTCGGTTATTTCAGTTATTTTAGGGTAAATTCGGTTATTTTAGGGTAAATTTCGGTTTTATTAATTTTTTCCTAAAAAATTAAAAAAATATATTTAAAAAAAAATTAAAAAAAAAAAATCGGTAAACCGAAAACCGAACCGAAATAACCGAAATATTTCGGTTTTTTTGAAAAAAAAAAATTGTACCGATCAATTCAGCCGCCATAACCGAAACCAAACCGAATACCAAAAATATCGGTTCGGTTATTTCGGTTCGGTTTAAAATCCTAGGGCTAATTTTAAACATTTATTCATTGCATATATATAACTTATAATTAATAATAGTAAAAATATATAAAAACGAATTCAATAAAATTAATTAAATTTTAAAATAGTAAAAAAATATATAATTTTATTAGTAAATAATAAAATAATAACTATCTAAAAAAGAATTAAGCAACATAAATGAAAAAGATTAAAATAGTAAAAAAATACTATGTATTTGTTTTAGTAATAATGTTATTATTCAAATTTTAACCAAAAATATCATATTCCAAAATTTAAAATGGGTTAATAATATTTAGAATTGAAGTAAGATTTTAATGCATGGTGGAATAAAAAAAAATTTATGTAATTGTATTTATAAAATTCTAACCATAAAAAATAAAATTGAAGTGAAACATTAGTTTCTAAGAAATAAATACTACAAATATTTATTATTAAATTTCACTTAAGAGAAATAAAAGATAATTACCCAACTCAACTTAAACGTTTTAGATCAAAAATGAAGAAGGGTCACACTTTTTTTGTGACAACTATGGAAAAGAATCTTGAAAAAATAATCCATCTAAAAAAATTAAAACCAATGGTCAAAAAATATAATAAAAACGATGGGTAAGCTGTAACAAAAAATGACATGTAATTTGTGTATCATATCTCATAAGGAATACAAAGCTGGACCAGATTTTGAAAGTAATTTGTGCAACAATCTTGACGTAATGTAAGAGTCTAAAGTGGGAATGGCATCTAAGTTTGAGATGTCTAATCTCGGTAAGCTCAATTAGTACCTCAGCATAGAGGTTCATCAAGAAGAAGATGGGATCAATATCAGGCAAGAAGGATATGCACAAAAAATCTTAGAGGAAGCTGGTCTGGAGAGTTGTAACTCGACTGTAATACCTATGGAGTTTGGTTTGCAGGTTTCGAAGGCTCTTGGAGAAACAGAGATTGATCATACTCGGTTCAGGAGGAACATAGGATTTCTGAGATATTTAACACACACACACGCTTCTAGACCTAACGTTCGTAGTTGGAGTTATGAGCAGATATATGCAGAATCCTTGAAAGTCACATGGAGAGATAATGAAACAGATTCTTCGTTATATTAGAGGAACTACAGGTTATGATCTGAAATATATGCGAGGAGGCTTAAAGAAGATTGTTGGCTACAATGATAGTAGTCACAACATTAATCCTGACGATGGAAGAAGTACTACTGGTCATTTCTTTTATTTTGGAAGCTCACCAATCACTTGGTGTATGCAGAAACAGGACACAATTGCACTATCTTCATGCGAATCACAGTTTATGGCTGCAACAGAATCTGCAAAGCAAGCCATATGGCTGCAAAATCGTTTAAGTGAAGTCAAAAGATGGAAGACTGAAAATATTGCCATTAACAACGACAACAAATCAACAATTGCTTTCACCAAGGACCATGTGTTTCATGGTAGAAGCAAACACAATCACAAGAGGTATCACTTTATACAAGAATCTATTGAAAGGGAGCTGTTGGATGTAGAACATGTTCCTGGAGTTGAACATAAGGCTGACATTTTGACCAAGGCATTGGCTCTGATCAGATTCATTGAAATGAGAAGCTTGCTCGGTGTCCAAGACGTGACAAAAATAATTCAAAGTGGAGTGTATATATATATATTAAAATTGGGTTTCAATTTCATTACCACTACACCACTTCAATATATTTACATTAGCAAGTAAACAGATTGTATATATATATTAAAACCGTGGGACTGAAATTGAACTCCGGTTTAGCAATTCCGTCACACAAGTTAACATTCGTTAATTCATGTGTTCGATTCTACCAATCTTTAAAAAACAAAGTTTTATTTGACATTAATTTAATACATTGGGTATTTTTATTCCAACCAAAAAGTATTAGGTATTAAACGTCCAAATAAAAATAAGATGAAGTTTTTGGCATTTTCCCTAAAAAAAAAAAAAAAAAA
>NC_025702.1:5826452-5830400 GCF_000633955.1 Camelina sativa | reverse complement strand
AAAAAAAAAAAAAAAAAAAACGAATTAAATAAGATTAAGTAAATTTTAAAATAGTAAAGACAATAATATAATTTTGTTAGTAAATAATAAAATGATAACCATCTAAAAATGAATTAAGCAACAGAAATGAAAAAGTTAAAATATTTAAAAAATACTATGAATTTGTTTTAGTAATAATGTTAGTATTCAAATTTTAACAAAAAAGTATCATATTCCAAAATTTAGAATGGGTTAGTGATTTTTAGAATGGAAGTAAGATTTTAATGCATGGTGGATTTAAAAAACAATTTATGTAATTGTCTTTATAAAATTCTAAACATAAAAAATAATATTGAAGTGAAACATTAGTTTCTAAGAAACATATACTACAAAGATTTATTATTAAATTTCACTTAAAGAGAAATAAAAGATTAATTACTCAACTCAACTTAAACGTTTTAGATCAAAAATGAAGAAGGGTCACACTTTTTTTTGGGACAACTATGGAAAAAAATTCTTGAAAAAATAATCCATCTAAAAACTTAAAACCAATGGTCCAAAATATAACAAAACATGACATGTAATTTGTGTATCATATCTCATATAAAGAATACAAAGATGGACCAGATCTTGAAAGTAATTTGTGCAACAATCTTGACGTAATATAAGAGTTTAAAGTGGCAATGACATCTAATGTTGGATAAGCTTTGAAGCTTAAAGCCCAAGATATCATTAACAAGTCCGTTAATGACAAAGTAAGATAAAAAGAAAAGTTCTCGTTACATTAGTAATAGAAAAAAAAAAGTTTTCATGTTAGGATTAGTAAAGGGAATTCTAGCTAGTCCTATAAATATGGTTGTTGAGTTCTGACAATCATACAAAAAATCTTAGAAAGTTTTGAGAGATAGATTTTCTAAACATTCAATAAAGAGAGTTCTTCTTTTTATAAACAAAGCTAAATATCTATTCTAATATGTAGCTAGAACTCGAACCTCCATGTGTTTTCGGATGCTTAGGTTCTCGTTTCACTTCTCAACTCTGGCGACAAACACATTGATCTACTGGTTTGCTCCACGACATACAATTTTTATCATTTAGCCAAAATTTTTGGTGGACTCGTTGACAAAACCTGTCCTATTGTCTTTTGAAGCTATCTTCAATTCTATAAGACTTTCCATTTAGTTAAATTTACATGTTTATAAGTTTAAAGATATATTGAAAACCATTTCATAATATCAAATCATTTTTTTAGATGCATCAAATCGTTCTTTTTAAGCACTTGATTATAATTTGAGGTAACGTAGATTTATTCGCGGGAAAAGATTTGAGAAGTTTGTATTACGACGATAGAAAATAGAGTATAGCACGTTTTTATGACGTCCATACCCAATATTAACGTGGTTACGTAATTGATTAGTTCCAACTTGTAGAAGCAAATTACGCAATTCATCCAATAAGTGTACTGTACATCATCCAAAAAAACTAATTAACCAAAGTTGCAAGAGGATAGATCACCAGAGAGACAAAAAGGGAATAAAGAAAAACATGTTAATCTTTTTTCCCACCTCAAGATCATTTTTTTTTTCTTTTTTTTTTCTGAACAACATCTCAAGATCAATTATTTAATTAACAAAATAAACAAGGAAAACGTCAGAGGGATTGTGTGGTTATGTTGTAGGAGTATTATTATATTTTATCATAAAGTCTACTTGCAATATATACTTAAAATAATACTTATGCATAATAGTAATCCTAGCTAAATTATTTGTTTGATAATGATAATGCTTCAATCCTCAGACACCTCCAAATTTTTAGTATATTCCACATATATAAAAAAATGCTAGATCCAAAGGGATATATATATAATTGGGATCGGACAAGTTGTAACATGATTCATCTATTTCTTGTGTGTTGAAATTGTTGGATGACGTTGAATCCCATCTTATTATTTATTGGGATCAAATGATCCATGTATGCCCATCAACAGAGTTGCCGTGTCATAGATCACAAACCATGTGCAACGAGTTGTTTTCAAGGTGCCATATATATAGTGCTTATATATACACCTTAACATCTATGATCTATCTATGATATGGAATCCAAAACGAGATCTCTAAAGGGATTAATTTAAATGCAAAAGCGATTATAAATGTAAATTATAAAGATACGCCATAAGATGTTTAACGCATGTGTCATGTTGTTTACAGTATTTAAAAGAGAATAGGTGTGGGCACAAACCAAACGAAAATTCATTAATTCAAATTTCAATTTTGAACCATTTTTTTTATAACTCGAATGGTATTTAAGATTTGATACTCAATTACTCAAACCAAACCTGAAGTGTCTTCATCTGTCCGCCACTTCCTTCAGACCAACCTCTCCGAGAAACTAGGTCTTTGCTCAACAAAAATGCTTATGGGTACTGGCTCATTTATTTCCTTGGTTTCAAAATCCATCAGATTTAATCTAAAATTATCTGGGATTTGACCTTTATTAATGATTTTTTTTTTCAATTTCGACATTTAACAAGACACAATACACAAAAGCTTCCTCCATCTTCCTCCATCTTGCTTCATCCCTTGGTTAGGAGCGAAAAAGCAATGTCACTCTCCTATATGGAGAGATCTTTTATATGGCAAAAAGCATTATTTTGTATGAAATGGGTTATGGGTAACTTAGTAAATATATGGATCAACAACGTTACGTACACAATGCATGTATTGTAGCCACGACCCTTATTTGAAGTATGTAAATGTCGTTCTCCTAAATTAATCTCATGTTGGTCGATGGCCAACGAATTGAATTGGATGCCTTACAAATGCCATATCATAACCAAGTATATATAGTACCTAAATGATATGATGTGTACCCAAGTCAGCAGTGTACTCTATCCCTCTTCATTCGGAGTTAAAATTGCTAGAGTGGTTTGTCTAACCTTCTATCTCACTAGATTGGATGTGAAGATTTTTGAACCAAAAAAAAAAAAAAATTGGTTGTGAAGAGTTTCAAACAAATATGTTTAATCTTTAATCTCCACGATTCAAGAACTTTGTGACTGGCCTTCATTTTCTAATTTTTTTTTGGAACAAACCTGCATTTTCTAATTACGGGCGTTGACGAGTTTATCACCTCTGGAGATGTTTTATTTTTTGTTTTTTTAGTGTAAAAAATATCAAAATTAAAACATGTATTTTGGTTTGGTAAACTCTTCATCTCCGACTTTGTTTTATAGGTCGGGTTTAAGTCTAAAAATATTGTGTTATCGCAACACTTACTCTTCATTGATCCTTTACCTACCTCTACCTAATACTTTTATACGAAAGGCACTCCTACATTTTACATCTCCTATTTACTTAATTATGAAAGTAGGGAAACATAAGTTAATTTGAAACTATACAACTAACAACAGCCGAATGTAAACGTATAGAGACACACAACACACATTGATATACACTTAGAACGCACTAAGCCAACGCTTTTCTCTTCAATCCTATTAACAAAATTTATTTTTTACAATGATACAATTTTGTCTCGGCCCTTACTCAATTTATTCTACCCAATAGGATTGATCCCGACTAAGAATGAATCTGAAACTTTCTCTTTTCTATCTAACACAACACCCTGTGTAGATCTAAAAGAAGAAAAACAACCCTATCTCTTTTTATCTATAAGAGACAAAAACCAACCCTCTCTCTTTTCTATCTAAACTCTCACCAGTGTAGATCTAAGAGAAAGAAAAACAATTCTCTGCGCACTTAATCACCTCCCTGATTAACGTCACAGAGAACCGGGAACACACCTTCTAAGCCTTATTTTTCTGGCTTCGAAGTTTACAACTGTATCAATATTCTAGAGTGCTCAACTTGACTCGTGGCCTACTCCTAGAATATATATACACGACTTGAGAAACCCTAGAAGGCGAATCTCCAAGTATCAAGGGATAAGGAAACTGTTTGCTCTCAACCTTAT
>NC_025702.1:5821158-5825107 GCF_000633955.1 Camelina sativa | reverse complement strand
ATATACTTAAAATAATACTTATGCATAATAGTAATCCTAGCTAAATTATTTGTTTGATAATGATAATGCTTCAATCCTCAGACACCTCCAAATTTTTAGTATATTCCACATATATAAAAAAATGCTAGATCCAAAGGGATATATATATAATTGGGATCGGACAAGTTGTAACATGATTCATCTATTTCTTGTGTGTTGAAATTGTTGGATGACGTTGAATCCCATCTTATTATTTATTGGGATCAAATGATCCATGTATGCCCATCAACAGAGTTGCCGTGTCATAGATCACAAACCATGTGCAACGAGTTGTTTTCAAGGTGCCATATATATAGTGCTTATATATACACCTTAACATCTATGATCTATCTATGATATGGAATCCAAAACGAGATCTCTAAAGGGATTAATTTAAATGCAAAAGCGATTATAAATGTAAATTATAAAGATACGCCATAAGATGTTTAACGCATGTGTCATGTTGTTTACAGTATTTAAAAGAGAATAGGTGTGGGCACAAACCAAACGAAAATTCATTAATTCAAATTTCAATTTTGAACCATTTTTTTTATAACTCGAATGGTATTTAAGATTTGATACTCAATTACTCAAACCAAACCTGAAGTGTCTTCATCTGTCCGCCACTTCCTTCAGACCAACCTCTCCGAGAAACTAGGTCTTTGCTCAACAAAAATGCTTATGGGTACTGGCTCATTTATTTCCTTGGTTTCAAAATCCATCAGATTTAATCTAAAATTATCTGGGATTTGACCTTTATTAATGATTTTTTTTTTCAATTTCGACATTTAACAAGACACAATACACAAAAGCTTCCTCCATCTTCCTCCATCTTGCTTCATCCCTTGGTTAGGAGCGAAAAAGCAATGTCACTCTCCTATATGGAGAGATCTTTTATATGGCAAAAAGCATTATTTTGTATGAAATGGGTTATGGGTAACTTAGTAAATATATGGATCAACAACGTTACGTACACAATGCATGTATTGTAGCCACGACCCTTATTTGAAGTATGTAAATGTCGTTCTCCTAAATTAATCTCATGTTGGTCGATGGCCAACGAATTGAATTGGATGCCTTACAAATGCCATATCATAACCAAGTATATATAGTACCTAAATGATATGATGTGTACCCAAGTCAGCAGTGTACTCTATCCCTCTTCATTCGGAGTTAAAATTGCTAGAGTGGTTTGTCTAACCTTCTATCTCACTAGATTGGATGTGAAGATTTTTGAACCAAAAAAAAAAAAAAATTGGTTGTGAAGAGTTTCAAACAAATATGTTTAATCTTTAATCTCCACGATTCAAGAACTTTGTGACTGGCCTTCATTTTCTAATTTTTTTTTGGAACAAACCTGCATTTTCTAATTACGGGCGTTGACGAGTTTATCACCTCTGGAGATGTTTTATTTTTTGTTTTTTTAGTGTAAAAAATATCAAAATTAAAACATGTATTTTGGTTTGGTAAACTCTTCATCTCCGACTTTGTTTTATAGGTCGGGTTTAAGTCTAAAAATATTGTGTTATCGCAACACTTACTCTTCATTGATCCTTTACCTACCTCTACCTAATACTTTTATACGAAAGGCACTCCTACATTTTACATCTCCTATTTACTTAATTATGAAAGTAGGGAAACATAAGTTAATTTGAAACTATACAACTAACAACAGCCGAATGTAAACGTATAGAGACACACAACACACATTGATATACACTTAGAACGCACTAAGCCAACGCTTTTCTCTTCAATCCTATTAACAAAATTTATTTTTTACAATGATACAATTTTGTCTCGGCCCTTACTCAATTTATTCTACCCAATAGGATTGATCCCGACTAAGAATGAATCTGAAACTTTCTCTTTTCTATCTAACACAACACCCTGTGTAGATCTAAAAGAAGAAAAACAACCCTATCTCTTTTTATCTATAAGAGACGAAAACCAACCCTCTCTCTTTTCTATCTAAACTCTCACCAGTGTAGATCTAAGAGAAAGAAAAACAATTCTCTGCGCACTTAATCACCTCCCTGATTAACGTCACAGAGAACCGGGAACACACCTTCTAAGCCTTATTTTTCTGGCTTCGAAGTTTACAACTGTATCAATATTCTAGAGTGCTCAACTTGACTCGTGGCCTACTCCTAGAATATATATACACGACTTGAGAAACCCTAGAAGGCGAATCTCCAAGTATCAAGGGATAAGGAAACTGTTTGCTCTCAACCTTATATTCTCCTTATTTGTTGTAGAGAATATTCTTCATATCTCCGAGGATAAGGAAACTGCTTGCTGCTCAAGTTTATCATTTCCTTAATTTCCTATGGAGAATATTCTTCATATCTCCAAGAACAATCTCGTCTCTATCTTCAATGCCAAGTCATCATCTTTCCTCGACACATCATCACATCCACTCACGTCTTGCCACGTCAGCACCTCGAACGTCTGTGATCTGATGCAGCTTCCTGATTGATACAACGCTCTGTTCGGCATAACGACTTGTTCCTCACAACGAGTTGTTCCAGAATCTGCATTTACAATCTCCCCCTTTTTGACTGAGTTTGATACTCAAGCATCTCTCTGGTTCATCCTGAAAAGACACTCCAACAGACACAAGCCAAAAAACAGAACAAGCAACAACTAGACAAAAACAGCAATCATTATCTAGCAAACAGTCACAAACTTGTTCAAACAGAACTATGATTAAGAACCTAACAATCAGAAACCCCAGCGGGCTGCAGTGGAAACCATGTTCTTCATAGCTCTCTAATCAGACTTAATCAATTGGCATATTCTCGATCATTAGCAACCTAAGATCAACCAAATAATCAATTAAGTCTCTCCCATAAACAATGGTTCTCCCCCTAAACCAAGTAGCTACAAGGATTCTCTCCCATAAATCCAGAACTCCTTAACATTAGGCATTGATTAGAATTATAAAAATAACCAGAACCAGAATCATTCTCCCCCAGCTTGAGTGATCAACTAAGTCAAAAACAGACATATGTATCACAACAGTATAATGAGTTATGGAAATCACTTACCTGCTAACAATGCTCCGCATCCTTAAGCACTTTGATGATCAATCTTGTCGCCTATGGAAACAGCTTCATGTGTGTAGGCATTTTGATTCTTCTTGCACCCACAACTAGATGTTGGGCAATAGGACATTGATAGTCGAGAATTAGAACAACAAGTAGCTCTTTGATCGAATCACAGTTGATACAAGACTCGGTGGTGAGTCTTATACCGGGATAGAGTTGATGGCTTCACAAGCTGGCGGTCGCTTCTCTCTTGTGAAGGAAAGATGGTCGATGGTGTAGATTTGACACGATGGCGGTCGCTTCTCTCGTGTGGGATCGATAAAGGGGAAGTGTTGGCGGAGCAAAGTACACCACAGACTTAGCCTTGTGGAATCTCACACACAAGACAAAGAACAAGCTTATTCTCTTAAGAACACTGAAAGAGAAGAAGAAGAAAATTCAGAGTTTTATTAATATCAAAGGTGAAAAATCATACAACTGCTGCAAGGGGACTTTATAAGAGTCCTTCAGCTAGCCCTAAGGCCGAAAAATAAATGCAAAATAATGCAACAAATGAAAGCAAATAAAATCAAACACAAACCATTGTTTTTGGAAAGTAAATAAACTAATTAAAGAAAATACTAAGCAAACTTGATCTCTCTTGATGAGCACGCCTTCTAGCCGTTGTTGGGGTTGGTGGAACCTGCAAGGATCGAAAATATTGAATAAGACTTACCTGGATGCAATCTAGGCCCAATAGACGTTCAATGAACCACTTCTTGTACTAGTCGATGAACTACTTTAGGGTTCTTGTCTTTTACTGGCTTGTTGGCTTGTTTACTGAAGTAGGGGTCTTCCTGGAGTTCCTCTAGAGTATCTTGATCAGCCTCTTGATGCTCGTTCAT
>NC_025702.1:5819462-5820781 GCF_000633955.1 Camelina sativa | reverse complement strand
ACTTTAGGGTTGTCTTGTATTGGTTTGTTTACTGAAGTAGGGGTCTTCCTGGAGTTCCTCTAGAGTATCTTGATCAGCCTCTTGATGCTCGTTCATGTCCTCTATGTCTTGGTCTTGATCTTCACTATCTTGATCGGAGGTGTAGCTTGTATCACACGTCTCTTGCAGATCCAATGTCTTCTCTTGGATTCTTGAGGTTCCTTGACCTGCCAAAAGAGGTTTCATACCTGGGGAACTAGTTTGATCCAGGCTCATTTGGGTGAAGGCTGCAACAAGCTCTTCCTCAACAATGTGGTCATCTCGGTTGTGGCGGCATGATGGTGGTACAGACTAGTTGACGTCCTTCAGATCTAGGGAGCTTACAATGTCTTGAACAGCTAGGTTAAACCTCTTCCTTAGCTGTTTAGCCTTTGATCGTGTCACAGGGCCTTCTCGTACTTCTGGTACAGGATGTGGTACAGGATCTGGTTCAACGGTTTGGGCGGTAGGGTTGATGTCCACATCATTCCCTCCCTCTTCAGAAGGTTTTGTCCTCAAAACTGAATCTCCTGGATCATAAGCAGACAAGTCAGCTACATTAAAAGTGTGAGAAATTTTTACCTCATTTGGTAGCTCCAAACGGTATGCATTGTCATTGATCTTCTCAAGAACTTTAAATGGACCATCGCCTCTTGGTGATAACTTAGAGGCTCGCTGTGTTGGAAATCTCTCAGGTCTCATATGCAACCAGACCCAATCTCCTGGTTTGAACAACATCTCCTTTCTTCCCCGATCAGCCTTGCGTTTATTGTCGGCATTCTTCTTTTCCAAATTTGCTTTGGCTTTGTCATGCAACTTCTTGATGATTTCTTCTCTTCTTAGCCCATCTTGGCAAACCTGTTCTATCTGAGGCAAGGGTGCTAAATCTAATGGAGACAAAGGGTTAATTCCATAGTCTATCTCAAAAGGAGATAGTTTTGTAGCCGAATGTACAGCACGATTATAAGCAAACTCAATAAAAGGAATGCAATCAACCCATGTTGCCATATTTTTACCAAGAGTGGCTCTAAGTAAAGTAGAGAGAGTTCGGTTTACCACTTCAGTTTGTCCATCCGTTTGGGGATGACAAGTTGTAGAGAATAGAAGCTTGGTACCTAACTTTCTCCAAAGTGTCTTCCAAAAGTGGCTCAAGAACTTGGTGTCACGATCAGAGACTATTGTTCTTGGAATTCCATGGAGGCGCACCACTTCCTTGAAGAACAAATTTGCGGTTTGAGTCGCATCATTGGTCTTGTCACACGGGATGAAGTGTGCCATCTTGGAGAACCGGTCCACAACAA
>NC_025702.1:5798780-5818929 GCF_000633955.1 Camelina sativa | reverse complement strand
TATTGTCCTTGGAATTCCATGGAGGCGCACCACTTCCTTGAAGAACAAATTTGCGGTTTGAGTCGCATCATTGGTCTTGTCACACGGGATGAAGTGTGCCATCTTGGAGAACCGGTCCACAACAACAAAGATTGAATCCTTGTGTTTAATCTTTGGCAATCCTAAGACAAAGTCCATAGAAATATCTACCCAAGGAGCGTTAGGAATAGGTAATGGTAAGTAAAGACCATGAGGATGTATCTACCCAAGGCACGTTTTTCTTAATCACGACAGTCATTGGTGCAACCAGTGTACTAAAATCCCTGACGAACCTCCTGTAGAAGTTTGCAAGACCATGAAAGCTGCGAACGTGTCCAATCAAAGTTAGAGTAGGTCATTCTCTTATTGCCTTAATCTTCTCCTCATCCACGTGTAGGCCCTGTTTACTCACTACAAAACCTATTATCACACAAAATTGAAGCATGGTGTAAGAATGTACCGTACGCTGTTCTCAATTGTTTGATCCTCATCAGGTGATTGAAACAAGTTTACAAGGCATTAACCTCAAATTCAACAATTGAACAAAGTACCTTAACAAGCTTCTGAGCGTAGCAGAAGATTAGCTTTGTTCCTAGAAAGCAATAGCCACTAGATCCTTCACGGTGATTCAGAAGGTGGCATCTCTTCAAGTTTCTGCTAGCTCATTTCAACAATATCAACCTTATGTTGCATGTGCCTTTGAAATGCTTGACAATCCTTTCAGCAGCTTGCATGTGTGATACTAAAACACTCACAGCTTGCAAGTACATAACAGATGTCTGATTTGGTGGTACAACACATCTTCAGACAACTGATCAGTCCACCATACCAGTTACCATTTACACAATCTCTTGAATCATCTTCTAAGATAGAACATTTCCAACTCTCATAGGTGTGGCTTCATCTTCACTCCTTTTTTACTCACATGCACTGATCAAACTTTTGGCATACTTGCATTGGTATATGAATATCAAAACCTTACAGTTGCTAGTAAACAGTCTTCTGAAGAAGCCATTCCTAGCACTCCCGCTAACAACCAACTGATACAGCATGAAGTTATGCACAAAGACAATCTCTATCAGGTTTCTGATTACCTCGTGTTAATGTGAAGGTGCTGCGTCTAGCAAACTCTCCTTAGAGCTTTATACCAGCACTCATGCCTTGTTCTTCACAACTTGTCCATGTTTGTCTTTTCTGTTCTGCAACAACGTCTATAGACATAGTAACCACCTCTGTAGCTTCGCATGTCGCCTGTCTGAGATATATCATATTGTCGCAGTCTGAATCCATTAGCAAAGCTCTGCATTGCCACACCATTACCTACAGCCGAACAACTCTGGGTAGTAGCAGTAAACACAACAACTCTGCCCTCCTAAATCCTTCCAGCAGCTTCTTGATGGATGTGATTCTCACAGTTTCATGACTGCTGCAACTTACACTTAACAACAACTAGTTAATGCACTCCTTCTGAGATCATGTCTCTAGGCATCATAGAACACTGCTGATTGAACTCTTTTGCTTGTGAATTAGACGACTTTCACATATAATAACTATTATCAGAGCGCTGACCTTCGACTCGAATATTGTGGCACTCATCAACCACCTGACATCCTTTCTCGGTGAAGGTAACATCTAAACCCTCATCACACAACCGACTGCTGCTAATTAGATTGGTTTTTAGACCATCAACAAGGTAGACAAATTCCAGAGTGGGCTGATCTTTACAACGAGATACACCTTTGCCTCTGATTTTACCTTCAGCTTCATCTCCAAAAGTGACCATGTCAGCTAAGCCTTCTTCAAAGTTTTGTAGCCTTCCTTGATTTACAGTCATGTGCCTTGAAGAACCACTATCAAAGAACCAGTGCTTCAACACAACGGTCTGTTGATCATCAACAGTGTGCGCAACATAACAGTTCATGTCACGCTTCTTGATGTTTACTCGCATGTATCTTCGAACATCTTTGTGACACTCCTTCAGATGCGTGAGTGGTATAGTACAATCTAGACACTTGAAACAAACAGCTTTGTGGAGGCTCTGACTAGCATAGTAACAGGGACATGTTCTTTTGTTCAGATCTTTNACTCCTTCTGAGATCATGTCTCTAGGCATCATAGAACACTGCTGATTGAACTCTTTTGCTTGTGAATTAGACGACTTTCACATATAATAACTATTATCAGAGCGCTGACCTTCGACTCGAATATTGTGGCACTCATCAACCACCTGACATCCTTTCTCGGTGAAGGTAACATCTAAACCCTCATCACACAACCGACTGCTGCTAATTAGATTGGTTTTTAGACCATCAACAAGGTAGACAAATTCCAGAGTGGGCTGATCTTTACAACGAGATACACCTTTGCCTCTGATTTTACCTTCAGCTTCATCTCCAAAAGTGACCATGTCAGCTAAGCCTTCTTCAAAGTTTTGTAGCCTTCCTTGATTTACAGTCATGTGCCTTGAAGAACCACTATCAAAGAACCAGTGCTTCAACACAACGGTCTGTTGATCATCAACAGTGTGCGCAACATAACAGTTCATGTCACGCTTCTTGATGTTTACTCGCATGTATCTTCGAACATCTTTGTGACACTCCTTCAGATGCGTGAGTGGTATAGTACAATCTAGACACTTGAAACAAACAGCTTTGTGGAGGCTCTGACTAGCATAGTAACAGGGACATGTTCTTTTGTTCAGATCTTTGACACTTCACAGTCTTGCCCTAACTTCTGATATTGTCCTCTTCTTCCAACCTTGTGGAACTTATTATGGACAATGACACAGTTTCCCTCTCAGGTTGTTCATAATAATCATCTGTTTAGTCTTATGCATGTTCAACTCAGACACCCATTTGACAACATCACCTCCATTTTGCAGCACTTTTGTTCCATGACCTATGTATGAAATCTTCTGACCATATAAAGACCCGTTAACTACACTCGTGTCACAGCTTGAGTTTCCTCCATGGTTCCTCATATCACAGTACCCTTGCGAGTGATCAGCCCCCTGTACAGATCTTTTGCTTCTTAACTCAGCCTCTTGTTATCCTTTAGCTGATCCTCAAGACGTTGTCTCAACAAAGACGAAATGACTTTCTCCTCAGACAACAATTTCTCTAGTGTGAAGACTCTACAAAGCAGCTCCTCCTTCTCAAACACCAGATCATAATTCTCCTTCTTCTGCAGAATCAGATTCTTAGACAGGGCGGTGTCTTGTTTCTCAACAGATAAGCTAGCCACATCATCCTTAGGCTTCAAAACAGACTTTTGATTCTCATTATCTTCTTTGGCGGACTCAATATCCCTCCATGTCAGACAAGATTTCGTATGACCACAACCTTGACGATTGTAACACTTCAGCACACTTTTTCTTTCAAGTGTAAAAACAGTCTGATTGAAAGTTTCCATAACCTTGATATTTAGAACTCTGAGATTCTTTCTCTGCATCAGATCTGGATGATTAAGATTGATGTTGACGTTGTACACCCTTCAGCCTTCTGAACTGCTTCTTGATCAGTTCTTCCTCATTATCTTGAACAGACATCTGAGTTTCTACAGTCTTCAGATTGAATGATTCCTCAGCCTTCTGATCGTTCTTTCTCATCTACAGTTCATCTGTCTGAACTAATTTCACACCCTGATCAACCTTCTGGTCATCAGAACTTAAAAGCACCTTTACCATCAGATTTGTGAAAAAGATATCCATGTGATAAGTTTCTGAGAAAATCCTTGACAAACCTCTTATCCTTGTATACCTTCTTCAGCACTACAACTTCATGACAAGGAGAGCTTAGATGACTGTTGAAATGACAGGATGGTGATACATCAATTTTTTTCTTCTTCACCCTTCTAGTTTCCTTAGAGAAGGCTTCCAAAAGATCCCAAGCTTCTTTTGCCGACATGCACTCTTGCACCATCGCGAACAGATACATTGGCAAGCAGCTGAAAATAGTAGACAGAGCTTCAACGTTTTGTTTTCCCTTTAACTTCTCCTTAACTGTTCACAACTTATAGGGCTTTATTACAGTTTCTCCTCTGATGTTCGTAAATGTTGGAAGTGACCATCTATCTTCAACAGCGAACCAGGCTTTCATATCACGATTTTGTATCATTCTTCTGATCTGCGCTTTCCAATCATCATAATGCTCAACGTCAAGCATCAGCGGATTGTTCTCATCTACGAACTGTTGTGGATTCTCCATACCTCGTCTCAAGATCTCACCTGTTGATGTCACTATATTTTACCATATTTTAGGCCTTGTTTAGTTCATGTTTTGCATCATACAGAAGTGATTCCTTAAGTTTTATAGCCATTTCTATCCAAATATGCACTTAGGATGTTTAGAAGCATGCATTGCATACATTTGTGCATTTAGAGTATTATTAGGTGTTATGGAACTCTAAAAGGGTAACGAAGGACTTGGTGTTATTTCTGGAGCTAAACAAGAGGATTGGACGTATCAGGAAGGGAAAAGAAGACACTCGACCATACCACTCGAGCAGGCTTCCGCATCTTTCACGAGCTCCTCAAAGATCCATTCAAATGAAGATCTTCTGTTGCGATTCAGCTTCCGCATTCTTCATGAGAGTTGTAGGAAATTGAGTTAACTTTCTAATGCCGGTGGTTTCAAATCGATCAGAGGTGTAATGCAAGAGATATCATCCCAGAACGAAGACTCGAGCTATGTGACGGACTAACCACTCGACCATGCATTCGACCGAGCACATGGTCGAGCACTTCCAGCTGAATATCTGTTTTGTCCTCTAGCTAACTAGGGATTCTCGCTCTTTACTATATATATGTTCTGGCACTTGTGACCGAAAAGGCAGACCCTGTAGACACCTCATAACCTAGTTTTTGCCATTTTTAGCTACTTTTACATTATTGCATCATCTCTTATCTTTTCTCTAGATTTTCATAGATTTGTAACTTTCATAACTTTGAATCTGTTGAGTATTTGCTTTCACTTCTTTGTATTAATTTTTTCATCTTTATCTCATTTTTCTAATCATGGTAGTTTCATTAATTTCTGGGTTTGTGTTCTTCATGATGATTTTTAGATCTGATTAGTGGCTTAGGATCTTAAGGATGGATTAGGCTGGGTAAAGGTTATGGGTGTTTAGATTGATCAAGCTTTATTGTTATACATCTCATCTAAATTAGATATGCTCTATGCTATTCTTATATTGAGAGGGTAAGAATAGATCTTAAGCTTCTTAGCATCACACCAATGTCTAAGTTGCTAGATAAGGCTAATGCTAGAGATTATCATGAAACATGCTAAGAGATTAGATGTTTAAAATGATTTTTGGTATTGATGATCTGGTTGTTTAATGCCTGCTTTTATATGTAATATCTAGTGAGAGCTAGGTCTAAGAAGTATTTAAGCTTGATTGTTATTGTCATGAGAATGGATTAACATATATTAGAAGACCATTGTCTAGAGATAGCTCTTTGTTGATTCAGGTTTGTTGATCAGTCTAGATAACCATAGCTTGAGCCCAACCTATGAATCCATCCTTAGGACCTTTCTTTGTTTATTAATTTCCTAGTTCAAGTATTGTTATTTGCTTCCTGTTTGATTTACTTTCATTTTGCTCTGTTTTGATTGTTGTTTTGTCTCTGTTCTTCATCCGGAAGTCCACTCGACCCCCCACTCGACCATGCACTCGACCGAGTGCTAGGTCGAGCTCCTTTCCAGAGTTCTGCATCTTCCTAGTTTCATTCCTGTTTCATTGCATTCACCTTTGTTTCAGTTACTATATATCTTGCATTTAATATCTGTTCTTAGTAGATTTACATTCTGCATTTCATTATTGTCATTAGGTTGTTAGAAATAATTCAACTTGATATTTGGCTTAACTTGAATGCATTGATCACATCTTGACTGCTTACACATCACACTCTTTATGGATTGACATCCTTTATGCTACAACATCATAAGGATATTGAAACACTTTGCATACCATCTGTTGATCATCTTAGCCTATGTTTGTTTGTTTGCCATCATCCATTCATTCATAGGTTAAGATCAAGAAAAATATAAGTTTCAATTGGCGCCGTTGCCATTAAGGGGTTTATATGTTTAAGTTGAGATTTCAAAGTTTCAAGATTAAGTTATGTTACATTTTATTGTATTACTCACCTGTTTGTTTTTCTGGTGTTATGTTTTGATCCTCAGGTACCACTCGACCAGGCACTCTACCGAGCACCTAAAAGCAAACGGTCAAGTGCTGGTTCGAGGACCTGGTCGAGCACCTGTTGAGAGTCTAAAAAAACAGAAGAAAAGGTGGAAATGGACCTACAACTGGATCAGATTGAACCTCAAAGGAGAAGGAAGATTGGTGATAGTGATGCTCCCACTACTCATACTCAGAGGTATGGGATAGTGCCTCCTCCTATCCACAACACAACCTTCACAATCAAGACTAGTCTAATCTCAATGGTTCAGAGCAGCAGATTTTATGGCCTGCCTACTGAAGACCCCCTTGCACATCTTGATGAGTTCGATAGGCTCTGTAGCCTCACCAATATAAATGGAGTTAGTGAGAATGCCTTAAAGCTGAGATTGTTTCCTTTTTCTCTAAGAGATAAAGCCCATCAGTGGGAGAAGACTCTACCTTCTGGAAGAATCACCTCTTGGGTTGATTGTAAGAAGGTCTTCCTTGCAAAATTCTTCACTACTTCAAGGACTGCAAATTTGAGGAATGAAATTTCAGGATTTCTCCAACAGAATGGTGAATCTTTCAGTGAAGCATGCGAGCGCTTCAAACCTACCAGAGACAATGCCCACATCATGGATTCAGCAATGAATATTTGTTGTGTACTTTGTATAGAGGTGTACTTCCCAAGTTCAGGATACTCCTAGACACTGCATCCAATGGAAGCTTCATGAATAAAGATGTAGATGAAGGTTGGGACTTAGTAGAGAACTTTGCTCAGTCTAATGGAGATTACAATGAGGCATATGATAACAGCTTAATGGGAGGTGTTGATTCTGAGGAAGGGCATAGAAAGGAACTACAAGCCTTAGATGAGAAGCTTGAGAAGCTAGATAAACTACTTCTAACCCAACAGAAGCAAGCACATGTTGTTTGTGAAGATGAAAAGTTTATGGTTCCAGTCTATCCTCCACAACAACCCCAACAAGCTTCTGCTCTAGAACAAGAGATGAGGAGTATGATTCATCAATTCCTACAAGGCCCAACTAATGGAGCTATGAAAACAAGTAAGAAGCTCACAGAGATGAATAACAAAATGGACTACACATATAGTGACCTTAATATCAAGATTGAAGCTTTAACTTGCAGAATGCTTCTCCTAGAGAGCAAGAGTGATTCTTCTTCTTCTAGACAACTCAATGGGGCATCAATGGACAATCTAAAGGAGTATGCCACTGCCCAAGCTATCTCTCTCAAAGAACTACCTACAATGATCACTGAGGATAGTGACAACCAAGTTGGGGAGGATTTTCTTCAACCAGAGGTGCAAAATGAGAAGAGAACTGTGTTTGAGATACCACTCAGCCATACACTCGACCATGCACACGGTCGAGTGCTTGGTCGAGTCATTGCTCAAGAATCTAGCAAGCCGGTTCAGTTCATTCCTCCTCCCTTTCAGCCACCTTTGCCATTTCCAGGACCGTTTAAAGCGCAAATGCTGAAAAGGTACAAGGCTTCTATTGATAAGAAAGCAATGATGGTCTTGAGTCATGAACCTTTGTTAGAAGATATTGAAATGAAGGATAAGCCAAAAGTTAAAGAGCTTGAGCAGAAGAAGAAAACTATTGATGGGCATATCATCATGATTGAAGAGAAAGGTCATGAAACTGAGTCTGAAATCTTTGAGGGTGTGAATGGGGTAGAAACAGAGATTTTAGGTCACTCGGCCTTCAACTCGACCTACCACTCGACCGAGCACCTTAGGTCACTCGACCGAGTGGTACCAAGTCACCCAAAATGCCCAGACTTCATCCCCAAGCTTCACCAACAACAAGAGCCAAGAAATCCTTCCTCTGATGGTTTGTCTGAGCTTCAAACTGTCAACATTCTACATGATTCAGTGAGGGAGTTAACAACTAAGGATGAGGAGATAAGTGGACAAATCAAGAAGCTCCATAGTAAAGTAAGAAGTTCCTCTCCAAAGAAAGCAAGGCAAGGTCTGAGTATTATTAGCAGACAAAGCTCTTTTAGCATTGACCCAGGAATAAGAGGAGCAATGCAATCTTTAAGAACAGAGGGGACTTCATCACCTCTCTATGACCCTTCCAAAGCATAAGAAGTATGCAAATTCAAGCTTAGAGACTTTAACAAGCTCACTTGGGAGGAAGTCCCAAAGGTATTCTTGTACATATTGGTCTAAGTTTCTTGTTATTTTGATCTTGTTTTCTTTAGTGTTATGGTTGGTCAGGTAATAGGAAGGGAATATAAGCACTTAGTGATATTCAAAGAAATGAATCCCACCCTCAGCCCATCCCAAGTAATACTCCAACTCTATCTTTGTATATACCATTGCATTTCTTGTTTTTATTTTGTTTCTTGATTCTTGAATCCTTTTCCAAATTTTTCTTACACAAGGGACTGTGTAATTTAAGTTTGGGGGAGGGTTTGAGATGACATTTGACATTGTTTTCTATTTTCTTATCTCTAATTTTTGGCATAAACATATTAGTATTTGCATTGCATCTAAGGCATAGAAAAACCCTAAAAATTTGAAAATTTTCACAAAAATCTTTTAAAAACAGAGTGTTCATGTAGTTTGCATTGCATATTAGGATCTTGTTAGCATATTTTATAAACTGTATTGGGGATTTATGATGAGTTCAGCCTTGTTAACTTGTTTAAATTCACTAAACTAGATCAATGCCCAAGTTAATAGTACTTTGATGCTAGTTGAGTGGTTAGAAACATAAGATTGAACCAAGTCTAGAATTCCTATATTGCATTCTGTCTAAACTGAAGCATGTTGTGATTTGAAATCATTTCCTATTTATAAGAACCTAATTGTTTTAAACTCATGGATACTTTATACATATTTGGATTATATTTCCCATTTTTACCACTCTTGTTGATCCAAGTAGCTGATTTCATCATCGAATCAGTTTTTCCCCACCCATAACCAACCTTTCTTTCAAGCCATGTTTATTCTTGTGTGTGTGAGGCCTACTTTGGGATTGAGCTTGGTAGAAAGTGTTAGGTTTGAACTGACAAGAATAAAACCTTGTGTAGTTCTAGTTTGCATTTTTCAAACTAGATAGGACTAGGCGGTTTAAATTTTGGGTTTGGGACTTGGTGTGTTCAAAAAGAAAAGATAAGAGTGAAAAGAGAAAGAAAATGGTAAAGTCCTTAGGAGGGAAGTATTTTCAAGAAAATTCAAACTCTAAGTGAAAGAATGGGGTGTAGTAAAAGTTTCAAATAAGGTTCTGGTCAAAGAAAAGAAAGAAAGAAAAAGCTTTATGACTTGGGAAACAAGTAAGAGAAAGAGCCTTAGCAAATAAGAAAGAAACCCCCATTCCACTAGAGAAACTAAGTAATAAACATCTCCTAAGACTTAAAAATAGAAAGAGAAAAGGGAAAAAGAGAAAAGAAGAAGTTAAAGGGTAGAATTAGGACATTATGGGATTAGAATGTTAGGAACAAACACTTTGGGTACCTTTGGGTAGACAAGGTTCTGTTCTTGTATGTGTCTAAGTGATCTTACCTATAGCCTTCTTCTAAAGCTCAATCCACTTTTTGTGAGAGAAACCTTCTTAATGATAAGCCCAACTCAAAAGAGAGACCATTTTTGTCTATAAACCCTTATTACCAAGCCAAATGAGTTTAAACATTGCATAATCTGATTCATGTTCTTGTTTAATCAATGTGAAAGGAAATGACTGATTTGAATTCATGTGGAAGTCTAAGGCTAGAATCAGTTAAGGTTGTGAAAGGCTTGTCTAAAATTTTTAAGTATAGCTCATTCACCTTGCATCATAGTACTATTAACTTGGATATTGATTCTAGCTAGTTTATTAGCAGGTTTTAGATTCTCATATCCCATTTTCAAACGTCACTTCCCTCTCGTTGTCTTGTTTGTTTGCTTGAGGGCAAGTAAAGACTAAGTTTGGGGGTGTTGATGTCACTATATTTTACCATATTTAGGCATTGTTTAGTTCATGTTTTGCATCATACAGAAGTGATTCCTTAAGTTCTATAGCCATTTCTATCCAAATATGCACTTAGGATGTTTAGAAGCATGCATTGCATACATTTGTGCATTTGGAGTATTATTAGGTGTTATGGAGCTCTAAAAGGATAACGAAAGACTTGGTGTTATTTCTGGAGCTAAACAAGAGGATTGGACGTATCAGGAAGGGAAAAGAAGGCACTCGACCACACCACTCGAGCAGGCACACGGTCGAGTACGTGGTCGGATTCATAACGAGCTCCTCAAATATCCATTCAAATGAAGATCTTCTGTTGCGATTCAGCTTCCACATCCTTCATGAGAGTTGTAGGAAATTGCGTTAACTTTCTACAACCGGTAGTTTCAAATCAATCAGAGGTGTAGTGCAAGAGTTATCCCGATTTTACTGAAAGGATATCATCCCAGAACGAAGACTCGAGCTACGTGACAGACCAACCACTCGACCATGTACTCGACCGAGCACATGGTCGAGCATTTCCAGCCGAATCTCTGTTGTCTTCTCTAGCTAACTAGGGCTTGTCTCTCTTTACTATATATATGTGCTGGCACTTGTGGCCGAAAAGGCAGACCCTGTAGACACCTCATAACCTAGTTTTTACCATTTTTAGCTAGTTTTACATTATTTCATCATCTCTTATCTTTTCTCTAGATTTTCATAGATTTGTAACTTTCATAACTTTGAATCTGTTGAGTATTTGCTTTCACTTCTTTGTATTAAGTTGTTCATCTTTATCCCATCTTTCTAATCATGGTAGTTTCATTAATTTCTGGGTTTGTGTTCTTCATGATGATTTTTTAGATCTGATTAATGGCTTAGGATCTTAAGGATGGATTAGGCTGGATAAAGGTTATGGGTGTTTAGATTGATCAAGCTTTATTGTTATACATCTCTTCTAGATTAGATATGCTCTATGCTATTCTTATACTGAGAGGGTAAGAATAGATTTTAAGCTTCCTAGCATCACACCAATGTCTAAGTTGCTAGATAAGGCTAATTTTAGAGATTATCATGAAGCATGCTAAGAGATTAGATGTTTTAAATGATTTTTTACATTGATGATCAGATTGTTTAATGCATGCTTTTATATGTAATAGCTAGTGAGAGCTAGGTCTAAGAAGTATTTAAGCTTGATTGTTATTGTCATGAGAATGGATTAACATATATTAGAAGATCATTGTCTAGAGATACCTCTTTGTTGATTGAGGTTTGTTGATCAGTCTAAATAATCATAGCTTGAGCCCAGCCCATGAATCCATCCTTAGGACCTTTCCTTGTTTATTGATTTCCTAGTTCAAGTATTGTTATTTGCTTCCTGTTTGATTTACTTTCATTTTGCTCTGTTTTGATTGTTGTTTTGTCTCTGTTCTTCATCCGGAAGTCCACTCGACCCCCCCCCCACTCGACCATGCACTCGACCGAGTGCTAGGTCGAGATCCTTTCCAGAGTTCTGCATCTTCCTAGTTTCATTCCTGTTTCAATGCATTCACCTTTGTTTCAGTTACTATATATCTTGCATTTAGTATATGTTCTTAGTAGATTTACACTCTGCAATTTATTATTGTCATTAGGTTGTTAGAAATAAATCAACTTGATATTTGGCTTAACTTGAATGCATTGATCACATCTTGACTGCTTACACATCACACTCTTTATAGATTGGCATCTTTTATGCTACAACATCATATGAGTATTGAAACACCTTGCATACCATCTGTTGATCTTCTTAGCCTATGTTTCTTTGTTTGTCATCATCCATTCATTCATAGGTTAAGATCAAGAAAAAATATAAGTTTCACCTGTTGAAAAGATAAACAATTCTTTTATCAGGCGTCCGCTCTGATACCAATTGTAAAGGTATAGAGACACACAACACACTGATATACACTTGGAACGCTCCACGCCAACGCTTTTCTCTTCAATCTTATTAACAAAATTTATCTCTTACAATGATACCATTTTGTATCGGTCCTTACTCAACCTATTCTACCCAATAGGATTGATCCCGACTAAGAATGAATCTGAAACTTTCTCTTTTCTATCTAACACAATACCCTGTGTAGATCTAAGAGAAGAAAAACAACCCTCTCTCTTTTTATCTATAAGAGACGAAAACCAACCCTCTCTCTGTTTTCTATCTAAACTCTCACCAGTGTAAATCTAAGAGAAAGAAAAACAATTCTCTGCGCACTTAATCACCTCCCTGATTAACGTCACAGAGAACTAGGAACACACCTTCTAAGCCTTATTTTTCTGGATTCGAAGTTTACAACTGTATCAATATTCTAGAGTGCTCAACTTGGCTCGTGGGCTACTCCTAGAATATATATACATGACTTGAGAAATCCTAGAAAGCGAATCTCCAAGTATCAAGGGATAAGGAAACTGTTTGCTCTCAACCTTATATTTTCCTTATTTGTTGTAGAGAATATTCTTCATATTTCCAAGGATAAGGAAACTGCTTGCTGCTCAAGTTTATCCTTTTCTTAATTTCCTATGGAGAATATTCTTCATATCTCCAAGAACAATCTCGTCTCTATCTTCAATGCCAAGTCATCATCTTTCCTCGACACATCATCACATCCACTCACGTCTTGCCACGTCAGCTCACACATCCACGTCAGCACCTCGAACGTTGTGATATGATGCAACTTCCTGATTGATACAACGCTCTGTTCGGCACAACGACTTGTTCCTCACAGCGAGTTGTTCCATAATCTGCATTTACACCGAGTAGTCCTTACCTTCTAGGCATACTAACAACACTTCAGTTCGGTTCGGTTCACTTAATTAGGTTTTGTTTTTGTTTTCAAAGCAAAACCGATTGCCTAAGATTAACAGTATTGACTCTATCAAATAGAAAACAGCATAGGACCACTCATAAAGTTCTTGAATCATAGAGATCAACAACTTTAAACAATTTGTTTTGAAAGTCTTGACATCTAATCTAGTGAGATAAAAAGTTAAGAAGTGGTACGGACATATGAAGAGTAAGAGTTGGTAAGTGAGGTCGCGTCATCAGTCGTTAGCGACTATAATTTCATCGTTTTGAATTTTGCCCTCTTAACGAACGTGAATCGATCTGATCATGACATCACACCGTGTTAATCCTAACCTACTATGAAGAATATAAAAAAAGTCAAAAGTTGACAGATCTCACACACTCAAAGAAAAAATTGTTGTTCCTTCAATAAGTCTACCCATTGGTCTCCTACTAACCAATTAAAATTCCACTTTTTACGTCTTTGCTAACTATTTTTCAATTCCTACTTTTTTACTTCTTACAAAACAAATGTCTTTTTTCAACTTTGAATGAAAGTCATAGAGAGACAGAGTTCAACAACATCTCTTGTGGTGAAGCAGGTAGTTAGAGAAACTCATTAGTTATTCACTTGTAATATGAATACACATAATTTTGTTTTAAATAGTAAAAGATTGAATGACTTCAAATTAAATATGTAAAAACGCGATACACAAAATCAAAGAGTCAAACATTCTTGGTCAAGAATTAATGCCCTTCGCTTACACACGTTAACACAATCGCATATATATATATATATATATATATATATATATATTCACGAAGCTATTCTTACTTAACCTCAACTTAAAAAGAGAAGAAGTAAAGAAGAGAGAAAGGAAGAAGAAACTAACGAAAGAAGCCAAAAAAAAAAGTTCTAAAAATGGAGAAGAAGAATGTGTTTGTGTTGTATATGATCTTGTTACTAGTGGTATCGTCATTGATGCTTGAGAGAGTTGATTGCAGAGCTCTACGATCGACGCCGTTGAGAGATATTAAAGGACATGATCATCAATCCTCAGCGACCATGAAGGTGAAGAACAGCTCGACAAGTCAACATACTGTGGGGAAGAGTTTTGCTTACCAGTTAGCGTCCGGGCCGAGCAGAAGGGGACGTGGTCACTAATCAACAATTGTCACTTTTTTTTTTCTTTTTCTCTGGATATGGGCTTCGCCCCCAACATTCTAGGAGTCCCAAATAGAAGATTCTCAAGAAATTTAAGATCTAAAGTTATGAATCTGGCCCATCTGGCCAAAGGGGCAAAATCGTCATTTACGGAAGAGACAGAGGGGACCCTAGGTCGATGACCCACTATAAATACCAGAGGTCATTGTCAGAACTTTGGAGCCGAAATCTTGGCAATCAGAGAGAAAAGAGCATTTATATTCGTATTAATTGCGCTTAGAACTTGATTGCATTTTCTGTAAACCCTTCTCTTGAATTCTACGTTAATAAAAGGACCTGTTCCGATTTATCCCCAATAAGATCCATATTATTTATATTGTCGATTTCATACATCAATAATTTGGCGCCCAACGTGGGGCTAGACGGAATCCTTTCATTTGACGAATAGAGTTTGAAGACAAAGGCGTTTTCGGAAAACCAGAAGCATGTCTCACACCGATCTCTCCAGCGATGAAGGCGTCGACATCTCCGAAAACCCAGAAGCATGTCTCCCATGGATCGCGTCGCATTTCCTAGGCCAACGATATGGGGGCGCACCTTTGCTACGAAGAACCAATCTTAAGGCGCCGATAGGACCAAAGAAGACGCAGTCGAAGGCACACCACCAAGAAACTGTTCCAGGAGATCGTGCAGTTGTAGGCGCCACATTCAGCAATCGCGGAGCCGTAGGCGCTCCGTCCTCCAATGGCGTAGCCGTAGGCGCTACGCCCCCTAATCGCGGAACCTTAGGCGCTCCGTCCATCAATGGCGTAGACGTAGGCGCTACGTTCCCCAATCGTGTAGCTGGCATTGCCTCAATCAATCGCATAGCTGTAGGCGCTATGCGCATAGCCCTAACCATCTCACACCATCCTATACGCAATTGCCGCACATCGCACGCCCAAGACCTCTCAACGCGCACTGCCCGGCGTCCTGCGTCCTGCGTACTGCGCACTGCCCGGCGTCCTGCGTCCTGCATACCGCCCACTGCCCGGCGTTCTGCGTCCTGCGTACCACGCACTGCCCGGCATCCTGCGTCCTGCGTACCGCGCACTGCCCGGCATCCTTCGTCCTGCGTACCGCGCATTGACTGACGCCCTGCGCCCTGCGTATCGCGCACTGCCCGGCGTCCTGCGTCCTGACTACCGCGCACTGCCCGGCGTCTTGCGTCCTGCGTACCGCGCACTGCCCGGCATCCTACGT
Organism: Camelina sativa; assembly: GCF_000633955.1. NCBI lineage: Eukaryota > Viridiplantae > Streptophyta > Magnoliopsida > Brassicales > Brassicaceae > Camelina > Camelina sativa. The sequence goes on along the minus strand of NC_025702.1, from coordinate 5,803,556 downwards.
CCTGCATACCGCGCACTGCCCCTACGTCCACGATTAGCTCGCCCGCGCCTCCACGATCAGCTCGCCCGCACGTCCACAATCAGCTCGACCGCACGTCCACTGATGTTCATATATTTTACCTTGTTTTCCCTTAGTTTATTCACAACTTTTGCATCTTTTTGCTATCCATTTAGGCCATTATTGTGTAGCTTTAGGACTAATCATGCATTAGAGTATAGTTGCATTGCATTTGCATCTTTTCATGCATAAACAGGTGATTTTGGAGCTTAAGGAGCATGGAAGCAATGCTGAGGAGAAGTGAAGCAATCCTGAGGAGAAAACAAGAGAGTTAAGGCTGTAGAATCAAGGTCCGGAGTCCAACTCGACCGCACCACTCGACCACCACTCGACCGTGTGCTGAGGAGGACTCGACCGAGTGGAGAATGCACGAGAGAAGCCAGCTCGACCAGCCACTCGACCGAGCACTGGTCGAGTTGACCGAGCCGTTGACTACTTTGACTTTTTGTATTTTTAGGGCTTCCACCTCACCTCCTATATAAGGCCCTTGTACCTGCAGCCACCAAAGAGTCCAGCTTTTTAGAGAGTCTAAAACCTAGTTTTTACCTTTTTTAGATTTTATTCCTTTTGCACTTTTTTTTTTTTTTAGATTTTGTACTTGTTTGAGAGAGAAAGACTAGATTCTTATATTTTGTTTGTTTCATAACTTTCAAAGTATTAAGATTTCGAGTTTTATTCCTTCATCAATATTGTAGATCTCTGTTTCATCTTTCTAATGATGCAAGTTTCATTATTTTCTGGGTTTTTGACATATTTCACCATGTGTTCTTGTGAGTAGTTTGTTTAGGACCTTGAGGATGGGTTAGGCTGGGTTGATCTTGTGGTTTGTTTGATTTGGTCAAGCTTGATTGTTGTAGATCTCTTCTAGGCTAGATGATCTTAATGCTGATCCTATATCTGAGAAGGTAGGGTTTGATTTCAAGCATCTTAGCATCACACCAATGTCTAAGGAGCATAGATAAGGCTAGATCTAGAGCTTACCATTAGGCTTGCTAAGAGATTAGAAGTCTTGTTTGGTTTGAGATGTATTGCTTAATGCCTGCTTGTGTAGATTCTTTTCTTTGTGAGAACAAGTCTAGAAATGCATAGGTTTGATTGTTTCTTGCCATGAGAGTGGATTAAACATGTCTTAGAATAGTATGTCTAGAGATCAGCTCAATGTTTGCTTGAGATTTGTTGACCAAGTTAGATAACCACAATGATTAGCTCAGCCCATGAATCCCTCCTCAAGGCCTTCTTTGTTTATTGAAATCTTAGTCTAAATATCATTGCTTGCTTGTTGTTTGATTAGTTTCTGCATTGCTCTGTTTTTCTTGTGTTGCTCTGTTTTCACGTTTAAGTCTAGCTCGACCACGTACTCGACCTACACTCGGTCGAGTGCTGCTCGAGTTCATCCCCAGAACTTGTGTTTTTGATTTGTGATTGTCTTGTTTCATTCCTGTTTCATTTCCATTGCATTCACGTAGTTTCCTGTTCATTACTTGTCTTGCATTAGTTCATTAGCATAGTGTCTATCTCTGTTCTAGTTTCATTATAGCTTTAATTTGTCTGTTCTGTTTGCATTTAGTATCTTGTTCTAGTTGTTTTTACTTTCTGCATTTCATATCTCATTTTAGGATTGTTAGTGACAAACAATCTTTACAATTGGCTTGACTTAGACTCATATGCACATCTTAATTGTTCACAATCACTCAGATAGGATTGACACCTCTTATACTGCAACTGCATAAGGGGAATTGAAACACCCTGACTTCTATTCATTCCATACATCATCATTCCATACATCATTCATTCATACACCACAAAGAAAGTCAGTTTCAATTTGGCGCTGTTGCCCATTTGAGTGTGTTTTTGTGACAATTAGGATCAAAAGAAGTCTAAGATTAAGTTCGTTTATCCACTTGTTCACTACTGATCTCGTTTCTTCTACTGCTTGTCTGTGATTGAGTTTCAGGTACCAGCTCGACCACCAACTCGACCACCACTCGACCGAGCTGTGATCGAGCACTTGATCGAGCCAGAAGCCGGATCCAAATAGCCATTACTTCCCAGTCGACTCGACCACCCACTCGAGCCTGTGCTCGACCGAGTCCCTGTTCGAGTCAGTAATGATGTACCACAACAGTATGTTCAATTACATACCCATGCAACATCAACCAGTATACCAGGCTGAGTTGTATCCCTCTCCATGGTTCCAGACCTCACAAGCTCAAGAACCTGACTTAAGAGCTATGATGCAACAATTGTTGCTTGGGCAAGCCACTAAGCAGATTGAGGAAGCAAGGCAGTTTGCTGAGCTGCACCAAACGTTGAATTCTTATTCTACTGGACTGAATAACCAGTTGGAGAGACTGAACTCTACAATCACGAACATGGAGAGTTGCATGGCTTCTACTTCCTCTCCTACACCAACCCAACTTCAAAACCCAAGGGAGTTTACTGCCAAAGCCATTCATCTCTTTGAAGAGGAAGTCACTGGGGACAGTGAAGTTCAAGTTGGGGAGGATTGGTCATTAATTGAAGCCCAGAGTGAAGGTTTTACTGAGCAGACTGAAGCAGAAGAACAACTCGACCAGGTGCTCGACCACACACACGGCCGAGTACCTGATCGAGTGGTCGATCGAGTTGAAGACACAGAAGCTGTCAAGCCTGCTAAGTACATTCCTCCTGCTTACAAGCCACCTCTACCATTCTCAGGACGTTTCAAGGCACAAAAAATAAGGGAACTGAGGGAGATCACNATTACATACCCATGCAACATCAACCAGTATACCAGGCTGAGTTGTATCCTTCTCCATGATTCCAGACCTCACAAGCTCAAGAACCTGACTTAAGAGCTATGATGCAACAATTGTTGCTTGGGCAAGCCACTAAGCAGATTGAGGAAGCAAGGCAGTTTGCTGAGCTGCACCAAACGTTGAATTCTTATTCTACTGGACTGAATAACCAGTTGGAGAGACTGAGCTCTACAATCACGAACATGGAGAGTTGCATGGCTTCTACTTCCTCTCCTACACCAACCCAACTTCAAAACCCAAGGGAGTTTACTGCCAAAGCCATTCATCTCTTTGAAGAGGAAGTCACTGGGGACAGTGAAGTTCAAGTTGGGGAGGATTGGTCATTAATTGAAGCCCAGAGTGAAGGTTTTACTGAGCAGACTGAAGCAGAAGAACAACTCGACCAGGTGCTCGACCACACACACGGCCGAGTACCTGATCGAGTGGTCGATCGAGTTGAAGACACAGAAGCTGTCAAGCCTGCTAAGTACATTCCTCCTGCTTACAAGCCACCTCTACCATTCCCAGGACGTTTCAAGGCACAAAAGATAAGGGAACTGAGGGAGATCATTGAGCAAAAGGAAAAGATGGCTTTACAACAAGCGGAAGAGAAAGCTTTGAAGGAAGAAGCTGTGATTGAGAAGAAGGAAGTGATGGCCATACAAGAGGTCATCATTGCTTACCAAGAAGAAGAGAGAGGACCTGCCTTGGAACAGTATGCTCCATATCCTCTCTATCAAGATTTTTTGCTTGAGATGTCAAAGAAGAAGGCTCATGATCAAGACATGAGGGATTTGAAAAAGATTGGGAAAGCTGTTATCCCAACAAAGCTTAAGGATCCAGACTCATTCAACCTACCCTGCTCCATCAGCTACATGCATTTCAACAAGTGCCTTTGTGATTTAGGGGCTTCAGTGAGTTTGATGCCATACTCAGTGGCTGAGAAGTTAGGTTATGAAGATTTCAAGGCAAGCAACTTCTATATCACTCTAGCAGATGGGTCCAAGAGGGATGTGGTTGGAGTGATCGAGAGCTTCCCAGTCAAGATAGGAGAAGCAAGGATCCCAACTGATTTTGCAATCATGAGCATGGAACATGAGCCTGAAGACCCTCTTATCTTGGGAAGGCCATTCTTAGCCACAGCTGGGGCTGTAATTGATGTGAAGATGGGGACTATTAAGCTCCACCTGACTGAAGACTTCACTATGAAATTTTACATTAACAACCCTACTAATCTGCCTTCCATCAATGATCCACCTTACATTATCAAAAGAAACGAGGATCATGAGGTCTCAAGTAAAGAAACACCTTCAAGTGCTAAGCTATCCTTTCAAGAAGAATCAGTGGAGAGGCTTAAGAATTCTCTTCAAGAACTGACTAATTTGGTGAAGGAACTCCAAGTTAAGCTGAACAAGAGGTCTTTGAAGAAGGCAAGACTAAGACTCAAGCTTAAGAAGAAACAAAGTTCAAGTGTTAAGGAAGTAGTGATCAAGAAGGAACACCAAGGTTACCAAGTCGAACCAGGGGGGATTTCATCACCTCCTTGGTATCTAAACAAAGCCTAAGAAGGCAATCAAAAGTCAAGCTTAGTGACTCTAAACAAGCTCACTAGGGAGGAAGTCCCTAAGGTATCCATGTACATATTGTTTAAGGTTTTTGGTATTTTGATTTTAGTTTTGGTATTTTCATGATCAGGGAAGCAAGGGAGGCCAGATAGAAGAAGAAAAGGAGACTCGTGGTCCAGCTCGACCCCCCCACTCGAGCACGTACTCGACCGAGTCCCGGTTGATTCCCATCATCGAGCCGCCCCAATCTCCACCTCCAAGTCACCAGCACGACCCCAACTACTCCTATGACAGCATGCAAGAGGATTTGGACAACTACTTCCACAATCCCTAAGGTACCACTATCACCTTCACTTGTAAATATCATTGCATTTGAT
>NC_025702.1:5784938-5797385 GCF_000633955.1 Camelina sativa | reverse complement strand
TATAAGAACCTAATATTGACTTTCAATTATCAATGTGTGCATTGCTTTAAACTCATGGATACCATATACATATTTGGATCATCTTTCTCCTTTTTACCACTCTTGTTGATCCAAGTAGCTGATTAAACCATTAAAATCAGTTTCCCTACCCCTTAACCAACCCTTATTTCAAGCCATGTTTATTCTTGTGTGTGTGAGGCCTATTTTTAGGATTGAGCTTGGTAGAAAGTGTTAGGTTTGAACTGACAAGAGTAACGCCTTGTGTAGTTCTAGTTTGCATTTTTCAAACTAGATAGGACTAGGTGGTTCACTTGTTGGGTTTGGGACTTGGCTGTTATGAAAAGAAAAAAAAAAGGAAAAAGAGAAAGAAAAAGGGTAGAGTCTTTAAGAGGAGAATGTGTTTAAGCAAAGTCTAGTGAAAGGATGGGAAGTAAAAAATTGTTGAAGATAGTTCTAGATAAAGAAAAGAAAAGAAAGAAAAGAAAAGTCTAGCAAAATGCTTGTATGTCTTAAAAATAAGAAGAAAAGAGAACCATAGCAAATAAGTAAGAATACTCCATCCCACTAGAAAGATCAAATAAGAAACATCTCCTAAGACTTGAAAACCAAAAGAGAAAAAGGTGAAAGAGAAGAGAAGAAGTTAAAGGGTAGCACTAGGATCATTTGGGTTTAGATTGTAGGATGAATACTTTGAGTGCCTTTGGGTAGACAAGGTTTTGTTCTTGTATGTGTCTAAGTGTTCTTACCTTTAGCATTCTTCTAAAGCTCAATCCATTTTTTAAGAGAGAACCTTGATATTGATAAGCCCCACTCTAAAAAGAGACCACCATTGTCACAAAGCCTTTATCTCCAAGCCAAATGAGTTTAAGCATTGCATAGAATTGATTCATGTTCTTGATTAATGAATGTTAAGGGAAATGGTTGATTTGAATGCATGTGGACATCTAAGGCTCAAATCAGTAAAGGTTGTGATATGCTTGTCTAAAAGCTTTAAGTACAGCTCATTCAATTTGCATCATAATACTAGTAACTTGGACATTGATTCTAGATGGTCTATTTGCAAGCTTTAGGAGCTGAGATCCCACTTTCAAACCTCACCTACCTTCTTTTGTCTTGATTATTTGCTTGAGGGCAAGCAAAGACTAAGTTTGGGGGTGTTGATGTTCATATATTTTACCTTGTTTTCCCTTAGTTTATTCACAACTTTTGCATCTTTTGCTATCCATTTAGGCCATTATTGTGTAGCTTTAGGACTAATCATGCATTAGAGTATAGTTGCATTGCATTTGCATCTTTTCATGCATAAACAGGTGATTTTGGAGCTTAAGGAGCATGGAAGCAATGCTGAGGAGAAGTGAAGCAATCCTGAGGAGAAAACAAGAGAGTTAAGGCTGAAGAATCAAGGTCCAGAGTCCAACTCGACCGCACACTCGACCAGACACTCGACCGTGTGCTGAGAAGGACTCGACCGAGTGGAGAATGCACGAGAGAAGCCAGCTCGACCAGCCACTCGACCGAGCACTGGTCGAGTTGACCGAGCCGTTGACTGCTTTGACTTTTTGTATTTTTAGGGCTTCCACCTCATCTCCTATATAAAGCCCTTGTACCTGCAGCCACCAAAGAGTCCAGATTTTTAGAGAGTCTAAAACCTAGTTTTTACCTTTTTTAGATTTATTCCTTTTGCACTTTCTTTTATTTTTAGATTTTGTACTTGTTTAAGAAAGAAAGACTAGATTCTTGTATTTTGTTGGTTTCATAACTTTCAAGATATTAAGATTTCGAGTTTTATTTCTTCATCAATATTGTAGATCTCTGTTTCATCTTTCTAATGATGCAAGTTTCAATATTTTCTGGGTTTTTGACTTATTTCACCATGTGTTCTTGTGAGTAGTTTGCTTAGGACCTTGAGGATGGGTTAGGCTGGGTTGATCTTGTGGTTTATTTGATTTGGTCAAGCTTGATTGTTGTAGATCTCTTCTAGGCTAGATGTTCTTAATGCTGATCCTATATCTGAGAAGGTAGGGTTTGATTTCAAGCATCTTAGCATCACACCAATGTTTAAGGAGCATAGATAAGGCTAGATCTAGAGCTTACCATTAGGCTTGCTAAGAGATTAGAAGTCTTGTTTGGTTTGAGATGTATTGCTTAATGCCTGCTTGTGTAGATTCTTTACTTTGTGAGAACAAGTCTAGAAATGCATAGGTTTGATTGTTTCTTGCCATGAGAGTGGATTAAACATGTCTTAGAATAGTATGTCTAGAGATTAGCTCAAAGTTTGCTTGAGATTTGTTGACCAAGTTAGATAACCACAATGATTAGTTCAGCCCATGAATCCCTCCTCAAGGCCTTCTTTGTTTATTAATATCTTAGTCTAAATATCATTGCTTGCTTGTTGTTTGATTCGTTTTTGCATTGCTCTGTTTTTATTGTGTTGCTCTGTTTTCACGTTTAGTCTAGCTCGACCCTGTACTCGACCTACACTCGGTCGAGTGCTGCTCGAGTTCGTCCCCAGAATTTGTGTTCATGCTTTGTAGTTGTCCTGTCTTATCTCTTGTTTCATTCCTGTTTCATTTCCATTGCATTCACTTAGTTTTCTGTTCATTACTTGTCTTGCATTAGTTCATTAGCATAGTTTCTATTTCTGTTCTTGCTATTATAATCATTCTGTTTCATTTGCATTTAGTTCTTAGTTCTTGTAGTTTGCTTTCTGCACTTTGCATTTTCATTATAGGATTGTTAGTGACAAACATCCTTTATATCTGGCTTGACTTAGATTCATATACACATCTTAATTGTTCACAAACACTCATATAGGATTGACACCTCTTATACTGCAACTGCATAAGGGGAATTGAAACACCCTGACATCCATTCATTCATAAATCATCATTCCATTCATCATTCACCACACCACAGAAAAATTCAAGATTCATCCACAAAAAGCTCGCCCGCGCGTCCACAATCAGCTCGCCCGCGCGTCCACAATCAGCTCGCTTGAGCGGCCACCATTAGTTTGCCCGCGCATCCATCACCACCACTTCCGTGCATCCGTCATCAGTGCGCCCAAGCGTCCATCATCACTGCGCCCGTGCATCAGTTATAACACGCTAGTGCAACGCGCACCGCGCCAGCCAGGTACCACGAACCAAGACGCCGGGACAATTCTCAAGCGACCACCACAGCAAGACCCCACGTCACCCGCTACCTCTGCACCACATCCAAAACCGGGAACCGCTATAGTACAGACCACGCCAGTTCGTACACCTCAAGATCCTTTCGGATCACCTGTGTGCCATGCCTTCACCACAAGACTTCTTGTGGCGCCATCTAAACTAGCGTGCCCTCCTCTACGTCCCGAGCAAGTTTCCCCGACCATGGAGAACCCACCGGTATATCCTCGCAACCCACAGCGACGAGTACACCAAGTCCCAAGCTCGCCTAGTACTCTCCACGATAAGCATGTCTACGCGAGCACTCGTCACTCACAGCGAACAATCACCGATATTGTCCACGCCCGTATGAGAGCAATCACAAGTGACCGCAAGCTCGCTGACATCAATGTGTATCACGTAGCAGCGACCTCGCCAACGAAACTCGTAATGGTTATCTCGTCAACGTATCTCATAACGACGACCTCGTCTACTATCGAGAACACCACCGTACGACATCACTCCATGCTATCATGCCTCAGAACAAATCCATACATCGGAACTTGTTTCTACCACGCCATGACACATCAACCATCTAACCATTATACGCGTACAATCTCGCAAGCAATCAGCCATCTCACAAAGTATCGTATGATCTCGGAAGCCATCAGCCTTCTCCTAAAGTATCGAGCCATCTCGCCATGTATCGAGCCACATCGCCAAGCATAAGCGCACCTCCGTACTCACCATATCACAAAGATGTGCGCTATCTCGCCAAGCATCAGCGCGCCCCCGTACGACATCCACTCTCGAGCTCGCCACTCACGATCTTGCACCCTCGATCTCGCACTCTCGACCTCGCACTCTCGGTCTCGCAAATCTCGCTCGAACTCGCCACTCTTAATCTCGCGCTCTAGAGCCCACAACAAGGAGGATGAAAATTCTTAAGTACGACAATGTATGTTGCCCGTCGTCGTTCCATGACTCCATGCCATCATCTGCGCGATTCTCCTACCACCCTCGGCGGCATCTCGAGAACTGTGAGTCACGACTAGCAACCCCGACGCGCGACGGCGAATACGAGCATCCCATGACGACCTCACGGCCTCGCCAAACCTTGAATACGCTGGTTGGATAGGCATCAAAGTCGACGCATCGACACGTAAGCGATCTCGCCATCAACCGTCTCGCCAACGCTTCACCAGCACGCTAATAGCCACTACATGCTCCCACTCCAATATTCGCGAGACCTCACCATGCCAATACGTGCCATCGTCCTCCCGCTGGTGTCCCCAAGTATTGCTCCACGCGCGTCCCGCAATGACGAGCACGCTACAATCTCGAGCAAGCCATGATCCCGACCTTGCCAACTCTTGAGCATGCCAAGTCTCGAACACTACAATCGGACGCGCTTTGGAGTTGACGCATCGTTACACGAGCCATGAATCCTCCGAGTTTTCAGGCAATACTGCCTTGCTAACGATTAGCTTACACATCGTCGCCCTGGCCAGGTGTATGATTATAAACGCGTTCTGCATGAATGTAGTGGTGAAATAATCCACAAACTTTACTTTTGTAAGGATTGAAAGCCGAGTCCATACTCGCAAGCGATCCACATGGGTGCAGTGGTGAAATAATTCACGTCTTTACTTCGGTAGGACATTTTATGCTGAGCCCAGACTCGCAATGAGCTAGCAGGAAGCGAAGTGAGTAAGCCGAGACCCCGACTCGCACACACGCAATTCCTGCAGCACCCACGAATTTGGGGAGCAACATATCCAGGGTAAGTCAGGAGACGTCCTGCACTGCAAAATATGCCCTGTAAACAAGAAAACCGTCGCATCCCTATTTTGAGGGTAATTTTGCAATAATCTAACTTTGCGCGACAAAAATCAGCAATAATCAACCTTTGCGAAGATACTCAATAAAATACGAATGAACAAAAAGAAAAGCAGTAAACGACAAGACGAAGACGCATCACTCTTGAGCAGTCTTGTCGGCGCCTCCGGTAGCAAACTCCGGGAATGGCTTGAGATCATTGCCACGAAGCTGCAGCACCACAGTCCCGCATCAACTCTATGGTAAAAGTAATAAGTATGGAAAAACGAGACATAGATGCAACCAAGAAAAACACACATGAACGTCCCGGAATTGTCTTGGCCCCAAGAAGAGTGACGGTCAAAGTCTCTCATATGCTAGCCCAACAAGTGCCTGACTCAGCACGCGAAGAATCAAGGTATACGATCTTCTCCCACGATTGAACACACGCAATGAAGAATGGAAATAACAACTCGCGCACGAAGGCGTTGCAGTGCCCGTACTCACCTCGATGAAGCGTGAATCGGCATATCCAGAATAGAAACCAGTCTTGACGTCACACGATTTCAAATCTAGGCAGAGACATGAAGATCATCTTCACATTATGGCTTCGCGTCTAGGCGAAACTACGGAGATCATCTTCACACCATGAGTTCCTCATATGCTCCTAGCCACGTCAAGCTAAGTCATCTCCCCGTTTCGTACACACAACTCGACGCCACGATAAAGTACTCACAACAACCACTCAAATTGTGGAATTCCATGACTAGTGCGTAACCTTCAGGCTCTTACACGCCACCGTGTCGAACGTGCTTTTACGATCTCCTCGCCATGACTAGCGCGCCAACAAAATTTGGGCTGAACACGCCCAAGCGTCAATACACACATGCATCGTCACTCGAAGAACTACGCGCCTCTCAAACCATCGCCCCAAGGCCAGCACGCCATCGAACGAGCCGACGCGCCGATAGGTACCAAGCCACTCCACACCTCGTGTCAAGCAGCTATGTGGCCCCTATCAAGGAGTTCTGCGCCTCATATCAAGCAGCTTTGCGCCTCGTATTAAGTTGTCTCATGCCGCGTATCAAGTCGCTTCACGCCGCGTATCAAGTCGCTACATGCCCCGTATCAACCTCCATACCTCGTTCCAAGCCGCTCCATCGCGCCAAAGCCTTGAATATTTCACAACTCTCCAAATCAACAAGCCATCGCACAACGACCATCATCACGACGAGACGTCTGTACCTTCAACCATCTTCACACGTGACCGTGGATCCACGTGTACGCATAGAACCCTCAAAACTCTCGTTCAAAATCCACCACACCTAGAAAAACGTGCGCAACGACTATTCATCTAGGAACCTTCCGAGAGGTCTTCAAGTTCTTAAAAATCTTCTGTTCCTTCTGCAAGACGGAGCTAGAGACATAGAATTATACCCAACGAGCTCAAGCAAGCCATCGCTCATCAGAAGATTCTCAAGAAGTTTAGGGCCTAAAGTCATGAATTTGGCACATTTGGCCGTAGGGGCAAAATCGTCATTTATGGAAGAGACAGTGGGGACCCTAGGTCGATGGCTCACTATAAATACCAGAGGTCATTGTCAGAACTCTGGATCCGAAATCTTGGCAATTAGAGAGAAAAGAGCATTTATATTCGTATTAATTGTGCTTAGAACTTTGATTGCATTTTCTGTAAACCCTTCTCTTGAATTCTACGTTTATAAAATAATCAGTTCTGATTTATCTCCAACAAGATCCATATTATTTATATTGTGGATTTCATACATCAACATTTCCGATGTTTTTTTTGGTCTTTTTGTTAGATATTTTTTAATGTGTAAAGTTTTGTTTTAGCCAAAGAAACGAAAAAAATAGGTAGATTCTTTCAAAAAGAATTATCGTGTAACAGTGAGTTCCTAGCTTTCTCGATGTAAATATTTGATTATTTTATTCTTTCCAAATGGAATAGTTATAGTAATGGTAAAACAATGTTTCATATTTATCAACAATCCTACAATATTAATTAGAAAATATAAAACTAACCTTAAAATGTGTAAAAAATTACATTCAATTGTCGTTAGAAAATTTTCATTAAGCTTAATTAATTAATTAAATAAAGATAATTAATTAAAAAATAAAAACTGCTGACTGATCAAATATAAAAAAAAATCTAGATAAATAAAATAAAATATATTTTCTCTCTCTAATAAATTATGGACGGAAATTACCAAATATATTTTTAAAAAATATAAACCAATCAGACTTTCAAAAACTAAGATTTTATATCTAAAAACAAAATATAATTATTTTTAATAACTAAATTTTGAAGATTTTGTTAAGATTTCAAATTATGATTCTCCTATCATCTTTATTTTCTTTTATTTACAAAATTTTTGGAATTTTCATATAATATTTATGATTAATAAAATGCAGAATTTTTTCTAAATATGTTGTGATTTAATTTTTTTAAAACGAAGATATATTACTCAATCTATAAAATATGTGTGTTTTAATTTCCACATTGGCCGGTTGGTAAAACTAAATTTATATAGATGATAAATTGATAATTTTTTATTTGTTCACAATTATAATATTAAAATTACTACTTCATATTTCACAAAATAATAATGCAAATACAACAAACAAACAATTTAAAACTGTAATATTCATCAAAAATAAAATACTATAATATTCTAAAACAATTAGTATTCAAAAAGACTAATAGATCTACAGAAAAATTAAAAATAAATATTATCTCAAACAAAATAACTTTTAAAAAAATATAACAATAATTTTTATTATTATATTAGAATTTTTTTTTTAATGTTGACTTGTGCTTTAAGCACTGGATATCTCCTATTTCAGTTTTAAAGGAAACAGATGCATTTCCTAGTTGTGTATAAGAATTTGATACTAACTAGATTTTAACCCGCCGTACACCGTGGGACAATTTTTTAAAAAATAATAACATTTTATTTCTTTTTTATATATATTTAGTTTGTTTTTTTAATTAAATAATAATTTTGTTTGGATTGTCAATTATTAGAACAACAATAGGGGAAATAAATACATAAATATGTAATTTATAAGCTCTTGTCAGATTAAGTCATAATTTTATCAATGATTTAATTGTTTTACAAAGTTAAATTACCCTGATTTAATATGTCTAATATTTTTATATTAGTGGTATTGACCAAATAATTAAATGAAGATTTAACTCGTGTTTCAAAACCGAATTAATAATATTTTATATTTATACTAATGTTAATTCAAATCGTCATGTTAATAACATGTCCCGCTATATAACAACAAACCGTCATATTAGTGGTTTAACCCGTGTTTCAAAACCGTCATATTAGTGGTTTTGGTTGTGTGTTGTGTTTCGTTTGTGAAGTTGATATTTATACATGGAAAATGCTTGATGAGCAAGGAGTTTACGATCCGTAGCAATAAAAGAGAGATTTTAGTGTTTTCCTATTTGAGTTGATAACATTATCGCAGAATAATATTCAGTTTCTTAACACGGTATATACTATATTAAATGTTTTTCTTGATGCTAAAGTTAAATATACCCGATTATTGAGTTTCTAAAAGTTGGGTTCTCGTTTTTATGAACTTTATTAACGTTATAATAATTATTGCGATTGTAATCATTTGTTACTCAAACTCGGCTGTGTCATTTAAATTTAAGAGATCATACAGTCTCTAAAGATCTATTAAATAGGTTTGGAGATTTTTATGGGATTAAAAATTTAATGCGTAGAGTTGTGTTTGGAAACATCAGAAAGTATAGATGGTGTCAAGCTTATTATGGCAATAAGTATAAATAAATTTGTTCGATTAATATAATTCCATTAAATGAGTTTCCAGGAATTGTTATTTTAGGAAAATAGTTAGGGGTTAATGTTGTAAATTAAATAACCAAAATTTCAAGGGCATAACACAAAATGTACTTCAAAAATAATAATATAGATGTTAGAAATAAAAAATTTCGCGATTTTATAATTTAGTTATTGCTATTTTGATAAAATTGTAAGGATTAACTAAGCAAATATGGATAATTTTAAGAGTAAAGCCCAAAATATAATTCAAAAATGTATATATAGATTCGGTTGTGTCATTTAAATTGAAGATATCCTATAGTCTCTACAGTTCTATTAAAATAGATTTTGAAATTTTTATGAGATTAAAAATTGAATGCATAGAGTTGTTTTTGGAACAATGGACATGTATAGATTTTGTCAAGCTTTGTATGGCAATAAATGTATCAAATAATGTCAATTTTATTAGTTCCATTAAAAAAGTTTTCAGGAATTGTTATTTTAAGAAAATAGTTAGAGGTTAATATTGTAAATTAAATAACCAAAACTTCAAACTCATAACATAAAATGTACTTCAAAAATAATAATATAGATTAGTTCAAAATGTTTTTAAAACCGATATAGGTGTGCGCTTGTACAAATAATAGGCGGCTATAAATTTGTAAGGATTATCAATTTAAACATTAAAAACTAATCCATTCTGTTATCAAGCGGACTTAAACGATTTTTTTTTTTATACTCTATCGGTTGATCTGGTCAACTCTAGTCAAAACTAAAAACACACCGAAGTGTTTACGGAGTAAACTTCTCTACAATCTTAANAAAAAAAAAAAAAAAAAAAAAAAAAAAAAAAAAAAAAAAAAAAAAAAAAAATCAACAACAATGTTTAGTCTACACGTCCCTCTTCTATTAGTGCTAGTAGCACTGTGCTACATATATATAATACTGCGTTGAAGTACTTTGTTAAGCCTCTCACGTTAACTAAAAGTAACTTTTTATAAAGATGAATACAAGTAAACTGTTTCTTTCGTATTCTTTGACTTGTTGTGAATGTCAAAAAAAAAAAAAATCAAACCAAAAAAATCAAAGGTGACACAAGTTGTGTCACACAACTAGTCGTGTTGTGAATGTCAACCATTCCTTTGATGTTTTTATTTTTAAGTTTTACTTTTCTGAGACTTTTTTCTTCTCACCAGTTGCTTCTCAATATTTCGGTGATTTTTTTTCAACTTCTTATGAAAGTCATAGAGTTCAACAAACAAATCTTTGTGGCCAAGCTGGTAGTTAGATAAACTCGTTATAATATGAATACACGTCAATTGTTTTGTTCATCTCTGAATTATATATAAACAGTAAAAGATTGAAAACAGGAAAGACTTCAATAAAATATGTCAAAACGCGATACACAAAATGACATAGTCAAACATTCTTGGTCAATAAATAAATGTCCTTCGCATAAACGCGCACATAACAATCGCATTTTATATATATACAAAAGATCACGAATCCAAACTACTTATTCTCAAAGAAAAAGATAACAAATATAATAGAGAGAGCCAAAGAAAGAATCTAGGGGAAAGAACTAAACAAAATTATACAAAAAATGGAGAAGAAGAATGTGTTTGTGCTATGTATGATTTTGGCATTAGTGGGATCGTCGTTGATGTTTGAAGGAGTTGATTGCTGCAGAGCTTTACCATCGAAGTCGTTGAGAAATATTAAAGGACATGAGCAATCCCCGGTGACCATGGAAGTGAATAACAACTGGGCAAGTCAACGTCCCTTGGTGAAGAGCTTTGTTTACCGGTTAGCGTCTGGGCCAAGCAGAAGAGGACCTGGTCACTGATAAACAACTACCGCTTTTGATCGATGGTGTTTTTGTTGTTGTAAGCTTGAAGTAGCTTGGAGACCAAGCAGAATATATTTAGGAGGATCTAAATATATATATCAAATTGTTAGTTTTACTTTCTTTAGGAGATATCTAAAATTAGTTTTCCAAAAGTGTTTTGGAAATAAAGTCTATATATAAGGAGGTCCTAATATGTAGCACAACTTATGAGATTAGAGAGATTAAGGTGTTTTAGTTTTGAAAAGTTTCTAAAGCAATAAACAAGAGTTATTTGTTTAAACTTTGTGTTTGATTCAATATTTGGTATCAAAGCTTTATTGAATCTTTGAAAAAAAACACAATTCGTTTGTCTTTGAACTAAGGCATCTTTTATCAAGAGAGATGGGAGATATCGTTGCCGTGACATCCGCACCTAAGGAGACCAGCACGTCAACCCTTCAATGTCCGATGCTTACCACCACTAATTATACGGTGTGGGCGATGAAGATGACCGTGATGTTAAGGGTGGACAAAGTATGGGAAACGGTTGAAACAGAGGAAGCTGATGTAGACAAGGTGGATCTTGCTAAGGCTCTTTTGTTCCAGTCTATTCCGGAGACACTAACCCTACAAGTCGGTACTCTAGCTACACCTAAAGAAGTCTAGGACGCAATCAAATCACGTTACGTTGGAGCTGAGAGGGTGAAAGAGGCGAGGCTACAAACTCTGATGTCGGAGTTTGAGAGGATGAGGATGAAAACTACTGATACAATCGACGATTTTGTGGGAAAATTGTCTGAACTTGTGTCAAAGTCAGGAGCCTTAGGCGTAAGTATAGAAGAACCTAAGTTGGTTAAAAAGTTTCTGAATAGCTTGCCAAGGAAGAAGTATATCCACATCATTGCAGCTTTGGAATAAGTCCTTGACCTTAACAAGACAAGCTTTGTGGATATAGTTGGTCGGCTTAAGACTTATGAAGAAAGAATTCGAGATGAGGAAGATCAAGAGGATGATCAAACCAAGCTTATGTATGCGAGTAATTACCAGGAGGGTTATGATCAAGGACGAAGCAGAGGTGCAAGAGGAGGACGTTTTACAGGTCGAAGTAGAGGACGAGGTCGTGGCAACTATCAGAACAGAGGCAAGTCCTTGATTGTCTGTTATCGATGCGACAAACATGGTCATTATGCCTTTAACTGCCCGTATAGGTTGCTTAAGCTTCAGGAGATTCAAGACACAACTGATTCAGAAAACCAAGACACTAAGGATTTGCTGATGCATGAGGTGGTTTTCCTCAATGAAAAGAAGGTTCATCCAAAGAAGTTTGAAACAAAAGTCGCTGGAGATGATGTGTGGTACCTCGACAACGGAGCCAGTAACCATATGACTAGGAACCAGAGCTACTTTACCAAACTCGATGAGACTGTTACAGATAAGGTCAGGTTTGGTGATGATTTGCGAGTCGACATTAAAGGGAGAGGATCAATTCTCTTTGTCACCAAGTCGGGTGACCAGAAGATTTTGGCTCAAGTTTATTGGATACCAGACCTCAAGAGCAATATTCTCAGTCTTGGACAAGCAACATAAACGGGGTGTGAAGTTAGAATGAAGGAAAATTATTTGACGCTACATGATCGTGATGGAAAACTTCTGGTAAAATCAATTAGATCGTAAAACAGGTTGTTCAAGGTTCGTATGGAAGCTGAGAGCAACTTACTGCAAGTTAGTGAAGAGGATCCTCCCACAAGGTGGCACGAGAGACTTGGTCATATCAATGTTAAGACAATGGAATCAATGGTTAGAAAGGAGCTCATCATCGGAATTCCAGATA
>NC_025702.1:5763399-5784076 GCF_000633955.1 Camelina sativa | reverse complement strand
AAAACAGGTTGTTCAAGGTTCGTATGGAAGCTGAGAGCAACTTACTGCAAGTTAGTGAAGAGGATCCTCCCACAAGGTGGCACGAGAGACTTGGTCATATCAATGTTAAGACAATGGAATCAATGGTTAGAAAGGAGCTCATCATCGGAATTCCAGATACGAATTTTGCTAAGAAGACTTGCTCATCATGCTTGCTTGGGAAGCAGACTAGGAAGACGTTTCCACAGGCAACACAGTTCCGAGCTGAACGACCACTTGACCTGATCCATGGAGATCTATGTGGTCCTATCTCGCCTGCAACAACAGCACAAAATAAGTATATTTTTGTGCTCATCGATGATCTCTTTCGTTATATGTGGTCTCTACTTTTAAAGGACAAGAGTGACGCCTTTGATGCTTTCCAAAGGTTCAAAGCTCTCGCTGAGCAAGAAAGTGGAACAACGATCAAGGTGTTCAGGACTGATAGGGGAGGTGGATTTGTGTCTTTCGAATTTATGAACTATTGTGCAGAACATGGAATTCAACGACATTTGACTGCTCCTTATTCACCAAAACAGAATGGGGTGGTGGAAAGAAGAAATAGAACCCTACTCGAGATGACAAGAAGCATTCTAAAACACATGGAGGTTCCAAATTACTTGTGGGGAGAGGCAGTGAAGCATTCTACCTATCTAATTAACAGAGTAGCTACGAGATCCTTGTATGACAAAACACCGTACGAGATGTTTAAGGGAAGAAAGCCAAACCTAGAGCACTTGCGTGTGTTCGGATGTATTGGCTATGCACGAGTGGATTCACAACATCTAAGGAAGTTAGATGATAGATCACGTGCATTGGTGCACCTTGGAACTGAACCAGGAAGCAAAACGTATCGTTTGTTCAATCCTTCAACGCGTAAGATTGCAGTAAGTTGAGATGTAACCTTTGATGAAGCTAAGAAGCGGAACTGGAGTGATACACATGAGACAATAGAAGTCTTTGGGTCCTTCACTGTAACGTTTGGAGATTTTGGTAACAATGGTTTAAGAGAAATTGAAGCAGATTGCGTACCAGCTAATAACTCTTGAGGATAGAGTCGAAGTAATAGTGGAGACTTCAGAACAAGAACCGGAAGCAGCTCCACCTATCTTAAGAAGATCAACTCGACCTAGTGTAAGACCGAGCTATTTGAATGATTATGTACTGTTTGCAGAAGAAGAAGCAGTACGACTCTTGTTAACCTTAGATGATGAACCAAGAAGCTATGAAGAAGCAAAAGAGCTAGATGTATGGAGAGAGGCTTGCAATGAGGAGTTGAGTTCAATTGAGAAAAACAAAACTTGGAACCTAGTAGAGTTACCAGCTGGTGTGAAACCAATTGGTTTAAAATGGGTGTTCAAAATTAAACGGAATTCAGATGGGAGCATCAACAAGTACAAGGCAAGATTAGTCGCCAAAGGATACGTACAGAAACATGGAATCGACTTCGATGAGGTTTTCGCTCTAGTAGCACGACTTGAGACAATTCGCTTCATCATCGCATTTGCTGCATCTAGAGGATGGGAAGTGCACCATCTAGATGTAAAGACTGCTTTTCTACATGGAGAACTTAGAGAGGAAGTTTTTGTTACCCAACCTGAAGTCTTTAAAAGGAAAGGAAGTGAAGGATTAGTGTTCAAGTTGAATAAAGCTCTTTATGGTCTGCGACAGGTTCCTCGAGCTTGGAATCATAAGCTCAATCAGATTCTTGTGGAATTGGAGTTTGTTCGTTGTGCTAAGGAGCCTGCTTTGTATCGAAAACAAGTAAAGGAGAATTTGTTGATTGTTGCGGTTTACGTTGATGATCTTCTTGTTACTGGAAGCAGCTTGAGCTTAATTCGTGAGTTTAAACATGGAATGTCATCTAGATTTGAGATGAGTGACCTTGGAAAGCTGACATATTACCTTGGCATTGAGGTTTTGCAAGAAAGTAGTGGAATTACATTGAAACAAGGGAGATATGCGGCTAGGATTCTTGAAGAAGCTGGTATGACAGAGTGTAATTCCGTACAAGTTCCAATGGATTCGGGTACGAAACTCTCTAAGTTGATGGCGGAACAATCTATTGATGAACAAGAGTTTAGAAGAAGCATCGGCTGTCTTAGATATCTAATTCATACCCGGCCTGATCTGTCGTTTGCTGTTGGAATCTTAAGTCGCTATATGCATTCTCCAAAGAAGAGTCATGGGGCTGCTTTAAAACATGTTTTGAGGTACTTACAAGGAACTACAGAGTATGGTCTCACATTTAATCGAGGAGATAACTCGTGCTTAGTCGGATATAGCGACAGTAGCTACAATGTCGATGAAGATGATGGCAAGAGTACTAGCGGACATATCTTTTATTTGAATGGCTGTCCTATTACTTGGTGTTCTCAGAAGCAGGAGACAGTGGCTTTGTCTTCTTGTGAAGCTGAATTCATGGCGGCTACTGAAGCAGCAAAGCAGGCTATTTGGTTGCAGGATTTACTCGCGGAAGTAACTGGTGAAGATCTTAAGAAGGTGACAGTTCGTATAGACAACAGGTCAGCTATTGCGATCACCAAGAATCCTGTTTTTCATGGTCGTAGTAAGCATATTCATAGGAAGTATCACTTCATTCGTGAATGTGTTGAGAATGAGAAGGTAGAGGTTGAACATGTTCCTGGTGTTGAGCAAAAGGCTGATATCTTGACAAAACCGCTTAGTAGAATCAAGATCAGCGAAATGAGAGGCTTCATTGGAGTTCAAGATGTGAGTGAGCATGGTGTCAAGCTTAAGGGGGAAAATGTTGTTGTTAGTTTGAAGTAGCTTGGAGACCAAGCAGGATATATTTAGGAGGATCTAAATATATATATCAAATTGTTAGTTTTACTTTCTTTAGGAGATATCTAAAGTTAGTTTTCCAAAAATGTTTTGGAAATAAAGTCTATATATAAGGAGGTGCTAATATGTAGCACAACTTATGAGATTAGAGAGATTAAGGTGTTTTAGTTTTAAGAAGTTTCTAAAGCAATAAACAAGAGTTATTTGTTTAAACTTTGTGTTTGATTCAATAGTTTTTTTGCGTTGTCTTAATTAGTTTTTTGTGTGTGTGTGTATAAAGGGAAAGCTTTTGTTTCAGCCACAAAAAAATGAGAAGAATATAATTATTCTTTCAAGTAGATTGTAACCCACGCATAACACAAAGTTCCTAGCTCCACCCAGTGTATGTAAATGTTTGGATTTTTTGCCTTGTATGTGCGAGTATCGGCTCACTAACTATAATCTTATTGCATGATCTGGAGAGGGCATTCAAAATTTCTTGT
This sequence comes from Camelina sativa, assembly GCF_000633955.1. Lineage (NCBI taxonomy): Eukaryota > Viridiplantae > Streptophyta > Magnoliopsida > Brassicales > Brassicaceae > Camelina > Camelina sativa. The sequence continues at coordinate 5,780,771 of NC_025702.1, read as the reverse complement.
AGACCTTCTAAATTGGTTCTGTACATTAAAGACAAATGAGCTACCAACTGTTCTTGCAAGCCCACTGGGAGATTGTTCCTCTGAGCAAACGATATATGAGACAACATAAACAGAACTTACGAAGTTTCTGGTTCAACTGGTCATATGAACCACCAAGTTGGTCATATTACCAATTATGTATATAATTCTGCTAGCAATTATTGGCTTATATGCGTAATGTACAGCTATAGAAATAGTATATAATTTTATAATTTCTAATTTTACTGAAAAGATACATCTTAGAATTATCTTCTTACACTTTTTTAAAATTTAAAACATTATTTTTGTTTAAAAACATACTAGAATTGTCTTTTATAAATTTTAATTTTGTTAAAACAAATTTGTTATTATCTCATATCAATATAATTAATACATGTCACGATCACGTGAGTTACTAATTTTGCAAAACCAAACTTTATATAGTAAAATATAATATCAAATATTAGTTTAAAATTGTTGAATAATAGAAAACGAAATTTAATGTTTGTTCTTATTTAATTTCTCATTAATTTTTGTTGGAGAAACATTTTACTCTATCATTCTTTATTTTATGAAGTTGATAGAATAGTATAACCTCCACATTAACGGGATGTATTTAACTTGACATTTTTAGTGATTTGTGTAAAATTTACAAATCATATGTTATTCAATCATGAATTTTAAAAAGTATAATGAAATCCACTGTTATTGAAGTAATGATTTATTCAAAAAAGTTTATAGATTTAGATTTTATATATTGATTTTTAGTGATTCTGAAAGATTTGAGAAAAATTTTAAAGTTAAAAATACATAAATCCAAATCTAATGATTTTAGGTGAGATTTGAAAGAATTTTACTTTCATATCAACTTCCTTAAAATCTTCAAAATTATTTAAAATCTCTTGAAAACTCAAATTATTTGGAATATTAGATTGAATACACCCCGTAAGAAACTTTTGCTCTGAAATGATACGAAATGTTTTTGAAGAATCAAGAAAAAAAACATTCTTGCACATTTGTTATTTTAAACATGATATTACCAATCAAAGGCTAGCTGTGTTTTCAAAACAAAAGCAAAGTTGAAACATATTTAATTAAGAGCGTGCAGTGGTGAACACGTCCATCAGTCGTCACTCGTCAGCAGCTAAAATTTCACCGTTTTGATATTGTTCCCTTTTTGGCGAACCTAACGAACGTGAATCGGTTCTATATATTATGACTTCACACCGTGTTAATCCAAACCGACTACGAAGAAAATATAAAAGTAAAAAATTGACAGGTCACACTCAATATGAAAACCCATTTGGTCTCCTACTAACCAATAATATTTCGTCTTTTACAACGAAAAAATTGACAGGTCACACTCAATATGAAAACCCATTTGGTCTCCTACTAACCAATAATATTTCGTCTTTTACAACGTGTTTGCTAACTATTCTTTTCATGTGTTACTTATTATTTCTTAGGAAACAAATGTCTTTTTTCAACATTTTATGAAAGTCATATATAGAGACAGAGTTCAACAACATCTCTTGTGGAGAAGCAGGTGGTTGGAGAAACTCATTAGATATTCACTTGTAATATGAATACATATTCATATTAATTTGTTTTGTCTGGCTTATATAAATAGTAAACGATCAAAAACCTGAAGAGTAGGAGACCAAATGTAAAAACGCGATAATTAATGAAATAGTCGTTGATACTTGGTCAAGAATTGATGCTCCTTATTTAAAGTTTATGCACGCACACACAATCTCATATTTACACAAAAAAAATCACGAAGCATTCTTTGTGATCCAAAGAGAAAGAAAACCAAAAAAGAAAAAAAGTTTCAAAAATGGAGAAAAAGAATATGTTCATGCTGTGGTGTATGATCTTCTTATTGGTGGGTTCGTCGTTAATGTTTGAGAGAGTGGATTGCAGAGCCGTACGATCGGAGTCGTTTAGAGATATCAACGGCCATGATCAATCGACGGTGACCATCATGAAGGTGAAGAACAGCTCGTACAGTCGACGTCCTTTAATGAGGATCTTAGCGTCTGGACCGAGCGGGAGAGGAACTGGTCACTAATCCACAACTACCACATCTTACGACGTGTGTGTGTGTGTTTTTGTTTGTTGGATTATCTCAGTTTTTTTATTTTTCGGCCAAAAAAAGATAAAAGAAGAGTGGTTTTTTCCAAGGAGTTCCTACTTCCTAGCTTATATATTCATTGACTATTTATGTCAAAAAATAAAGATATATCCATGGAGTGTAAAAGCAAACCATATAATGTTTGATACAATTGGTCGTGTTGTGAATGTCAAGTTACTATCCCTTTGTTGCTAGTTAATAGTAATTTATTTCGTTTTTTTTTTAAATTGCTTTTTTTGTGAGACTTCGTTTCTTTTCATTTTCATTTTCATTTTCATTTTACCAATAAAATTTGAGAAATACTATTGAAAAAAGTACCAAATCTCATCACTATCATACAGTCACAGCATCACAATTGTTGATATCACGAGTCACGACCACTTGAATTTGATATAGTATTAACTTAGCTCTCTCTAGTGCGAGTCGTCTCCAGATTGTTTTCTTTTTATATCGGACTCTGAAGCATATAATAAACGAGGACTATCATATACATATAGTTTTTGACCTAAAAAAAAAAAAATCATATACATATAGCAAACTATCATATAATCGAAGAAAAACAGAAGATTACCAGGTATTACTACTACTAGTAGGGTTAAGTGTAATCATGTACCCTCCCCCAATTATGTATTTCTGAAGCATTTTATTGTGACTAGATTGTTTTTGCACTAAACTAATAAAAACACATGTTTAAATCGAACCTTCAAATTCAAAAACTAATATGGTTTCAAATTCCAAGTCTCCAAAACCAATAAAGAGTAAACGACAATGAGAGTCAGACAAATCAAAAAGGCTGATTTCTCTAATTCCAAGAACATAATAACTATTGAACTGCCCCCAATGCACACATAAACAACAACCGAATTCAAACTATCAAACTTCAAAACTATAAGATGATTTGATGATTTTGATGTCATAAAGGGCTTAGATGAACGAGTTCAAGCAAGCCACATATATAAATCTAATTAACGACGAATGCATGAACTAGTTAATAAACGATAAAGCAACCATAAACCATTCACTTAACTCGTTAATTACCATGATTAAGAAACCAAAAGCATCCAAATTGCGAAATCAACAAGTCATCACTACAAGAACTCTTGAGGTAATCTCATACGAACTCTAAGCAACAGAATAAAAAAGATAGTTAGAGAACACCAAACTCAAGCCTTGTCTTCATCAAGCTTCACCGAACCCAACTCTGCGGCTAATTCAGTTTCTTCTTCTTCTTCATCACCACCACCGGCCTTTGGTGCAGGGGTCTTCTTAGCTTTCATCGATTCAAGCATACGTTTACTAATCTCTTTAGAATAAACCTTAAGGATCTCGATCCCATCGTCATCACCTACCACGGCGGCGGAAGCGACGGCGTGAGCCTCGTCCTCGATTGATTTCGCCACGGAGGAGGCTTCTTCGGAGTCGAGAGTTCCGTATCTCTTGGATAGGATTGATTCGGTTGAGAGTGTTTCGGTCAGGCGTTTGACGACGGCGTCGCGAGTTTTCTGAGTCGGCGGCCAGATTCGGAGCGAGATGGTTCCCGGATTCGGATTCGGATTCTTCTCCGTCTCGTTGTTTGATTCTTTCTTCTCCGTTGTTGGTAATGTGGTGGAGTTTTCGGATTCTGGGATCTGCGGCGGGGATGTGGTGGTGGTGTCGGCTTCGGCCGCCATTTTTGAATTTGAAAAGCTTTTTTAGGGGTTTTTTGAATTTTTTCTGGGTGTGATTTGTTTGTTCTTGTGTGGCCTTGTGAGTTGATAGATGATTACTTTACTAATAAAGAGGGGTCTGGTACGATGTCGTTTAATGGATTGGGTGGTGCGTTGCGTTTCATTGATTTGTTTTTTTTTTTTTTTTTTTGGCTCAACATCAACTTATATTCACCAATGTCAAATTACACTTGGTTTATCCACCATTACATCATATGTTATCCAGGATGGCGCTAATGAGTATAACTTAGGATCATAATTCTGTAGAGAAAGAGATTCCCTTGCTACTCTATCAACCACTTTATTACAATCTCTAGGAGAAAAAACGATCTTGAAATCAGAAATGGTAAGGAGCTGCTCATGAATGTCCTGAAGAATTGGTGCAAGCGCTGGCCAGCATTCATCACTATGCACTAATTTGACTGCCCCCAATGAATCCGATTCAAAGATAATACGAGTATAGTTCAAACGTACCATTGATGCAATCGCCCTCCTTAATGCCTCCAATTCTACTTCCAAAACAGAGTGTGCTTTCCGGATAGCCTGCGCTCCTACCCACAAAACTTCACCATTATGGTCTCTAAGAACCCATCCTGTACCGCTGTGATTGGTCTCCCCCATCCAAGATCCGTCAGTGTTACATTTAACCCAACCGTACTGTGGGGGATCCCATTTATCAATGGCTCTGTTTCTCTCTGCAGTACGCTCCCCTTCATTTCCTTCCTGTTCTGTTCGTTGAGTCCATTCTTCCATATCCTCCAGAGCTTTCCTGACCGTATCCTGAGCAGTGTAATCCTTTCCCTGAAAAATGAGATTATTCCTTGCCTTCCAGATTCGCCACAGCATCCAGGGTATCACTTTGCTCAAACCTTCATATTAAGGCAGTATTGTCTGGAGATTTAGAACATGGTACATATTAGCATAGAATGAATCACTCCAATTGCCTCCGGGGGGAGCCGGAATAGGTGACAAAGCCCAGACTTGGCGGGCGTAGGTACAAGAGAACATCAAATGATTAATCGATTCTTCCAAGTTTGGGCACCTTGGACAAGCATTTTCTTTGGATAAATGACGATAATACAGGTTCTTCGCCACTGAGATACTGTTAGTCAGGCACTTCCAAAGAAAATGTTGGATCTTTGGGCTAGTTTCAGTTTTCCACACTTGTTGGATGAGAGGATTTAAGCTGGGTTGGTCCACCTCCTGTAATCGTTTTCTGGCATTAATAACCTGAGTGATGACCCAATACCCTGATTTCACCGAGTAGTGACCAGACCGTGCATAATCCCATGTATAACCGTCCCGTCTGTTCCTTCCCATCGGACGTAAATCCTCAATCCAATTCCGATCGTCATCAGTAAAGATCATATCCAGAAGGTCTCTCCGCCATTCTTTCCCATTGTCAAGGAGTAATTCGCTTACTTTGGTAAGTCTAGACACCGAGCTTCTTAGTGTAGATGGTATGTGATTGGTTCGTTGGATGCTCCTGGCAGGTTTCAGCTGAACCCAATGATCTTGCCATATGTTAGTTGAACCACCATCACCAATTACCATTCTCTCCCCTTCGTTTAAAAGCTCCTGTGCCTGGAATATGCTTCTCCACGCGAAAGATGGTCTGGAACCTAGTTTTGCTTGTAGAGGGTTGGTTTTATTGGAATATCTACTTTTATAGATTCTGGCCATCAACGTGTTTGGACAAGTTAACATCCTCCAAAGCTGCTTTCCGAGTAAAGCAATATTGAATGCTTCGATGTCTTTAAAACCCAACCCTCCGTCCTTCTTTGGTTTACTCAGTTGGTCCCAGGCTTTCCAATGCATACCCCTGGAATCTTGATTATTTCTCCACCAAAATTCAGCCATAACTGATGCCATTTGTTGACAAACCTTCTTTGGGAGCTTAAAGCATGCCATGGTGTATGTTGGCAACGCCATTGCCACCGCTTTCAGTAAGATTTCCTTTCCCCCAGGAGAAAGAAAGTTTGTTTGCCAACCTGAGATTTTTTGTTGAAGCCGCTCCTTTAAGTAATTCAGGATGGTGACTTTAGAACCACCAAAAGCTTTCGGGAGTCCTAGATAAAATCCTTCTCCTCCTTCTTCCGTGATCCCAGTTTTACTTTTGATTGCAGATCTTCTCTCCTGAGGAATATTCTTCCCAAAATAAATGCTTGATTTTTGATAGTTTATTCTCTGCCCAGAAGCTAGACTGTACTCATCAAGAATGCTTAATAGACTTTGAATCTCCTCCTCCTTCTCCCGACAATAGAATATACTGTCATCAGCAAAGAGAAGGTGAGAGACAGGAGGAGCTCCTCTTGCAACTGGAAGCCCTGTTATTGATCCTTCTTCTTCAGCTTTCTGTAACATTCTGACCAACATCTCCGTACATAGAACGAATAGGTACGGCGATAAAGGATCTCCTTGCCTCAATCCCCTTGTCGGGACAATCTCTCCATAGGGAGTACCATTGAGCAGAACTTGGTAGTTTACCGTGGTCACACAGCTCAATAGAAGACTAACCCATTGTTCAGAGAAGCCCAACAGCTTTAGTGAGTTCGCCAGGAAAGACCATTCAATTCTATCAAAAGCCTTGGATACATCTGTCTTGATCGCAATGAACTCTGAGGAGCATTTATTATTCGAATTGAGAGCATGAATGAGTTCATGTACCACCAAGATATTGTCTGAAATCAGTCTTCCTTGGATAAACGCTGCTTGAGTATCAGAGATAACATCCGGCAAAACTTTCTTAAGCCTATTCGCCAACACTTTTGCAATGATCTTATAGATCACATTGCTTAAACTGATTGGCCTGAATTCCGACAATTTCATCGACTTATGCTTCTTTGGGATCAGGCAGATATGAGTTTTATTCATTTCTCTATCCATTTGCCTTGTTCTGAAAAATTCTCGGACCATCTCCAGCAAGTGATCTCCTAAGACATCCCAATGCTGCTGATAGAAGTGTCCTGTCATACCATCTGGCCCAGTGCTTTTGTTCGGATTAATGCTAAAGACCGCTCTTCGGACTTCTTCCCTTGTGACTGGTTTTAGAAGCTGCTCATTCTGCTCTGGGGATATCTGATTTCCTGCATTCACCCTCTCATCAATCTGGTGCCCTACATCCTCCGAGGCGAATAATAGTTGAAAATACTTTTCAGCAAGACGTCCNTGGAATCTTGATTATTTCTCCACCAAAATTCAGCCATAACTGATGCCATTTGTTGACAAACCTTCTTTGGGAGCTTAAAGCATGCCATGGTGTATGTTGGCAACGCCATTGCCACCGCTTTCAGTAAGATTTCCTTTCCCCCAGGAGAAAGAAAGTTTGTTTGCCAACCTGAGATTTTTTGTTGAAGCCGCTCCTTTAAGTAATTCAGGATGGTGACTTTAGAACCACCAAAAGCTTTCGGGAGTCCTAGATAAAATCCTTCTCCTCCTTCTTCCGTGATCCCAGTTTTACTTTTGATTGCAGATCTTCTCTCCTGAGGAATATTCTTCCCAAAATAAATGCTTGATTTTTGATAGTTTATTCTCTGCCCAGAAGCTAGACTGTACTCATCAAGAATGCTTAATAGACTTTGAATCTCCTCCTCCTTCTCCCGACAATAGAATATACTGTCATCAGCAAAGAGAAGGTGAGAGACAGGAGGAGCTCCTCTTGCAACTGGAAGCCCTGTTATTGATCCTTCTTCTTCAGCTTTCTGTAACATTCTGACCAACATCTCCGTACATAGAACGAATAGGTACGGCGATAAAGGATCTCCTTGCCTCAATCCCCTTGTCGGGACAATCTCTCCATAGGGAGTACCATTGAGCAGAACTTGGTAGTTTACCGTGGTCACACAGCTCAATAGAAGACTAACCCATTGTTCAGAGAAGCCCAACAGCTTTAGTGAGTTCGCCAGGAAAGACCATTCAATTCTATCAAAAGCCTTGGATACATCTGTCTTGATCGCAATGAACTCTGAGGAGCATTTATTATTCGAATTGAGAGCATGAATGAGTTCATGTACCACCAAGATATTGTCTGAAATCAGTCTTCCTTGGATAAACGCTGCTTGAGTATCAGAGATAACATCCGGCAAAACTTTCTTAAGCCTATTCGCCAACACTTTTGCAATGATCTTATAGATCACATTGCTTAAACTGATTGGCCTGAATTCCGACAATTTCATCGACTTATGCTTCTTTGGGATCAGGCAGATATGAGTTTTATTCATTTCTCTATCCATTTGCCTTGTTCTGAAAAATTCTCGGACCATCTCCAGCAAGTGATCTCCTAAGACATCCCAATGCTGCTGATAGAAGTGTCCTGTCATACCATCTGGCCCAGTGCTTTTGTTCGGATTAATGCTAAAGACCGCTCTTCGGACTTCTTCCCTTGTGACTGGTTTTAGAAGCTGCTCATTCTGCTCTGGGGATATCTGATTTCCTGCATTCACCCTCTCATCAATCTGGTGCCCTACATCCTCCGAGGCGAATAATAGTTGAAAATACTTTTCAGCAAGACGTCCTAAATCCCTGTCTGCAAACCATTCCTTTCCTTCGTCATCCACCAGACATTGGATTCGGTTTTGTGCTCGTCTATTTTTGGTTGCAGCGTGAAAGAATTTGGTGTTCCTATCCCCATTATTGCTCCTCATGTCGATACTCTTCATTCAACTCCTTTTTTAGTCTTGCAATCTCTTCTTTCCTGAAAGGGATTTGACGGGTAACTCTATCAATATGGAAGTGTAAGTCCTGAATCCTCCTTGCAGAGCTAGGGTGATAGTCTCTCTTCCATCTGGATATAACTTTTCTACATTGAGCAATTCTCGTCATCATTGAGTCATTATTTGAGTTTCCCACGCCTTTCCAGAAATCAGCAATCATCTCTTTAAAACCCTCTCTAGCACACCATCTTTGATCATATTTGAATCCTGCCCAACTCTTCCACTGTTCACCCAAAAAACAGGTGATCAAAGGACTATGATCAGAACTTACTTTTTGCAGATATACCGCCTGTGCTTGAGGGAAAAGCTCCATCCAGAATTGGTTTGCAACTGTTCGATCCAGTCTGCATTGCACCAATTCATTGTTTCTATTGCCAAATCATGAGTATTGGTAGCCCATATGTTTGATTTCCCATAATCCACAAACTGAGAGCATCTGTCTGAACTCCTTACAGGAAGCGTCCTTTCTCATTGGGCCTCCAAGCTTCTCCGAAGGATTTATCAGCTCATTAAAGTCTCCTGTTAAAAGCCAGCATCCTCGTCTATTAATACCAATCCTCGAGAGCCTCTCCCAAAGCTCCCCTCTCTCACTTTGAACTGGTTCTTCATACACACAAGTTAGGTAGAATTCTTTTCCTTGCCAAGAGACCCAGACATCAATCATTCTCTTATCAGAGTGGATAATTTTCACAGACACTGAATTTTTCCACATCAAAGCAAGGCCTCCACTCTTACCAACGGGTTCTACCGTATGCAAATCAAAATAACCTAAATGATTCACTACATTCTCCAAGTAATCTCGCTTTTTCTTGGTCTCACAGAGGAATGTTACCTCGGGAAAATACCGACCTCGTATCTCCCTTAGGTGTCGAACTGTAGGGGTATTCCCCACCCCCTGACAGTTCCAGCTCAATATCCTCATATTGATCTCGAAGGGTTGGAATTAATCATCAACCCTTCTTTCTTGTTTGCTCTCCGTTTCCCATAATCAGGGATGTCGAGAGACTTTGCTGCTATAAAAGCAGAATGAGCTGCTACTGGAGCAGAGTGTTCCGATTGAGTAAAAGTCACTCCGTGTCTTGGACTAGAACTTGAGGTTTGGGAACCCAATCTTTCAAAGACTGTCGAAGCGCTCTTCCGGTTATCAGCAGGGGATCCTCCTTTCTTTCCATGATCCAGAGAGAGCAAGGGTAAGTCGTCTTGATTCCCCAGCCTTTCAAAAACAGAAGGAGACTGATCAGGAATGTCTAGGTCACCTAAGCGAGCCCTCTTTGTATTTTTGTCCCCACTATTACTTAATCGCCTTCTCTTTGAAGGCTGGGAAGGCGTGTATGCTGATTCTCCTGAGCTTTTTGAACCTTTTGGGTCATCCCCTTTTGTTGACCTTGGATCCTCAGCTCTAGTCACCATCTCCTTAGGTCGCCAACCTGAGCTACACGGGAGAAGGTTGTCTGATTGTCTTTCCTCGGCCACTGAAGTCGTTCTTGCAAGTCTTTCTTGTTTTTGGCCGACGGTTCAGAGTGTTCCGATTGAGACCCAAAAGATCTTTTTGCCTCGTTAGATTGTTCCTGATTTTCTACCACAACCCTCTTGCCTTTACTTTTGGATCTTCCAGGGTCCTTCCCTAAATCTTTTTTGGTGCTCCTTTTCTGGGATGCACATTTAGCGATTTCAAAGGGACAATTTGTCTGGTCATGAGTGAGTCTCATACATGAGAAACAGACCTTCAAAAGCTTTTCATATTCCAACTCCACCTTCACAATCTCCCCCGAAGAGAATTTCACATTCTTTACAAATTCCAGCGGATCCTCTGCCTTCAACCATGCTCTGGCCCGCACATATTCTAGCGAGGAGGAACTTTTTGCGTGTAGCTCCACCGCTTCAACCTGACCCCGAGGTTCGATAATGCTCTCCACTGCTTGTTTTTTCAGAAGGTGGATAGGGAGATTTCTAATACGAACCCAGAAGAGGATCCTATTAAGAAAATCTGGCCCTGGATTAGGTTTCCACTGGTCAAGTGATACTATCCAGCCATTCACAAACCATGGACCTCGAAACAATACATGGTGTAAATCTCCTTCGGATTCGAAGATAAATTGAACTCTATTATCTCCAACTCCTCTTCCTTTAACCCTATCTTCCATACCCCAGATGGGTGGCAGCGCTTTAACTAGACCTCCCACCTTATGAACCGAAGGGTTAAGACAACGCACTATAACACTCAGAGAGTTTTCTTCAATCAAATCTTCGTTCCCCAGATCCGGGACTTCCACCATTTCTCCTTCCCTTAATAGATTACGTTCTCTCAACTCATCCATGAGAGATAGTTCTTTCTTCTTCCTTAGTCTATTCATCTTAAAAGCACTTAGGACAGAAAGCTTCTCTTAAGAACAAATCTATCTCTCCGAAATATCCCTAAATCGACTCACTGCGAGAACTAACCAGAGAACTGAGGCCAAACTAGCCTAATGAGACAGCAAAATTGACAAGATTCAATTGCTGAAAGAGGTCGAGGGTTTTACTGACTAAAATCAGATTCGCCGCCACTAAGCTCTCGGGAGAAAACCCTAGACTCCATTCTTTTTTCTTTTCTTTTGCATCCCGTTGCGTTTCATTGATTTGTTTGTTGTAAACAAAAACTGTAAGCTATCGTTTTAGGCGTGATTTATATTTTAAAGATTTTTCCTTTTGTAATTTACATACTATTACATAAATTCTCCGGTATAAAAAGATGGAAAATGTTTATAATTTAAATTTTATATCCGGTATGGTTAGACTAAAAACAAAAATTCAATTAGATATAAATTTTTAAGTTCTGATGTTTGTTAAGTTATTTTTTTTTATTCTTTCATATTTAAATTTATTTTGATCTTATTCATAATGCGATTCTAAGGTAATGTCTAACAATTTTAACTGATATGGTATGTTAAACACATATTTTTATTATTTATAATACATTTTCGCTTTGAAAACTTAAAACCACAAGAAATACATAAATTAATCTACAATCTTATTAATTTTATGTGTTTATAAATTATGATGATTCAAGACAACTAAATATAAATGTTAAAGAAAAAGATAGAAAATCATAATTTTCAATCTTAATAAAATCTTTTAAATATCTATACTATTAAATTTTAGTTTTTTTAAGTGTTTGGTAAAATGGATAGAAGAAAAATTAATTGTAGAGGTTGTTTTTTTTTGATGGATAATTGTAGAGGTTGTTAGGATTACATATATATAAACTCATACTTACCTTTTATTTATCTTTCTAGTTTAGTTTTTAAATCAATAATATTAAGTACAATAAAAACTTCTCGTTCAAATGTATTTCAAAAATATTATACAATCAGCCGATAATTAGAAGACTAGGGATTGGACTCGCACATACATGCGGGATTAATTTTAAAAGAACTAAGTTTGCAATTAGGTTTGGATTATGCAGAGTTACATTTGTAATTATGAATGTTAAAAATGTTATTAACATTCATAATCCAACTTTGTACCAATTTATTTTCAGTTTGGTTTAGAAAAGAAGATGATTAGATTTAAGTACATTAAAAAATAGTAAGAGAAAGATAGTATATATGTTTATGTTGGTTTCGGGAACCTGTCCCATCCTTTATACGGTATGTTCTGGTTTTTTATCTTATAACCATAGTTTTAATAATATTTTATCAATTTGAGATTATATATTTTAGTCCAACAAATAAGGAAGTAGGTAAAAGATTCACATCCATATAACATTTTATTTGTAGATATAATTATCTGGTATAGCATTTATAACATAAACTTATATTGGTTTACCTTCATCAAATTTCTAAACGTTTGAAATAATAACCACTTCACCATAAATTTTGAATTCACATGCAATTTAATTTAACTATCGTAATTTTATAATCCCATCTTGATATATTTATTTCTTTTTTTTTCAATGAAAAATAGTTTATGTAATTTTTTTATTTTTTTTTAAATTACCCGTTCCCGTCTCATAATTGATCTTTCCAATACATTATATTTTTTAATTAATTATGTATTAGTAAAACTAAAAATATTTGGGGTTAATTTATGTGAACTAAACCTATGGTCTATGGATCAAAGCGCACTTTTGTGCAGGGTTTTTAATTTTTTCAATTTATTAAAATTTTTTATATTTTATTAAAAATAGTGAGAAGACCTATAATATATAAATTTTGACAGAACACATAAATTTGTCTAATTTAATTCAACCCAAAGTCTTAGGAGCCATAATTGTAGAAGTCCATTATAATAAGTATTGATAAAATAAAAAATGAAGTTAAAAATATTTAAAAATCAATATTATTATCAGTTTGGTAAAAATAAAAGAAAAATAAAAAAAATGATGAGTCAAAACAGTATATGTAATTCAATTTGACCATGTAGAAATAATAAAAAAAAAAACTTTTTCGAAGTTGTAAAGGTTGCATTCATAAAAATTACATATTCAAAATGAATGTTTGGACAGACTAACACAAAGAAACCCAAAGTAGGTTATATTAATGACAATTTTTAAATATGTAATAATACCAAGCAGTATATATTGTTTACATGTTCTGACCTGTTGCAAAATTACATATATCTCTATAAAAACGTATATGATTAACTACACCAATAAAATGAGTAATATTTTTATTTGATCTACTTAGTACTTATGCAGTTTTTTCCCCTCAAATCTACTTATACATTTAATTAAAAATAATATTTAAATAGTATCGGATGTAGCTACGATTACATTTGTATTCTTTTGATTCTCTTGAATTTCCTGCAAGTGTATAAAAATAAAATATTAAAAAAAAACAGAAGAGAATAATATTATCTGTAATTGCATCTAGTAATCTACTTATAACATTAAAATATAACTTTGTAATTAATTATTTTAAATGAAACTTTCTGATTGTTTGGTGTTGATTTCGTTAAACATCAAATTGATCTTTGTGCAATATGATTAAATGATATATAAGAATCATACAAAATTTAATTTGTGTATGAAACTTTCAAACAAAAAACTTACCAAACATAAACCAACATCGAAAGTTTTTTAAAAGTATTTATCACAAATACATATATATATATATATATATATAACGTTAGAATACTGAAAATAAGAAAAAGAAGTTAATTTTTCTTCCTACCCTAAAGAAATTAAAGTATAAAGAGAGCTTGTTACCCTACAAAAAAATCATTTATACACATAAAAATATCTTAACAAAATATTTGATATCACCATTCAATATCTTAATTGTTTGTCAAAATCTATTTATTGTTTGTTTCCAAATTCAAAAAGAATTATTTCTAGATATACATAATTCTGTAATTAATGATTAAATTACGCTAATATTATCAGATTTCTCCGTTTTTAGGTAATTCAAATTGATAAAGATATAGGAAAGTCTCGGAACAGCTTTCCATATTTTTTATTCTCATTAATCTTTTCATTTTATATATTAGAAAGATAACAAAATTGATGATAAATGTTTTAATATAATTATAGTGTTTTCGTTTTTGTATAACTATATATATATTAAAAAAATTTATATATTTTAAGAAAGATTTAATTAATTACAACTAATTAGCATCTCTCATCAATTTAATAAGTTATCATTTTAAATGAGATTTAATGTCATGTTTTAATTTGTAATCGTGTTTCACAAAAAAATTGTATAATTCTCTAACTATTTTTTTTTTTTGGCAACAATCTCTAACTTTAGTTATTAGAATATTTGTTAAAGATTGAGATCTATTATACTTAATCATTAATATAGTTTCCTAAAGTATTTGAATTTATTATTTATACTGAATATAATTTTATAAAATATAATGTATCATTTATAGTTAATATAGTTTCCTAAATACTGGATTAATTTGAATCTAATTTAACACACGACTAACTGTTTTTAGAAAACTAGAAATGTTTAATATTTAATTTAGAAAACTATTTGGAAAACAATATATTAGAAATTATTTATTTATGGGTTATAACCATATCCAAAATTAGATCCAAAACTTAAGTATCCTTCGTTATAACCAATTATGAAAAGAGTTAATCATTTATTTCTTTATTAATTGTTGCCATTGTTTTAGGGAAGTTTAAGTTTTTTTTTTAATTATGTATCTAAGTTGGTCTATTTGGCATGGATATATGTCATGTTTTTTATTTTATTTTAATATCTAAGTGTGCTCCCATTTAATAGTATAGATTCGTCAACTATCGTAGAAAACAAAAGCAATTAATTTTGGTTTGAAAGACCAAATAGGTAAATACGACATCTGTATATCTTTTTGGGAAATATTACCGTCGTCTCTATACCAATATTATCGTCGTCTCTTTCTTCTACAGTATCTACATTTGGCTCGCAATATCGTTCTGGAACCGCTACAATGCTCCATCTTTGATCTTCAAGATCTTCTTCACGGTTACCTTCGTCTGCATACCTAACCTCATCACAGTTTTCATCACCAACAACCTCACAATCATCTCCACTCACTGCCTCACAATCATCTTCGATATCTTCAGCAATCTTCATTTTTCGTTTACGTTTAGGAACTGCCTTACTGTTTCAATCCTTGGTTGTCTCCTCTACGAATCGCTCAGCCGGACCATCCTTCGTAGTCTCCACTTCGATTTGATCCATCTCAGGACCATCCTTCTCAGTCTGCACTTCGATTCGTTCCGCCTCAAGTCCATCGTTCTCATTCTTCTCCTCTATGAATCGCTCAGCCTCAGGACAATCAGGACCATCCTTCTCGTTCTCCTCTTCGATTCGATCAGCCTCAGGTCCATCCTTCTCACTCATCTCTTCGATTCGATCCGCCACAGTATCAGACGGAATCTCAACCGTCTCGGCTTCAGATCTTGTTTGAATTGAGTCTTTCTCTGGAGTATTCATCGTCAATCGCAACGACCGCCGCGGCGGAACAAAAGTGTTCTTTCCTCCACGGGTCCTCACCATGAAGAGAACTCGAGAGAATTGAGAGAGAATTTGAGAGAATTGAGATTTTTTTTTTTAGGGTTAGGGATTATGATTTCGATTCGAGAATTGGATTCAATTTGGGAATTTTCTCGTTTATAAGTCGTCGTCGTTTTGGCTAAACGGTAGCCGTTAACGGTTTATTAACCCTGTCTATTAGCTTCTAGCGGAGATTTAACTGCGTGCCTAAAACGGAGAGGTCAAAGAATGACATCTCCAAAGTTGGGGATTATTTTGTCCCATTTTTGAAACTTTGGGATATCTATGGTATTTTTCCCATATCTTTTTAGTTTTTACAAAATCACTACCGGGCCGATTCAGAAAGCCCATTAATCTTTTGATTTTACATAGACAGTGACGAACGTTTAAAAATCATCTTCCTCGTTTACGATTTAGGTCTTCTTCATGTGACGGCCAAATTAGCATTTTCCCGGTGAAATTTTCTAAAGCTCAAAAACACACAACAAAACCATCGCGCCAAAAACAAACTCAGCTTAAAATTTTCGAAAAACTCGAAAATAATTACAGAGACCGCCAAAAATTTCAATCTTTATTCCAAAAAAATTCCAAAAAATGTCTCTTCGCTTATTCCCTTTTTCTCACCCATCTCTCTTCTTCCTTCTCATCCTCAACCAAATCTCATTGATCTCTCACCTGAATCCATGGCCGACGACGATAAGGAGAACTGCGTTAGAATGACAAGAGCAGCGACGAAACGAAAAGCAGCCATGGCGGCGGTGACCATAGACGGAGAACAAATCAGCAACAAGAAGAAGAGAGTCGTACTCGGAGAGCTTCCCAACTTATGCAACATCAAGAAGCCTCGTAGAAAAGCCGCTAAGGTTATTACAACGAAACAGAAGAAACCAGTTTCGATTCTGACACTCGCAAACTCAAACTCGGACATTGACACGAGATCTGATGATCCTCAGATGTGTGCTCCTTATGTTACTTCAATCTTTGAGTATCTTCGTCAATTAGAGGTAAATAAACAAAACTCATCTCTAAATTTTACAACTTTGGAAGAAAGAAAAAAAAAGCATTGAGTAGGTTTTGCTTTGATTCACAATTCAGGGGAAAGCAAAGTCAAGACCTTTGATTGATTACATTGAGAAGATTCAGAAAGATGTAACTTCGAGTATGAGAGGAGTTTTGGTTGATTGGTTAGTTGAAGTAGCTGAAGAATACAAACTTCTGTCGGAAACTCTTTACCTCGCTGTCTCTTACATCGATAGATTCTTGTCTCTCAAGACTGTTAATAGACAAAGGCTTCAGCTATTGGGAGTTGCTTCAATGCTTATTGCTTCGTAAGATTACTCTTTCTCTTGTCTGTTTTGTTTTGTTTTTGTTGGTTTGCTTATTTGTGTTTTGGGTTTTTGGATTTTGTAGAAAGTATGAAGAGATTACTCCTCCAAATGTGAATGACTTTTGTTACATCACGGACCATACTTACACGAAACAAGAGATTGTTAAGATGGAAGCTGATATACTTCTTGCTCTTGAGTTTGAATTAGGAAACCCAACAAGCAACACATTTCTAAGGTTGGGTTCTGATTATTTTTGTTTGTTTGTGTAGTTCATTGTCTAATTGGTCATGTATCTGAGGTTAGAATCTATTGCATAAGGCAGGTTTTGGTGTTCATTATCTCACTGTGTTTTTTGTTTTTGGTTATGTTTGTTTTGTGCAGACGGTTCACAAGGGTTGCACAAGAAGATTTCGAAGTAAGCTCTCTTTTTAAATTGTGTCGTTTGCAATGTATAGAGTATCAAATTGCTAAGACTCACTCCTTTTTTTTTTTTTTTTTTTTTTTTT
>NC_025702.1:5761801-5762776 GCF_000633955.1 Camelina sativa | reverse complement strand
CCCTGGGTAAGGCATTTCTTGCAAAGCGGATCTCGTTCTAATTCTATGTACACTAGTTTTACATAAGAAACTAAAGCGCTGGTGTTTGGATGTAGCAGAATGTAATGTTAGAAGAATACACAAGATACAAAGCTGGTGATCTCAAAGAATGCGTGAGAATGATACATGACTTGTATCTGAGTAGAAAAGGTGGAGCTTTACAAGCTATAAGAGAGAAGTACAAGCAGCATAATATGATGATTTGAGTTGAATGTGAAAAACCAATGTTCTTTTGATTTACATGTTTTCTTTCTCTTTCTATTTTGTTCATCGCAGTTCAAGTGTGTGGCGACAATGCCTGTATCGCCAGAGCTGCCTCTTACGGTTTTTGAAGATGTCAACATTTAGTGAGAACTTTTGGTCATCGGCGAAGATTTGTTGGTCTCTTTTCTTTGTGGTTTTGGGGTTTGTACATATCCTAGGACTACTTTCTAGTTGTGATTAAGTATCTAAACTAATGTTTAAAGATTTTGGTTACATGGGTTCTATTTTTTACCATGATTTAGGAACGTTCCTCAAATTTTCAACCATTTAAAACTAATCTAGTTTATAATATCATTACTACTAATAAAAGGGACAATTTGAGCCATTTCCTTGTGTCCACCTCAGCAAACTTCAAATTCATCTTAGAGCATGGCACATCATCTAATTCTTTCTCAATGCAACAATTAACAGCTACAAATTAACAAGCGACATCTTGCAAAAAAAAGAAATCCGCTAAGCATATGAAACGTTAGCCTCAAAACCCATTGTCTCCCACATGGCCATGATCTCCGTTTCAAGCTTCTCTCATCTCCTATGGCTTTATGGTTTCTCAATTTAAATCCCACCAGATAAGTTACGACTTCACTAATCTCACTTTTAGTTATAACTTCTACGTACAATTTTTCTACGCTGGAAGTGGAAGACCACATGTACAAAGATATTGCCTTTCTT
>NC_025702.1:5745183-5760698 GCF_000633955.1 Camelina sativa | reverse complement strand
ATATATATATATATATATATATGTGTGTGTGTGTTAAAAAAGCACACTTTATTTTTATTTTTGAAACTTAACACAAGCTAAAAACATAGCAGTTCCACAGTCTTTCTCGCAAAAAAAAAGTTTAGTTAGACCCTTTCCTAATATGCATGTAACATATGTTGCTTCAGGGGATAACATATGTTGTCAATGGGGTACATACTCAGAAATTAAAACGCACATGAATCTCCTTCTACTTCAAACCCCGGTAGTCGATACACAACCGAAAACTCTTGTCCTTCTTCTTAACGAACAACACCGGTGCTCCCCACGGTGAACAACTAGGACGGATAAAGCCTTTACTCAATAAATCCTCCAATTGCTTCTTTAGCTCCGCCATCTCTGCTGGAGCCATCCTGTAGGGCGCCTTAGACAACGGCGTTGTCCCCGGTTCCAACTCTATCGTGAAGGGATCAGACCGAGATAGTGGTAACCCCTGCAACGACTGGAACACATCCTCAAACTCTTCCACCACCCGAATACCACTGACAGAAGACTGCCCCACAGACTCCGGCATCGAGATTGTAACCAAATAGGCTTCACGCCCCTTCTCGATCATCCTCCCGACCTGCATAGACGAGATCACGAGACTCCCCGAAGTCGGTCTCACTCCCTCGAAAACCAAATTCCCTTCAGGGCGCTCAAAGACAACTCTGCCCCTATAACAGTCCAAATGCACCCTATGACGATGCAACCAATCCATACCCAAAATCACATCATACAACTCTACTGGACTGATGATCAAATCTGCCGGTCTCGACTCTCCTGCAATTCAGAATTTCCACATCTCTCGCACGACCGAAGACTCTTAGGAACTTCCCTCCTGCAACCCTGACAACACCCGTGCTCTCACCGGGATCTCCGCTGATACAAGTGCTCTCCGCGCACTCCGGCGTAATGAAGCAATGAGTTGCTCCAGAGTCAAACAAAACGTGGGACATAAACCCGCCCACCAACAAGGTCCTTATACAAACCTCATGTGTTGAGAACCTAACATTCAATCACAAGCAAAACAACAAGCATAAACTAAACTAATGAATTGACCAAGTTTGAATCTCAAAAGTTATACATGTGATCGCTCCCGCGCTAGTGCTACCGGTCTCGACAGTCGAGTACACCCGTGATGTCAGCTCGATCCAACCCACCGGCTGCACACCCTGTGGCACTCCTGGCTGATCCCCAGCCTGCACCGCTGCTACTGCCATCTGCTGCAACTTGGGATAACGAGGCTTGATATGCCCTGTCTCCCTGCAGTAGTAACACACCTGAGTATTTGTCCGCGGCTCCATCACCGTCCGCTGCTCCGTCACTGCCCGCTGCTCACCTCTCTGCGGACAGTTGGTCACCTTGTGGTTTCTGCTACCACACCCAAAGCATCTCGGAGCACTGTGCCTCGATCTCTGCATATCCTCAAACTTCTGCTTTTGCCCCTGCGCAGGCTTGCCGCCCTTGCTAGGAACAGAATACGGCTGGGACCGCTGTGGCTGCATTGAAGGACTGACCACAACCACCTGTGACCTCAAGTCGTCCTCTATCCCAGCTGCAACCTCCACCAGCTCCGCTCTCGTAGCATAGCTCCGCACTCTGCACCGAGTCCTCAGATCATCCCGCATAGCCAACATAAACCTCCGTACCTGAGCCGACTCTGGCTCCCAAGACCGACCTGCATACCCCACATCCAGCTCCCGCACTGTACGGTCACCCTGAGTCAACCCCAAGAACTGTGCCTCCATGCGGTCAAGAGCCTCCTGAGGAAAATACTTGGAGTTAAACTCCCTCAAAAAATCCTCCCAAGACATATCCCGCTGCACCCTATGTGCTATCACTGACCTCCACCACACACGTGCATCACCTAACAAGTAATGCACTGCCAAGTCCACCCTAAACTGGTCGGGACACCGAAGTGAACGGAAAAGATCCTCCATCCGCTCCCTCCGTACCTCTCTAGAAAGATCTCGCTCCCACTTGCTGCAGCTGCACCATCATCTGCACGTAATGAGCGTCCACTACCTCGGCCCCCGGCTGCAAACCCGCCACAGGCAGCACCGCTGGGACCTGCCCACCAACAGCTGGCGGTACTACTGGAACCTGCCAACCAACCACTGGCGGCACTACCGGAACCTGCTCACCAACCACTGGCGGCATTGCTTTTGGAAGCCGCGCCAAAACCTGAGTTAGCAAGCCCAACAAGACATCCTCCCTGCCTGGAGCACCCTGCTCTGCAGCCCTCACACCTGGGGCATCACCGTGACCGGCACCGGGCCCATTCGCCCCGCCGTTACCCAAACCAACCTGGTCTCCAGACATACTAAGATGAACCTGCGACTCCGCTATCTCCTCACTGGCCATACTCTGGGTCACACTCACATTGGCCTCGGGAACCTGACCTCGCCCCCGACCATGACCACGACCACGACCACGACCATGACCTCGACCACGCCCGCGACCAACATCATCCGCACCTCTAACCATCTGTATCACCAAGAACAGAAGGCTAAGCAACAATAAATCTAATTACACAATATCACAACTCAACGTGGAATCACGAAGTAGACTCGAAGGGGATTTTCTAGGACCTCATGCCAAACACAATTGACTAAATCACATAATCAACTCTAGCATGAAATCCCAAACATCAACAATAAAAGCACAGTGAACCCTAGTCCTAGAACCGTAAGGGCTCTGATACCAAAATGAAACAACCCTTCCCTTTTTTGTTTTTTGTTTTTTTTTAATTTACTAGTGGTCACATACCCACTAACAACCTAGCAACAATCAACAACAGCGGATAACCCAAACAATTCCAATAAACCAATAAAAATTCCAATATTAACAATCCAACGACAACAAAACAATACTCCAAAACTAACAAAGAAATAACCAAGTTTCAACATCCTCNTGCACGTAATGAGCGTCCACTACCTCGGCCCCCGGCTGCAAACCCGCCACAGGCAGCACCGCTGGGACCTGCCCACCAACAGCTGGCGGTACTACTGGAACCTGCCAACCAACCACTGGCGGCACTACCGGAACCTGCTCACCAACCACTGGCGGCATTGCTTTTGGAAGCCGCGCCAAAACCTGAGTTAGCAAGCCCAACAAGACATCCTCCCTGCCTGGAGCACCCTGCTCTGCAGCCCTCACACCTGGGGCATCACCGTGACCGGCACCGGGCCCATTCGCCCCGCCGTTACCCAAACCAACCTGGTCTCCAGACATACTAAGATGAACCTGCGACTCCGCTATCTCCTCACTGGCCATACTCTGGGTCACACTCACATTGGCCTCGGGAACCTGACCTCGCCCCCGACCATGACCACGACCACGACCACGACCATGACCTCGACCACGCCCGCGACCAACATCATCCGCACCTCTAACCATCTGTATCACCAAGAACAGAAGGCTAAGCAACAATAAATCTAATTACACAATATCACAACTCAACGTGGAATCACGAAGTAGACTCGAAGGGGATTTTCTAGGACCTCATGCCAAACACAATTGACTAAATCACATAATCAACTCTAGCATGAAATCCCAAACATCAACAATAAAAGCACAGTGAACCCTAGTCCTAGAACCGTAAGGGCTCTGATACCAAAATGAAACAACCCTTCCCTTTTTTGTTTTTTGTTTTTTTTTAATTTACTAGTGGTCACATACCCACTAACAACCTAGCAACAATCAACAACAGCGGATAACCCAAACAATTCCAATAAACCAATAAAAATTCCAATATTAACAATCCAACGACAACAAAACAATACTCCAAAACTAACAAAGAAATAACCAAGTTTCAACATCCTCCAATGTTCTATCAGCTCAATTCTAGCAACCTAACAATGGCTAGACCACAATCAATCAAGCCTCTAGAACATCCTCCTCCTCATCGCCCTGATTCCACGATCACACTTTGCCTTTACCTGCACCACAAACACATATTGAGATACATGAGTATTATTAAAAATACACAGTGAGGCAATCCTCCCATCTACTGGGCTATACACACAAGCATTTGAGAATCTAATGTCAAGCAATCATCAACAGTAACAATCAAACTCGGAAACAAGCAATTGTCGACCAACAAAGGTTGGTGTCGACCGACACCATACCAGTGTCGATCGACACTAACAACCTGGTGTCGACCAACACCTGCTCGACACCTCCCGAAAACCCTAGTTGTGTCGACCGACACCTCCACATGGTGTCGATCGACACTCCCAAAGATTCTCGAGCCATCCTCGCACAAGTGTCGACCGACACACCGAAGGTGTCGATCGACATTGATGCCGAGCATCGTCTTCCTCAACGCTCTCTCGCAAATCCCCGCTTCCCAAAGACTCCCATTCATCTCAAACTCATCCATAAGCCATAAAAGGACGTAGAAACACCAAAACAACCACAAGCAAACAAGGAATCAATCAAACAACTCAAAATCACAAAGAAACATAGATTTCTCAAGCTTAGATAAGCCATGGTCATGCACTCACCTCTTTTGCAGGAGAATCTGACTCAAACACAGCTGTACCACACTCCTAGCAATCTTTTGATGCAATCCCAGCAATAGATCTCCCCAGAAACCACCACAATCTCTCCAAAACACAAGAACACTCATAAATCTCCTTTTCTCTCTCTCAAACACTTAAGCGGCGACAAAAGAGAACTTTTTTAATCCTTTTCGTCGACCCACCCTTAAATATGACGATTTAGGGATTTCATATTGAACCAAACCGAACCAAACAACAATTAAATCAAACCGGTCGAAACCGAAAAAGATGGTGTCGATCGACACACCCATGGTGTCGATCGACACTCAGACCAAAATTGCAGTTTCCGGTTCGCAGATGTTACACTCATGGACTAGAATTGGACATAGGGCCCATTAAGAGGTTGGCGGTCGGGACGTTACAAGTGGTATTAAAGCCGAAAGCAGACGAATATGGAGTCGAGTGGACTCATTATGCTATATATTGTGTATTATATGAAATATTTACAATTTTGCCTCCCACACAGAGACTCATGTATGTAGTAAGAACACATTATATACACACATATAAACTTTCCTCTTTCCCTTTCTTTGTTGGGTCTTTGTACTCACTTCGATTCTATTAGCCGTTAGCTTGATACATGACTTACACTAATAATGAATTTTGTAGTTGGTAAACCTGAAGTGTAATTATCATAAATACCAGTAAAATAGGTTTTCTTTCCAAAAATACCACACTTTATTTTTTTCCAAAAGTACCACTAAAATACATTATTTCCAAAATTACCACAAAATTGAATTAAAATTTTAATACTAAAATCTAATTACTATATCTTAAATACTAAACCTTACCTCATAAAATATATACCCTAACACTAAATTTTAGAGTCAAAATCTTCTTTGGCAAGGGTGAGTGCATGACCAGGACTTATCTAAGCTTGAGATTCTCTGACCTTTCTTGTTTATGCGTTATGTGGTTGATTCCTTGGCTTGTTAGAGTGTTTATGTGTCACGTGAGGCTTTGGGAAGCCTTTTTGTGGATTTGGATCGTGTTTTGATGATTTAGGAACAGAGATCCGGCGAGGAGCTTCGGGGAAGTAGATGCTCGGCATGTGCGTTGATCAATGCACTTTGTGTTTTGGTCGATGCAATGCGAGGACGGCGTGATTTGACCTAGGAGCATCGGTCGATGCCATTTGGAGGCATCGTTAGATGCAATTAGGGATTTCGTGCAATGTTGAGCATGCGTCAAGCAATGTTGTGCTGGTGTCTGTTGATGTAGGTGAACCTTGCATCGGTTGATGCAACCCAGTCGGTGTCGGCCGATGCATGGGTTGGTGTCGGTCGATGGAGTTATCATGGTTTGTTGTTTGGTTATTGATTGTTTTTTGATGGTTAGAGATATCTCAATTGTTTGTGTGTATAGCCTAGTAGATGAGAGGATTGCCTCACTGAGTGTTTATAAAATAATCACGCATCTCATATGTGTTGTGCTGCAGGTATAGGAAAAGTGTGATCGTAGAATCAAGGCGATGAAGAGGAGGATGTTATAGTGGCTCGTTGATATGTTTTCTGGCTTCTATTAGGTTGCTAGAGTTGAGTCACTGGAAAACTGCTAGGTTGCTGATTTTATGCTTTATGACTTATTGAATTATTACTGTTATTGGTTTATTAAATATTGGTTATTGGTTATAGATTATTGTATATGTTGGTTATTTTCCGCTGTTTGGTTTGGTTGTGGTTAGGTAGCTAGTGGGTATTTGACCCCTAGTTAATTAATTATTATTAACAAACGGGCCATGTCGTTTTAGGTTGGTATCAGAGCCCTTACGGTTCTAGGTTTGTGTTCACTAGGTTTCTGTCAATGATGTTGAGGATTTGCATCCTATGATTGATTATGTAAGTTAGTCAATTGTGTGTGACAAGAAATCCTAGAGAATCCTCTTCAAGCATACAGTGTGATTCCATGGTGTGTTTTGTTTTGTCTTCTGTTGAGATTGCTTGCTTAGCCTTTTGTTCATGGTAGTGCAGATGGTTAGGTGGTCGTCGATGTGGACGCGGACATAGCCGTGGTAGGGGTAGAGGCTCAACGGTTAGTGATGTCGTGGACCAGAGTATGGCAGTAATGGGCGTCGGTTAGTCGCAGGGCTTCCAGGAGGGGTCCATGAGTGTGGCCGGTGGGGGTACCGATAGGACCGTAGACGCTGAGAAAGTCAGTGTTGGTGGTGGAGGTGCAGCAGCCAGTGGCTGTGGATGTAGGAGCTCATTCTTGTTATGTCAGTATGTTGAGAGAGATGGTTAACATCGGTACTGACCGGTTTTTGGATACTACCGCTGCAAATGGGTGGAGGGCTAGAGTGGAACTTTACTTACAGTCTCTCAGGTGTCCTCAGGAGTTTTGGGCTGACATAGGGGTCCACAACCTGATTGGTGATGCTCACTTAAGGTGGACATCCGTAGCTTCCAGGAGGGTTAGAGGGAGATGACTTGAGCTGAATTCGTGGAGGAGTTCAACCGAAAGTATTTTCCTAGAGAGGCATTAGACCAGTTGGAGGTGCAGTTCTTACAGTTATCTCAGGGGACTCGATCAGTGTCGGAGCTAGGTGTGGAGTTCAGTCAACTTCTGATGTATGGGAGTTGGGCGATGGAGTCCGAGGAGGCTCAGATTAGGAGGTTTATTAGGGCCATGTGTGAGGTTTTGAGGGTCCATTGTGATGGCAGAGCTATGCTATGCGTACAGAGCTGGTTGAGACTGCGGCAGAGATTGAGGAGGACATCCAAGCACAGTCAGTGATGGTTAGACCATCAGGTCAGCCTAGGAAGGCTCAGCATCATGGAGGTTCTGGCAAAGGCGGCAATCCTGCGCAGGGAACCAAGAGGAAGTGGTAGGCTACATATAGGCCGAGTGGTGCAAGGTGCTACGGGTGTGGCAGCATGGAACGTAGGGTAGCTAACATTGTAGAAAACCTAGGCACATCAAGCCCAAATGACCCAAGTTACAGCAGATGGCAGTGGCAGCAGCGCAACATGTAGTGCAGCCGGGAGTGCAGCAGGTGGCATAGACTAAGTAGGCACCACGAGTGTAAACTACTATAGAGACAGGTGGAACCAGTGTCGGGGTGATCACATGTATAATTTTTGGTATCCAGACTTTCTGAATTTTAGTAGGTTCAGACCCCGATGTTTTGGCTATGATAAAGTGTTAGGTTCTTAGCACATGAGGTTTGTGTAGGGACTTTGTTGGTGAGCGGGTTTAGGTTCCTTGTTATGTTCGATTCTGGAGCTACCCATATCTTCATTACTCCAGAGTGCGCAGAGGGCGCTAATATCAGAGGAGATATCGGGGAGCGAGCGGGAGTTGCCAGAGTTGCGGAAGGCAAGTTTCTGAGAATCATTGGATGGACAAGAGGAGTTGATATTCAGATCGCAGGAGAATCGTGGCCAGCGGGTTTTCTTATCAGCCTAATAGAGTTGTATGATGATATCTTGGTGATGGATAGGTTGAATCTTCATATGGTTCATCTTGATTGTCATCTGTATATAGTGGAGTTTGAGCGTCCAGGAGGGAAGTTGGTTTTTGACGGAGTAATACCAACTTAGGGGAGTCTTATGATCTCGGCCATGCAGGCTAGGAAGATGATCGAGAAGGGATGAGATGCTTATCTGGATACTATATCGATGGTGGAGTTAGTGGGGCAGTCTACAATTAGTGGTATTCAGGTTGTTGAGGAGGTTGAGGATGTGTTTCAGTCGTTGCAGGGGTTACCACCTTCTCGGTCTGATCCTTCATGATTAAGCTGGAACCATGGACAACACCGTTATCCAAGGCTCCTTACATGATGGCTCCATTAGAGATGGTAGAGCTGAAGAAGCTGTTGGAGGATCTGTTGAACGAGGAATTCATTCATCCTAGTGTGTCACCGTGCAGAGCGCCGATGTTATTCGTTAAGAAGAAGGACGGAAGTTGTAACATCCATGAACCGCAATCACGGTTTAGGGAATGCATCGGTCGATGCACTATGTTTATCTGTCGATGAAAGGTTGATTTTTGCGGATGGTTTTAAGTTAAACGTTGCGTTTTGGGGTTAGGAAAACCTTGGAACTGTTTATATAAGCATAAACTCGAAGGTTTGGCTGAGTTTGCCGTTTTCTGGAGAATGAGAAAGAGAGGAGGAAGAGTTTGAGTGTTCTTGAGAATTCTTGGTGTTTTGGGGTTGTTCCTGTAGAGATCTGTAGTTGGGATCGTTGTAGGAGCTTCCTAGGAGCGTAGATCTTCCTGTTTAAGGTTCATAATCTTCTTGGCAAAAGTGAGTGAATGACCATGGCTTATCTAAGCTGGAGATTTCTTTGATCTGCTTGTTTCTAAGCGTGGCAAGAGGCTTTGGGAAGCTTTTTGTGGCATTGTTTATTGTTTCTTGGTGGTTTAGGGACAGAGATCTGGTGAGAAGCTTCGGGGAAAAACGGTGCTCGGCATGTGCGTCGGTCGATGCACTTTGTGCGTCGGTCGATGCAATGCGAGGACGGCGCGGATTGACCTAGGAGCATCGGTTGATACCATGTGGAGGCGTCGGTTGATGCAATTAGGGATTTCATGCAATGTCGAGCATGCGTCGGTCGATGCAGTGTGCGTGTCGGTTGATGCAAGTGAATCTTGCATCGCTCGATGCAATCTTGTGTCGGTCGATGAAACCCTAGTTGGTGTTAGTCGATGCATGGGTTGGCGTCGATCGATGCAGAGTCGTGGTTTGTTATTGTTTGGTTATTGATGGTTGTATGATGGTTAGAGATGTCTCTATTTCTTGTGTGTATAGCCTAGTAGATAGGAGGACTGCCTCACTGAGTGTTTATAAAATACTCATGCATCTCAATTTGTGTTTGTGGTGCAAGTAAAGGCAAAATGTAATCGTGTAATCAAGGCAATGAGGATGAGGATGTTCTAGTGACTCGATTGGTTGTTGTCTGGCTTCTGTAGATTGCTAGAGTTGAGACATTAAAATGTGGTTTAGGTTACTGGTTCTTTGATTCATGTTGTTGGATTATTGGTTAAATTGTTATGAATTAATATTGAATATTGGTATTGGATATTAATTGGTTTAATGGTATTGGTTTTTGTTGTCCGCTATTGTGTGTTTGTGGTTAGGAGGCTAGTGGGTATGGGACCACTAGTTTAGATTATTATTATTATTACTAGTATTATTATTTATTATAAAAAAAACAGGTCGGGTCGTTTCAAAATTTTCTGCTTGTGTATTGATTATCAAGGTTTGAACCGAGTCATTGTGAAGAACAAGTACCCTCTTCCCAGGGTCGGTGAGTTGTTGGATCAGCTGAGAGGTGCTACTTGGTTCTCCAAGATAGATGAGACAGATGTGAAGAAGACTGCATTCAGGACGAGGTATGGGCATTATGAGTTCGTGGTGATGCCGTTTAGGTTGACTAACGCGCCAACAGCATTTATGAGATTGATGAACAACGTGTTTCAGGAGTTTCTGGACGTGTCTGTCATCAATTTCATCGACGATATCCTGGTTTACTCCAAGAGTCTTGAGGAGCATGCAATGCATTTGAGAGCAGTTCTACCCCTACCACGACCACGTCCGCGTCCACGACTACGACCAGGAACAGAACCCTCTCTAGCCATATGCATTACCATGAACACAGAGCTAAGCAAGCAAATCCAAACCATACACAAAACATAACTTACCGTGGAATCACACTGTAGGCTCGAAGAAGATGTTCTAGGACTTCGTGCCACACACAATTGACTAACTCACACAATCAATCAAAGGCATGCAAACCCTAAACGCCAACAACAGAAACCTAGTGAAACCGAACCTAGAACCATAATAGCTCTGATACTAAACTGAAACGTCTTAACCCATTTTTTAAATATAATAATACTTTTCAACTAGTGGTGTCATACCCACTAGCCTCCTAACCACAATCAAACCAAACAACTGAAAATAACCAACAGATACCATTAAACCAATTACCAATAAATAATAAACCAAAAATTCAATAGCAGTAATAAACCAACCAACAGAATCATAAGATATCAGACCAGCAACCTAGCAATGTTCTAATGACTCAACTCTAACAACCTAACAGAAGTCAAACCACATCAACGAGCCACTAGAACATCCTCCTCTACATCGCCTGGATTCCACGATCGCACTTTACTTTTACCTGCACCACAACACATATGAGATGCATAAGTATTTTATAAACACTCAGTGAGGTAATACTCTCATCTACTGGGATATTGATAAAAGCAATTGAGATAACTCTAACCAACAAACAACAATCAACAAACAAACCAGGACAACTGCATCGACCGACACCAACCCATGCATCGACCAACACAAACTGGCGGTTACATCGACCGATGCAAGTCTGCATCAACCGAGGCAAGTCTCACCTGCATCGACCAACGCCAACACCGGATCGACCGATGCATGTTCTATTGCTTAGGGAACATTGCTTGGTTGAAGTTGTTTGAAACTCCATAATCCATCTCTTATTTCACTCCAAATCAATTACCTTGACCCATAGGTTCGCCTTTAGTTATTTTTGAGTGAATCGTTTATTTCTAGCTTTGTTGTTTGTTTGAACTTTTTACAATTTGTTTGATTTGCTTAGTAAAGTTTGTTACAAAAATCATCTCTTTGTTTAAGGTTAGATTAAGCAGCTTTGTGCATTATTAGTGTGTTAAGTTATTGCAAGCTTGTGGTTCGATAAAGTAATTGATTGAATTATACTAAATCATCATCTTTATTCAAAGTTTAAAACATTGTTTATCATTTGTAGAACAAATCAACAAAAAACAAAATCAAAAAGATAATGGTGGAAATCTTTCACAAATAAATACAGAGTTTTGGAGGGTTGTTGGTTCAATCAATTTTACCGGATTTCTCTATTTTACTGGTGTTTTAGGTATCTTATATTCTATAGATTCTGACGGTGAACCTAAAAACTGATATTCGATTTGCAATTGAACCGATTCAATCATCAATTCAGGTTTGGTTTATAAAGTAATGAAGTATGGTTAATTTTCAACTAATATTATATTATATTATATTTCATTTTTGTGAAAATATATTAGATTTTATATTTATTGTATTTGCTATTAAAGATTCTAAGTGTAGATTTAGATATATACAAAAGATTACGATAGATATACTGATGTAATTATCGTTAAAAAATGATTGAAATTGTGAGAAAAAGTACATCAAGACTTTGATTGCACCGAGTCACTTTGTTTTCCCGACTATTTAATGTGCATGGGAAATAAAAACTTAAGAAGAGGCAGAAGAAGTAATTGAAAGCGAAAGAGAAGGAGAGATTTCTCTAAAACATATTCAATCTCTCTTTCCGTTAGTTTGTCTTTTCAACTTTCTCATGTCTTTCTTCTCCCATTAATTGTCTCCACATCTCTAACAAAACTTCTCTCATTTGTTTTCTCATCTCTTTCTTCTTGCATTAATTATCTCTACATCTCTCTAAATTCACAAAAAAAAAAAAATTGTCTAATGTTTGCAACATCTCTTTCCACCTCTGTTTTCTTCCCCCATGTCATTCATTGTTGCCACCGCCAAAGTTATTAATTTGGTGGACCAATTAAACACACCAGGTTGTCCACTATTAATATTACGATGGACAAGTTATTTTACAAAGACAATATTTACTCGATAGATCAATTTTACACTTGTCTAAAATTTTCACTTATCCACTATTAATCATGTCATAACTACATGATTCACAAAACCCCCCGTAGATAACATATTTGAAAAATGGACAAGTACTTTAAACTAATATACAAGTTTGTACTCCTCAACTTGTCAAACCTTGTCCACATAACTAATATACAAGTTCAGATAAATTACATTAAATTTAATTGATAAAGAAAAAGTTAATGTCCATTCATGTTGCCAAAAAATCAAATATATATATATATATTAAATGGCATATTTGATTGACAAAAGAAAAAGAGAATTTAGTCAAGACTACCACATTGTGCTCAAAAAATTATATTTAAGCACAATTAATTAGAAATATTAAGGAATCAAAGATTTTTCTTTTGACTAGCAAACATTAAGTAGATATTATTTAACCATATATTTTATAATAGATATGGATAGTTTAAACATTTAAATATATAATATACAAATTCTTAAAATGAATCTTATAAATTTTGCAATTAACAAATTCATATTAAAAAAGAAATATGACAATAAAGAATTACTTCTAGACTGGTATTTTAATAATTTTGTATATCTTTGTTAACATTCTGAAATTTTTTGAGAATTTTTTACCTAAACGTATTTTTAATAAATATTGTCTAAAAGTAATTATTCCAAAGAGAACGGTTATAGGACATAATTTTTGGCAGTGTGAAATGGTCATGACGAGACAAGACGAGAAGGAACGGGATATGCCATGTAAAGAACTACTTTAAGATGAATTTTTTTGAGAATTATGATCTATATATATATATATATATATAAACTTTAAATCTATACTAAATAAAAGTAGAAGCTATAAGCTTCTTAAGCTATCCACATAGGATTTAAAACAACCAATAGGGGTTAGCCTTTTCACTAATTAACATTTTTACCTAAGTTGTCCACATATGATTTAAAAAAAACCCAATAGGTATTGATCATCTCACTTATTAACCTTTTGAAAATATAGTAGTTTTCTATATTATTAAGTTTTTTGAGAAAAGGGAAAAAGTTAATTCTATAAAAATAAAAGACATATGTTCAACGTCCCACATTGGGTAAAAAAATTTTAGAAATTGGTTCAGAACCATTATAAATAAGACTAATATGCTTCAAACTACGAATAAACAGGAAAGCTTGATTTATCAAGCGTCCAAATTTAAAAGTTTCATTATGTTTAATCTGATGTTTTATTTGAGCAAATAAACACTTAAAACGTTTCTAAATATTGTAATTTTTAAATTTTCAAAAAGTTTAAAATATTATAAATATATAAACTTTTAAAAGTTTTTAGCTTTTACAAAATTTTAAAAATGAGCAGGAATCTTGATTTATCATGCATCCACATTTAAAAGTTTTATTCGGTTTATTCAAGTTCTTTATTTTAGAGAATTTAAACAATTACAAAATTTCCAACAATTTATATTACATATACAATTGATTTTGGGTTCTTTATTTTAGTAGGAGGTATAAGTTTCAAAGGCGTCCACATAGGATTTTAAACAACTATTGGAAATTTGACACTTCATTATTTGATATTTTGAAAAATATAATATTTTTTATATTATTAAGATCTTTTAGAAAAAGTAAAATTTTAATTTATAGAAATAAGAAAAATATGTACATTATAAATAAGATTAATGTGCTTATAATTATAAATGAGCATGAAAGGTTGACTTATCAAGCATTCAAATTTGAAAGTTTTATTCAGTTTCATTGATGTTTTATTTGAGCAAATAAAAACTTAGTTTCAAACTATTATAATTAAAATATATATATATATATATATATATATCATAATTTTTAAATTTTTAAAATTTTATAATACTATAAATAATGAAATTTTTAAAAGGTTCAAATAATTTTCATTGTTTTCATACTCCATGAAAACAATGACAATTTGACATTAAAGATATTGAAAAAAATACGGAGAGTAAGAAAACAATGAATGTTTAAATTACTATAAATATTTAAACTAGAAAAAATGTATGTATCATTATTGGTTTGTGAAGTTTCAATACATGTGGATCTAAAACCGAATATATGGGTGAAAGTATCAATCAATAAATGAGTACATGTGGTGGCTATATTGGTCTTCATGAATTGCTAAAATCTTACTGATAACTCTCTAATTTACATGTTTTAGACACCATTTTTCATCTATGTTTTGCATTATATATACCCTAACCTTAACATTTTTAGGTCCTTAACCTTGGAAATTTGCATTTAGACCATTTAGGATGCTGCATTGTTGCATTTGTGCATTTTGGATGAAAACATGTGCTTTGGAGCCCAAAAAAGGGGAAGAATGAGGTAAAACCCAAACATGTACCCAAAGGAGTGGCCGTGCGAGAAGAATAGTCTGAACATCAACCCGATCAAAGAGGATCTGAGCGCAGGAAGAACAACCCGAAGCCCTACTCGAGGATCTACTCCACTCGAACCTCGTAGACAGCCTCGACCAGACCTTCAGGCAATACTGAGCAGCTAGGTCAAAGGAGTTTCCATATATAAACCCCCTGTCTTTTTCTCGACCTAGGACGCCGCAGACACTCAAAAACTAGAGAGCGAGAGCTTCTGAGATAGAGAGAGAGGGGGAGAGCGATTTACACATTTTCTTGCTTTGTTAGGATTCAATTTTATTTCTTTTGCTACTCTTTTCAGTTTCGATTATGTACTCTATCACTTTTATCTTATTTTCAATTCAATGCAACTTTCAATTGTTTGTGTGTTTTATGCTTTTCACCATGAAATCGGAGTAGTGAATCCAAGGTTTCTAAGGATGGGATAGGCTAGTATGTGTTCTTGATCGATTAGGATGTCTTAGCTTGAATGTTTATTTCATAAAAATTACTGTCTAGATTGATGTTCTTAATGCTATTTTCAGACCGAGAGGTTGAGATTAGATCTAAGGTGTTTTGCCATCGAGAGATGTTGTTGAAATGCTTGAATCAATCAATACAAGAGATTTACTCACTTAGCCTAAGAGATTAGATGTGTAAGGAGTTTATTGACAATAATGAATCGGATTTTAATGCC
This sequence comes from Camelina sativa, assembly GCF_000633955.1. Lineage (NCBI taxonomy): Eukaryota > Viridiplantae > Streptophyta > Magnoliopsida > Brassicales > Brassicaceae > Camelina > Camelina sativa. Next base: position 5,745,413 of record NC_025702.1, on the reverse strand, counting down.
TTCTTAGTCATGTTTCTCCAATGAGAGTTGGGTAGGGGAGTGATTAAGGTTGATTGTTTCTATCACGAGCGTGTTTTAACAAGGTTTCGAGATTCATTGTCTAGGGAATATTTGCTTGATGCATGTAAGACACCCCAATTTGATCAGGAGCACTTATGAGTCGATTACCCCATCCTTAGGAGCTTTCGCATCTTGATTGTTTATGCAGGATCACTTCTACTGGCCGCATA